>NC_086453.1:197142242-197465576 GCF_028390025.1 Pseudophryne corroboree | reverse complement strand
ATACATCACCAGGTAAGTCCAGGAACAGAGCATTTTCTCCCTCATGGAGAGGGCTAGGTAGGCAAGTATGACACACACACTGACACTCATACTGAGTCAGAGGCACACGTACACTCACATTGAGGCACACAAACACGCACTCACATGAGGCACACACACCTACACTCATACTGACTGAGGCACACACACTCATACTGAGGCACACACTGATATTGACACACACGCACTGACACACATACTGAGGCAGAGGCACCCACAGACTCATACTGAGACACACATACACACACTTATACTGAGACACACACACAGTAGCACAGTAGTAATCTCCAGGCAGCTCAGATCACAGGAGCCAGTATCCGAAAGAGTAGGCATGCCAGTCAGCAGAGCCACAGACAGACCACGGAGAACCTAGCATACTTGGGGGCGTGGCCTAATCACAGAGGTGTGGCCACGCCCCTTTAAAAAAAAACATCAAGCAGCAGGCTATGGAGCTGCCCGGTAGAGAGGGAATACGGGCCTGGCCGAGGGGGAAACCACCTCTCTGCTCACACTGCGTAGCGGAGCGGTGGTGAATGAAAGAAAATCAGTGGTGGATCCCGGGACACAGGGTAGTGTATAGTGCATCAGCTGCCTGTCAGTCTGCTTAGCAGCATTGCAGGACTACCCGCAGCGCTGCTATGTGTGTCTATGACGCCGGGTGCCCTGCTGCTGCTATTGCATGGGGGCTACATGGCGGGGTGGGGTGGCTCCTGGCACCCTCAGTGTACCGCCCCCTTAGGTCCAGGTGCCCATAGGCAGCTGCCTAAAGCTGCTTAATGGAAGTGCCGGCCATGAGTGTATAGTAACATAGTAACATAGTAACATAGTATTTGAGGTTGAATAGAGGCAAATTGCCTATCATGTTCAACCTGCTTTGAGTTGTGATGATTCTACATACTTGCTAAATAATGTTTTATGACTAGTTACAGTAGCTACTATAACTCATGATTGACCACGTTGATATTTTAAGTATTATAACCTTGAATAGCTTTTTCATTCAGAAATGTATCCATTCCTTTTTTAAATCCAATTACAGAGTCCGCCATTACCACCTTCCCTGGCAGGGAATTCCACATCCTGATTGCCCTAACAGTGAAGAACCCTTTCCTCCGTTGCGTTCGGAACTTTCTCTCCTCCAGTCGCAGCGAGTGCCCACGTGTTCTAAATAGAGATGAGCGCCGGAAATTTTTCGGGTTTTGTGTTTTGGTTTTGGGTTCGGTTCCGCGGCCGTGTTTTGGGTTCGACCGCGTTTTGGCAAAACCTCACCGAATTTTTTTTGTCGGATTCGGGTGTGTTTTGGATTCGGGTGTTTTTTTCCAAAAAACCTAAAAAACAGCTTAAATCATAGAATTTGGCGGTCATTTTGATCCCAAAGTATTATTAACCTCAAAAACCATAATTTCCACTCATTTTCAGTCTATTCTGAATACCTCACACCTCACAATATTATTTTTAGTCCTAAAATTTGCACCGAGGTCGCTGTGTGAGTAAGATAAGCGACCCTAGTGGCCGACACAAACACCGGGCCCATCTAGGAGTGGCACTGCAGTGTCACGCAGGATGGCCCTTCCAAAAAACCCTCCCCAAACAGCACATGACGCAAAGAAAAAAAGAGGCGCAATGAGGTAGCTGTGTGAGTAAGATAAGCGACCCTAGTGGCCGACACAAACACCGGGCCCATCTAGGAGTGGCACTGCAGTGTCACGCAGGATGTCCCTTCCAAAAAACCCTCCCCAAACAGCACATGACGCAAAGAAAAAGAAAATAAAAAAGAGGTGCAAGATGGAATTGTCCTTGGGCCCTCCCACCCACCCTTATGTTGTATAAACAAAACAGGACATGCACACTTTAACCAACCCATCATTTCAGTGACAGGGTCTGCCACACGACTGTGACTGATATGACGGGTTGGTTTGGACCCCCCCCCCCAAAAAAGAAGCAATTAATCTCTCCTTGCACAAACTGGCTCTACAGAGGCAAGATGTCCACCTCATCATCACCCTCCGATATATCACCGTGTACATCCCCCTCCTCACAGATTATCAATTCGTCCCCACTGGAATCCACCATCTCAGCTCCCTGTGTACTTTGTGGAGGCAATTGCTGCTGGTCAATGTCTCCGCGGAGGAATTGATTATAATTCATTTTAATGAACATCATCTTCTCCACATTTTCTGGATGTAACCTCGTACGCCGATTGCTGACAAGGTGAGCGGCGGCACTAAACACTCTTTCGGAGTACACACTTGTGGGAGGGCAACTTAGGTAGAATAAAGCCAGTTTGTGCAAGGGCCTCCAAATTGCCTCTTTTTCCTGCCAGTATAAGTACGGACTGTGTGACGTGCCTACTTGGATGCGGTCACTCATATAATCCTCCACCATTCTATCAATGTTGAGAGAATCATATGCAGTGACAGTAGACGACATGTCCGTAATCGTTGTCAGGTCCTTCAGTCCGGACCAGATGTCAGCATCAGCAGTCGCTCCAGACTGCCCTG
Organism: Pseudophryne corroboree; assembly: GCF_028390025.1. Classification (NCBI taxonomy): domain Eukaryota; kingdom Metazoa; phylum Chordata; class Amphibia; order Anura; family Myobatrachidae; genus Pseudophryne; species Pseudophryne corroboree. The sequence goes on along the minus strand of NC_086453.1, from coordinate 197,463,039 downwards.
CATCACCGCCAGCGGGTGGGCTCGGAATTCTGAGCCTTTTCCTCGCACCCCCAGTTGCGGGAGAATGTGAAGGAGGAGATGTTGACAGGTCGCGTTCCGCTTGACTTGACAATTTTGTCACCAGCAGGTCTTTCAACCCCAGCAGACTTGTGTCTGCCGGAAAGAGAGATCCAAGGTAGGCTTTAAATCTAGGATCGAGCACGGTGGCCAAAATGTAGTGCTCTGATTTCAACAGATTGACCACCCGTGAATCCTTGTTAAGCGAATTAAGGGCTCCATCCACAAGTCCCACATGCCTAGCGGAATCGCTCCGTGTTAGCTCTTCCTTCAATGTCTCCAGCTTCTTCTGCAAAAGCCTGATGAGGGGAATGACCTGACTCAGGCTGGCAGTGTCTGAACTGACTTCACGTGTGGCAAGTTCAAAGGGCATCAGAACCTTGCACAACGTTGAAATCATTCTCCACTGCGCTTGAGACAGGTGCATTCCACCTACTATATCGTGCTCAATTGTATAGGCTTGAATGGCCTTTTGCTGCTCCTCCAACCTCTGAAGCATATAGAGGGTTGAATTCCACCTCGTTACCACTTCTTGCTTCAGATGATGGCAGGGCAGGTTCAGTAGTTTTTGGTGGTGCTCCAGTCTTCTGTACGTGGTGCCTGTACGCCGAAAGTGTCCCGCAATTCTTCTGGCCACCGACAGCATCTCTTGCACGCCCCTGTCGTTTTTTAAAAAATTCTGCACCACCAAATTCAAGGTATGTGCAAAACATGGGACGTGCTGGAATTTGCCCATATTTAATGCACACACAATATTGCTGGCATTGTCCGATGCCACAAATCCACAGGAGAGTCCAATTGGGGTAAGCCATTCCGCGATGATCTTCCTCAGTTGCCGTAAGAGGTTTTCAGCTGTGTGCGTATTCTGGAAAGCGGTGATACAAAGCGTAGCCTGCCTAGGAAAGAGTTGGCGTTTGCGAGATGCTGCTACTGGTGCCGCCGCTGCTGTTCTTGCGGCGGGAGTCCATACATCTACCCAGTGGGCTGTCACAGTCATATAGTCCTGACCCTGCCCTGCTCCACTTGTCCACATGTCCGTGGTTAAGTGGACATTGGGTACAACTGCATTTTTTAGGACACTGGTGAGTATTTTTCTGACGTCCGTGTACATTCTCGGTATCGCCTGCCTAGAGAAGTGGAACCTAGATGGTATTTGGTAACGGGGGCACACTGCCTCAATAAATTGTCTAGTTCCCTGTGAACTAACGGCGGATACCGGACGCACGTCTAACACCAACATAGTTGTCAAGGCCTCAGTTATCCGCTTTGCAGCAGGATGACTGCTGTGATATTTCATCTTCCTCGCAAAGGACTGTTGAACAGTCAATTGCTTACTGGAAGTAGTACAAGTGGGCTTACGACTTCCCCTCTGGGATGACCATCGACTCCCAGCAGCAACAACAGCAGCGCCAGCAGCAGTAGGCGTTACACGCAAGGATGCATCGGAGGAATCCCAGGCAGGAGAGGACTCGTCAGAATTGCCAGTGACATTGCCTGCAGGACTATTGGCATTCCTGGGGAAGGAGGAAATTGACACTGAGGGAGTTGGTGGGGTGGTTTGCGTGAGCTTGGTTACAAGAGGAAGGGATTTACTGGTCAGTGGACTGCTTCCGCTGTCACCCAAAGTTTTTGAACTTGTCACTGACTTATTATGAATGCGCTGCAGGTGACGTATAAGGGAGGATGTTCCGAGGTGGTTAACGTCCTTACCCCTACTTATTACAGCTTGACAAAGGGAACACACGGCTTGACACCTGTTGTCCGCATTTCTGGTGAAATACTTCCACACCGAAGAGCTGATTTTTTTGGTATTTTCACCAGGCATGTCAACGGCCATATTCCTACCACGGACAACAGGTGTCTCCCCGGGTGCCTGACTTAAACAAACCACCTCACCATCAGAATCCTCCTGGTCAATTTCCTCCCCAGCGCCAGCAACACCCATATCCTCCTCATCCTGGTGTACTTCAACACTGACATCTTCAATCTGACTATCAGGAACTGGACTGCGGGTGCTCCTTCCATCACTTGCAGGGGGCGTGCAAATGGTGGAAGGCGCATGCTCTTCACGTCCAGTGTTGGGAAGGTCAGGCATCGCAACCGACACAATTGGAGTCGGACTCTCCTTGTGGATTTGGGATTTCGAAGAACGCACAGTTCTTTGCGGTGCTACTGCTTTTGCCAGCTTTAGTCTTTTCATTTTTCTAGCGAGAGGCTGAGTGCTTCCTTCCTCATGTGAAGCTGAACCACTAGCCATGAACATAGGCCAGGGCCTCAGCCGTTCCTTGCCACTCCGTGTGGTAAATGGCATATTGGCAAGTTTACGCTTCTCCTCCGACAATTTTATTTTAGGTTTTGGAGTCCTTTTTTTACTGATATTTGGTGTTTTGGATTTGACATGCTCTGTACTATGACATTGGGCATCGGCCTTGGCAGACGACGTTGCTGGCATTTCATCGTCTCGGCCATGACTAGTGGCAGCAGCTTCAGCACGAGGTGGAAGTGGATCTTGATCTTTCCCTAATTTTGGAACCTCAACATTTTTGTTCTCCATATTTTAATAGGCACAACTAAAAGGCACCTCAGGTAAACAATGGAGATGGATGGATTGGATACTAGTATACAATTATGGACAGGCTGCCGAGTGCCGACACAGAGGTAGCCACAGCCGTGAACTACCGCACTGTACTGTGTCTGCTGCTAATATATAGACTGGTTGATAAAGAGATAGTATACTCGTAACTAGTATGTATGTATAAAGAAAGAAAAAAAAACCACGGTTAGGTGGTATATACAATTATGGACGGGCTGCCGAGTGCCGACACAGAGGTAGCCACAGCCGTGAACTACCGCACTGTACTGTGTCTGCTGCTAATATAGACTGGTTGATAAAGAGATAGTATACTCGTAACTAGTATGACTATAAAGAAAGAAAAAAAAACCACGGTTAGGTGGTATATACAATTATGGACGGGCTGCCGAGTGCCGACACAGAGGTAGCCACAGCCGTGAACTACCGCACTGTACTGTGTCTGCTGCTAATATATAGACTGGTTGATAAAGAGATAGTATACTTGTAACTAGTATGTATGTATAAAGAAAGAAAAAAAAACCACGGTTAGGTGGTATATACAATTATGGACGGGCTGCCGAGTGCCGACACAGAGGTAGCCACAGCCGTGAACTACCGCACTGTACTGTGTCTGCTGCTAATATATAGACTGGTTGATAAAGAGATAGTATACTCGTAACTAGTATGTATGTATAAAGAAAGAAAAAAAAACCACGGTTAGGTGGTATATACAATTATGGACGGGCTGCCGAGTGCCGACACAGAGGTAGCCACAGCCGTGAACTACCGCACTGTACTGTGTCTGCTGCTAATATATAGACTGGTTGATAAAGAGATAGTATACTCGTAACTAGTATGTATGTATAAAGAAAGAAAGAAAAACCACGGTTAGGTGGTATATACAATTATGGACGGGCTACCGAGTGCCGACACAGAGGTAGCCACAGCCGTGAACTACCGCACTGTACTGTGTCTGCTGCTAATATAGACTGGTTGATAAAGAGATAGTATACTCGTAACTAGTATGTATGTATAAAGAAAGAAAAAAAAACCACGGTTAGGTGGTATATACAATTATGGACGGGCTGCTGAGTGCCGACACAGAGGTAGCCACAGCCATGAACTACCGCACTGTACTGTGTCTGCTGCTAATATATAGACTGGTTGATAAAGAGATAGTATACTCGTAACTAGTATGTATGTATAAAGAAAGAAAAAAAAACCACGGTTAGGTGGTATATACAATTATGGACGGGCTGCCGAGTGCCGACACAGAGGTAGCCACAGCCGTGAACTACCGCACTGTACTGTGTCTGCTGCTAATATAGACTGGTTGATAAAGAGATAGTATACTACTAATATTATATATACTGGTGGTCAGGTCACTGGTCACTAGTCACACTGGCAGTGGCACTCCTGCAGCAAAAGTGTGCACTGTTTAATTTTAATATAATATTATGTACTCCTGGCTCCTGCTATAACCTATAACTGGCACTGCAGTGCTCCCCAGTCTCCCCCACAATTATAAGCTGTGTGAGCTGAGCACAGTCAGATATATATATACATTGATGCAGCACACTGGGCAGAGCAGTGCACACAGATATGGTATGTGACTGAGTCACTGTGTGTATCGTTTTTTTCAGGCAGAGAACGGATATATTAAATAAAACAAACAACTGCACTGTCTGGTGGTCACTGTGGTCGTCAGTCACTAAACTCTGCACTCTCTTCTACAGTATCACAGCCTCAGGTCAATCTCTCTCTCTCTCTCTCAACCCTAATCTAAATGGAGAGGACGCCAGCCACGTCCTCTCCCTATCAATCTCAATGCACGTGTGAAAATGGCGGCGACGCGCGGCTCCTTATATAGAATCCGAGTCTCGCGAGAATCCGACAGCGTCATGATGACGTTCGGGCGCGCTCGGGTTAACCGAGCAAGGCGGGAGGATCCGAGTCTGCTCGGACCCGTAAAAAAAACATGAAGTTCGTGCGGGTTCGGATTCAGAGAAACCGAACCCGCTCATCTCTAACTTCTAAACTGTGTTCTTTTAATAAATAATTCCTCTGATAACTCTTTGTGGTGTCCCTTTACATATTTGAAGATATTAATAATATCTCCTCTTAGGCGCCTCTTTTCTAGTGTATACATATTCATCCTAGTAAGTCTTTCCTTATAGTCCAGTCCTTCTAGGCCTTTAATCAATTTAGTAGCTTGCCTTTGAACACTTTCAAGTTCACTGATGTCTTTTTTATACAATGGTGCCCAAAACTGAACACAATATTCCAGGTGCGGACGTACCAATGCCTTATACAGCGGCATGATTACATCCGAGTCCCTTGTCTCAATTCCCTTTTTTATGCACGCTAGCACCTTACTTGCCTTCTTTACTGCGTTTTGACATTGTGTATGGTTATTAAGCCTATTATCAATAAATACCCCCAAATCTTTTTCCAACTCTGTTTCCCCTAAGCGTTCCCCATTTAATATGTAGGATGCAAGTTTGTTTTTAGTCCCAAAATGCATAACCTTGCATTTGTCTGTATTGAACCTCATTTTCCATTTAGACGCCCAGAGTTCAAGTTTAGATAGAACATTCTGCAAGGACTCCACATCCAATTCTGAATTAATTACCTTACACAGTTTAGTATCATCTGCAAAGATTGACATTGTGCTTTCCAGGCCTATCTCTAGGTCATTGATAAATATGTTGAACAGTAGTGGTCCGAGTACGGACCCTTGTGGTATTCCGCTGACTACTGGGGACCAGGTTGAGGACTTCCCCTTGACCACTACTTGCTGTACCCTGCTATCCAACCAGCTGCTTATCCATGTGCAAATAGTTTTTCCTAGGCCAATCTCCTTTAATTTGATCATCAGTCTCCTGTGAGGAACTGTATTGAAGGCTTTTGCAAAATCTAGGAAGACCATATCCACTGCTTTTCCTTGATCAAGATTATTGCTCACTTCCTCGTAGAAGCTAATTAAGTTAGTCTGACATGACCTGTCCCTCACAAACCCATGCTGGTTCTTGCTAATAATCCTAGCGGACTTTAGATACTCCTGTATGACGTCCCTTAGAATTCCTTCAAATATTTTCCCAACTATAGATGTTAAACTAACTGGTCTGTAGTTTCCCGGAAGATTTATGGATCCCTTCTTAAATAATGGCACTACCTCAGCTGTACGCCAAGCCTTCGGTACCATGCCTGATCTAATTGAACTATTGAAAATCAAGTATAGGGGTCGTGCTAGTTGTGAACTAAGCTACATAAGAACCCTCGGGTGAAGTCCATCAGGACCAGGTGATTTATTAATCTTAATTTTGCTTAGTCTCTCCCGGACTACTTATTCGCTTAAACAAGTATCTAACCATGAATCACTACTGTCACAATTGTTATGCTCTACTCCCACCATCAGTTCTTCACTGGTGAATACTGATGAAAAGAATTTGTTCAGTATTTCCACTTTTATTTCGTCATCATTTATCAATTCTCCTAATTCATCTTTTAATGGACCTATATTCTCCTTTTTTAACCTTTTACCGTTTATGTATTTAAAAAACTTTTTAGGATTGGTTTTACTCTCTATAGCGATTTGCTTTTCATTTTCCATTTTAGCTGCTCTTATTGCTTTTTTGGTTTCTTATTATACTCCTTGTAATACTTGAAAGACTCCTCCTTTCTATTAGATTTAAATGCTTTGAAAGCCTGCTTTTTTTATCCATTTCTGCTTTAACCTTCTTGTTAAGCCACATCGGTTTGAGTTTAATACTCTTGCGTTTACTGCCCATGGGAATAAAGTTATGAATATTGCTATCCAGCAACCCTTTTAAAACATCCCACATTTCCGAAGTGTTCTTGTTATTAAACAGAACCTCCCACTCTATGTCGTTAAGTGCACATCTAAGCATACTGAAATTAGCCTTCTTAAAGTTAAAAGTTTTGGTGGAACCCCTGTGGCTATGTTTCCTGAAACTGATGTCGAATGTGTTCATATAGTGATCACTGTTACCCAAAGTCTCCCCAACTTTAGTGTTTGATATAATGTCCACATTATTAGTAATTACTAGATCCAGGGTAGTTTTACCCCTAGTTGGGTCCTCGACTAATTGAGACAAGTAGTGATCCCTAAACATATTTAAGAACCTGCTGCCCCTCGCTTTAGCACACAAATCATTACTCCAGTTTATGTCCGGGTAATTAAAATCCCCAATGACAAGGATGTCTCCCAATCCCGCAGCCATTTTAATTTGCTGCAATAGTTGTTCTTCCTCATGAATGCTAATATCTGGCTGTTTGTAGCACGTGCCTATGATCAGGTTTTTTGCATCAATTCCCCCACTTGAGATTTCTACCCATAGTGTCTCCACATTATCGCCAGTCTCCTCATAGATAACCTCCTATAGGGTCTGGTTTAAGTGATGGTTTAACACAAAGACATACACCTCCTCCTCTTTTGTTAGCCCTGTCCCTCCTAAAAAGAGAATACCCCTCCAAGTTAGCAACCCAGTCGTGAGAGTCGTCCCACCATGTTTCTGTAATACCTATAATGTCATACTCAGCCTTTGATGCTAACAATTCCAATTCCCCCATTTTACCTGCTAGACTTCTTGCATTTGCAAGCATACATTTTAGTTTATCGGTTCCTTTATTTGTTTGTTTTCCTAAAGATTTCCTATCCTGGTTAACTAGTGCATCCATAGAGTTACTGATACAGACTGTCCTTATCGCTCCCTCTCCAACCCCACCGTACTTAGTATTGCCCACCTTACTTTTCTCTTTGGTCAACCCAGTGTTCCTGTCTAAAATCACTGCCCTGAGATAAGTATTTTCCCTTTAGTCCCGTACAACATTTTCTATAGTCTGTAATGATGACACATAATTGTTATTATTTAATGCTTTAGCAATACCTTTCTTAACACCCTTAATAGAACCCATGTAAATACCGTTACTGGCTGCACTTTCCCTCCCCCCTTCTCCACCCCCATTTATCTCACTACCACCATCCATACTATACTCGCTGTATGACCCATAGTTTGTAGCTAAACCCTCCCCCCATGCTCCTAGTTTAAATCTCCTCCAACCTACTAACCATCCTACCCCCCAGCACCACAGCCCCTTCCTCATTCAGGTGCAATCCGTCACGAGAAAAAAGATGGCACCTGACTGAGAAGTCCGCCCAGTGTTCCAAGAACATAAACCCCTCTTTCCTACACCAGTCTCTGAGCCACACATTTACCTCCCTAATCTCCCTCTGTCTCCCTGGACTAGCGCGTGGCACTGGTAATATTTAGGAGAAAATTACCTTAGATGTCCTTTTTTTTCGTTTCTGGCCTAAGTCCCTATAATCTTTCTTAAGGACATCCCACCTTACTAACATGGTCCTAGCACTAGGGAAGATAAAATCTGGAGCAGATAACTTGGGTCTCTATGAGAAAGGATCTTGGGTTTTGGATATAAAGTCAATAAAATAGATAAATTGCAAATGAATAAAAATGACAGTATGTAACAAAATGTAGTAGTATAATTATACACATAGTATGTCTGATCAGGAAATTCTGGTTATTCAGATCATCATTTGGCAAAGTTCTGGCAAAGAGATTTCCAGAGTGTCGGGTGACCGGCAAAGAGATCTGCAAAGTGTCAGTTGAAGACAATGGGAGGGGTCGCAGAGGAATTAGTGACTGAAGAATAGCATATTTGTGTAATTGTGGTGGGGGGTATTGAGAGCACAGTACAAAACATAGGGTCTATGGTGGGTGAGAGTGGACAATACAAAACATGCAGAAGAGGGTAACTTGGTATAGCACATACAGATGGTGTGGGGGCACAATACAAAAACATAGAAATTGTGGCGTACATACTGTAATACAGAAAAACAGGAAGGATGGGTAGAGCATGATACAGAACATAGAGATCGGGGGAAGAACAATACAGATCCGGGGAGATAGTGAAATGGCTGACATTTACAGTATATCAATGAACTGGTGTACAAAGCCTGGGAGAGTGATAAAGTGGAGAGAGATAAACTAACAACCAATCAGCTCCTAGTTGTCATTTTTCAAACACAGCCTGTAGCATGGCAGTTAGGAGCTGATTGGCTGGTACTTTACCTCTCTCCACTTTATCACTCTTCAGGGCTTAATACATCTCTCTCATAGAATAACCAAATGATGAAATAGTACAGAATGGTATAAATTATGTGAATTGGAGCTGTAACAAGTGACTGTTTCCCTATCTTTATTAGAGATGAGCGGGTTCGGTTTTACTCGGATTTACCCGAATCTCATTGGCTCACGGATGTCACGTGTTTTGGTTAGCCAATAAGAAAAATCAAGAAAAAAAGAACTTGCGATAATTCTGGCATTAAGAACCGAGTAAATCCGAACCCGCTCATCTTTAATCTTTACATATAATAAAGGTGACATAGTCCTTTCCCTAGAGTCCTTCTCCTTACTGCTCAGGGGGCCTGATTCAGATGCGGACGCAGAGCTGCTGTTTCACCAAGTGGCTCAATGCTTTTTCACTGTGCATGCGTGTAAGCTGCACTGCGCACTAAATGAAATCAAGCTCACATAAAGGATCCCATTGCAAAGTGATTGACAGAAAGTCAGCGTTTGAGGTGTTAACAGGGGTAACTGTATACAGGCATGTCAGGTCCGTTCAAACACCATTCCATGTGCGTGCATAAATTACCCATTGCGACCTGTGTATCTGCTGGAGAGCCCCCTGTGTCTAGGAGACTTGCTCAGCCTACGACTGCTCAGACTCACGATGCAATTGTGAACGGCAAGATTGCAGCAGCGATCGCTTCAACAACGACAACTGAATCAGGCCCACAATGACACCATTATATTTTACTATTTCATCACATTTAACAACTAAGGGGTCAGTTTAATTAGGTGCGAGTTTGTCTTACAACAGCCGCACTTTCCGGTAGCCCCATAGGCTGATTCTGGCCACGAAGGGTGTGAGTTTGGATGCTGTTGAAACGTCGCAGCAATGGCAACTCATACCTAATTGGATTTACCCCTAAATGTTAGCAATTTGTAGCTTTTATTATGTACTGGTCAAATTTCTTTTTTAAAAGTACCCACTAATTACTATAAGATAGAACTTATCCCCCCATGTGTGTATTGTATAAAAACAATAAGCCCTTTGGGATAATTGTCCTTATTTTATGTATTTTCCACGTCCTCAGTAGTTAGAGTAACATGGGCCCTCAATCCAAGTTGTTCATTCGCTAGCTGCTTTTAGCAGCATTGCAAACGCTAGGCTGACGCCCTCTGGGAGTTTATCTTAGCTTAGCAGAATAGCGAACGAAAGAGTAGCAGAATTGCTACTAAATATTTTCTTGCAGTTTCTGAGTAGCTCCAGACCTACTCCTTGATTGCGATCAGCTCAGTCCGTTAAGTTCCTGGTTTGACGTCACAAACACGCCCTGCGTTCGACCAGCCACTCCCCCGTTTCTCCAGACACTCCCGCGTTTTTACCTGACACACCTGCATTTTTTAGCACACTCCGTGAAAACGCTCAGTTACCACGCAGAAACGCCCCTTTCCTGTCAATCACTCGCGATCAGCAGTGCGACTGAAAAGCGCCGCACGAACAACAGCAAAACTGCTAAGTTTTTAGTTAAATAACTAAGCGCATGCGCCATGCGTACCATGCGCATGCGCATTTAGCAACAAATCGCAGCATAGCGAAAATCGGCAACGAGCGAACAACTCGGAATGACCACCATAATTACATAGAGATTTTTCTCTCTACACAACCACACCACTGTTTGCAGTCTGTCTCTCTGCTTGTTCATCCACTAACAATGATTTTTCATCTCTCTCTCTTCGTCTACACGCAGTGGGTGATCCCTGAATAGCTGCCCTTGGAGGAGAGCTGCGGACACCTGCTCCAAATGTTGGGACATATGCATTACCTATTAGGAGATGCGGTAAAGATGCCGGCTGTCGGGTTTACGTCAGTCAGAATACTGACAGTGGGATCCCGACACTCTTCAGAATCCCGACGTTGGAACTCCGAATGGGCAAGGATACCGATGCCTGTATCCCCACGAGCATAGGTTTAGGGCTAGGCAAGGGGGATTAGGTTTAGGCATCAGGCACGGGGGGAGGGGGGGTGGTTAGGCTGCAGGGGAGGGAGGGTTAGGTTTAGGCGTCAGGCGGGGGGTTAGGTGTCAGGTGGGGGTTAGGGTTAGGCTGCAGGTGGGGGGAGGTTAGGGTTAGGCTGTGGATAGGGTGGATTAGGCACCCCCGGGGGAGGTTAGGATGCGTGGGAGGGAGGGTTAGGTTTAGGTATCCGGCAGGAGGGTCAGGTTTAGGCGTTAGGTGGAGGGGTTAAAAGTTTAGGCTGCGGGTGGGGGGAGTAGAGAGTTAGGCACCCTCGGGGGTGGTTAGGCTGTGGGGGAGGGATGGTTAGGTTTAGGCAGGGGGATTAGGTTTAGGCATCAGGCGGGGGGTTAAGTTTAGGCTGTGGGTGGGGGGAGGGTAGGGTTAGGCTGCGGGTAGGGTGGGTTAGGGTTAGGCACCCCTGGGGGTGGTAAGGCTGCATGGGAGGGAGGGTTAGGTTTAGGCAGGGGGATTAGGTTTAGGCGTCAGGCACTGGGTTAGGTTTAGGCTGCGTGTGGGGCGAGGTTAGAGTTAGGCTGTGTGTAGGGTGGGTTAGGCACCCCTGGGAGTGGTTAGGCTGTGAGGGAGAGAGGGTTAGGTTTAGGCAGCAGGGACGGAGGGGGATGGTTAGGCTGCAGGAGAGGGAGGGTTATGTTTAAACAGCAGGGATGTAGGTTAGGATTAGGCACCTCCACGGGAGGGTTAGGCACAAAGGGGGGAGGTTAGGGTTAGACTGCAGACTGGTAGGGTTAGGGGGGTGGGGAGAGGGAAAGGGTTAGGCATCAGGTGGGGGGGTTAGGGTTAGGCTGTGGGTGGGTGGAGGATAGGGTTAGGCTGCGGGTAGGGTGGGTTAGGGACCCCCAGGGGTGGTTAGGCTGCAGGGGAGGGAGGGTTAGGTAGCAGGTGGAGAGATTAGGTTTAGGCATCAGGCGGGGGGTTAGGTTTGGGCTGTGGGTGGGGGGAGGTAAGGGTTAGGCAGCGGGTAGGGTTGGTTAAGGTTAGGCACCCCCAGAGGTGGTTAGGCTGCGGGGAAGGGAGGGTTAAGTTTAGGCATCAGGGAGAGGGTTAGGTTTAGGCATCAGGCATGGGGTTAGGACTAGGCTGCGGGTGGGGGGAGGGGAGGGTTAGGCTTCGGGTAGGGTGGGTTAGGCACCCCAGAGAGTGGTTAGGCTGTGGGGAAGGGAGGGTTAGGTTTAGGCAGCAGGGACGGAGGTTAGGATTAGGCACCTCTGCGGGAGGGTTAGGCACAAAGGTGGGAGGTTAGGGTTAGACTGCGGACAGGCAGGGTTAGGGGGGTGGGGAGAGGGGAGAACACCCCTTACTCATCCCTGTCTGTTTTTTCTGTACTGGGATCCCGGCATCAGTATTACAACCACCGGGATCCCATGCGCTGGGATAGCATACTGAACCCTCTATTAGTACACCTGTTAATGCCCAGAGGGAAGGGCGATCCTGAGGCCACAGTTCCCCAGAGGTTTCCCCCCAAGGGGGTTTTTCCTCTCCTGAGTGTTGAAGGATGACTCTTTGTAAGTCCAGAGGTGTAGCTTTTATGCCATAATGAGGACCAATCTCATGCCCGTCCATGCAATGTATAAGAAGTTAAATAATTGCTAATGCGATCACTTTACTTCTGGGTTTAGACCCCGGCTGCGCTAGTTCACATGTGCAATCATCAGACTGCGTATGTAAGAGCAGACAGTAATGCAGAGGGATCCCAAGGATCCTTCTCCTGGGAATTATTGCATAATGCAGCCCACAGGCTACAAAAGCCATTTAGAAATGGCATTAGCTGCCGGCCATGCTCAGAAATTCTTTGCATTCTGGAGCTTGGTGAGTTTCACAGTTTACCATCTGCCGTAGAAACTTTTGGTGGCTGCTTTTGTGTTCAAAATAGGAGGAACACAATAGATATCTCAAATATCCATTGCAGTCCCCAATACATACATTTAGGGGCTAGTTAATATTTGTGGGCAGCCTCCAAAACCAACTGTTTTTGGAGATGTCTCGCAAATATTATTTATTAAATATTCCACTTAATAAACTTTTTATATTTTAACATAAACTAAAAAATATTTTATGTATTTATTGACTGAGTCAATCAGGTGTTACATTAAGCTCTCAGTCTCATGTTGATAAAACCCTAGCGGCCTATTTCAGCAATATTATTCAATAAAGAACTCCCTCTTCACTTCTCAGATGCTATAATAAAGGTTTTACCAAAGGAAGGTCAAAATCTTAACCATGGCTCCTACAGGCCAATTTCACCTCTCAATAGTGATTACTAGATATTTACAAAAATATTATCAGAAAGATTAAAATCTTTATTGCCGGTTCTGAGTCATAAAGATCAGACAGGATTTATTACAGGATGGCAGTCAGTGGTGAATGTGCGGAGACTTATAGCAGCTATTTATCATGTTAATTCTAATCAAGCTTCCTCTTCTATTTCACATATAGTGGTAACGCTCGATGCTGAGAAAGCTTCCGATCTTGCTTTTTGGCCCCATTTGTTTCATATGTTAGAAAAATTTGAATTTTTCTTCTCAATTTATAAATATTATTCGTACATTATATTCCTACCCAAAATTGCAAATTGCATGTAATGGCATTTTATCACACCCTTTTAGGTTAGGTAGACGAACAAGACAAGGTTGCCCATTGTCCCCCCTCCTGTTCGCTATAGTTATAGTACCGTTAGCTATTGCAGTGCGTTTGTCCCCTAAGATCCATGGGATCAATATTGGCTCTGAAGAACTTAAAATAAGTTTATTTGCGGATGACACCCTTTTGTTTTTATCTATTCCGTACGAATCATTACCAGCTTTACTTCATGTTATCGAATCATTTGGAATTTTTTCAGGATATAATAAAGTGAATATGTCAAAATAAGAGGTTTTACTTTTAGGTGGCGCTAAGTCAGACTTCTTAAAAACATTAAAAATACCATTTTCTACTGCTTCTTCTAAATTTAAGTATTTGGGAATTCAAATCTGCTCGGATCTTTCTCATTTATACTCCGCTAACTTCTCCACTATTATAGCAAAAATAACAGCAAAGCTTGAGTCATGGAGGGACATGCTTCTCTCTCTCTCTTGGGTAGATTAGCTATTATCCAGTCTATTATATTTCCTAAAATATTCTATCGTATGCAATTATTACCAATTGCCATACATAATGCTAATATTAAATGCTTAGATGCCTTGTTTTAAAAATTTCTATTGCAAAATAAACGCCCTAGGATTTCTAGGAGTAAACTTATGACACCTAGGAAACAAGGAGTAATGGGCAATCCTCATTTGAAAACATACTCATTAGCGATTTTCTTCCGGTATATCAGTGTTTATATATTAAACAAATCAGATTATATAGATCTCTCTTTAGAGCAGGCTATTTTTGACACTTATGCTCTTGGTGATCTTATACAAACTAAAAAAAACCCACTTATTCCCTTGATGATTAGAGATTATATTCTTTGTGCAGATATTTATAAGGCATGGATATCTATTAATAAATGTTATAATACTCATCCGTATTTCTCTGACGTCCCAGTGGATGCTGGGAACTCCGTAAGGACCATAGGGAACAGCGGCTCCGCAGGAGACTGGGCACAACCAAAGAAAGCTTTAGGTCACCTGGTGTGCACTGGCTCCTCCCACTATGACCCTCCTCCAAGCCTCAGTTAGATTTTGTGCCCGGCCGAGGTTGGATGCACACTAGGGGCTCTCCTGAGCTTCTAGAAAGAAAGTATAGAATTAGGTTTTTTATTTTCAGTGAGACCTGCTGGCAACAGGCTCACTGCAGCGAGGGACTAAGGGGAGAAGAAGCGAACCTGCCTGCTTGCAGCCAGCTTGGGCTTCTTAGGCTACTGGACACCATTAGCTCCAGAGGGATCGACCGCAGGCCCAGCCTTGGTGTTCGGTCCCGGAGCCGCGCCGCAGTCCCCCTTACAGAGCCAGAAGCAAGAAGAGGTCCGGAAAATCGGCGGCAGAAGACATCAGTCTTCACCAAGGTAGCGCACAGCACTGCAGCTGTGCGCCATTGCTACTCATACACACTTCACACTCCGGTCACTGAGGGTGCAGGGCGCTTGGGGGGGGCGCCCTGAGCAGCAATAAAAACACCTTGGCTGGCAAAAATACCACAATATATAGCCCCAGAGGCTATATATGTGGTAAATACCCCTGCCAGAATCCAGAAAAAAGCGGGAGAAAAGTCCGCGAAAAAGCGGCGGAGCTATCTCCCTCAGACACACTGGCGCCATTTTCTCTTCACAGTGCAGCTGGAAGAAAGCTCCCCAGGCTCTCCCCTGTAGTTTTCAGGCTCAAAGGGTTAAAAAGAGAGGGGGGGCACTAAATTTAGGCGCAATATTATAAATACAAGCAGCTATTGGGGAAATTTCACTCAGTTATAGTGTTAATCCCCACATTATATAGCGCTCTGGTGTGTGCTGGCATACTCTCTCTCTGTCTCCCCAAAGGGCTTTGTGGGGTCCTGTCCTCAGTCAGAGCATTCCCTGTGTGTGTGCGGTGTGTCGGTACGGCTGTGTCGACATGTTTAATGAGGAGGCTTATATGGTGACGGAGCAGATGCCGATAAATGTGATGTCGCCCCCTGTGGGGCCGACACCAGAGTGGATGGTTAGGTGAAAGGTATTAACCGACAGTGTAAACTCCTTACATAAAAGGGTGGATGACGTAACAGCTGTGGGACAGCCGGCTTCTCAGTCCGCGCCTGCCCAGGCGTCTCAAAGGCCATCAGGGGCTCAAAAACGCCCGCTCACTCAGATGGCAGACACAGATGTCGACACGGAGTCTGACTCCAGTGTCGACAAGGTTGAGACATATACACAATCCACTAGGAACATCCGTGACTTGATCCCGGCAATAAAAAAATGTGTTACACATTTCTGACATTAACCCTCTAAAAATGGGTTTTTATGTTGGGGAGAAAAAGCAGGCAGTGTTTTGTTCCCCCATCAGATGAATGAATGAAGTGTGTGAAAAGCGTGGGTTCCCCCCGATAAGAAACTGGTAATTTCTAAAAAGTTACTGATGGCGTACCCTTTCCCGCCAGAGGATAAGTTACGCTGGGAGATATCCCCTAGGATGGATAAGGCGCTCACACGGTTGTCAAAAAAGGTGGCACTGCCGTTTTAGGAACGGCCACTTTGAAGGTACCTGTTGATAAAAAGCAGGAGGCTATCCTGAAGTCTGTATTTACACACTCAGGTACTAGACTGAGACCTGCAGATCGTGCTGCTGCAGCGTGGTCGGTGACCCTGTCAAACATGAGAACATATTAAAGACGTCGTCTTATATATGAGGGATGCACAGAGGGATATTTTGCCGGCTGGCATCCAAAATGAATGTAATGTCCATTCTGTCAGGAGGGTATTAGAGACCTGTCACTGGACAGGTGATGCTGACTTTAAAAGGCGCATAGAGATTCTGCCTTATAAGGGTGAGGAATTATTTGGGGATGGTCTCTGGGACCTCGTATCCATAGCAACAGCTGGGAAGAAATATTTTTACCTCAGGTTTCCTCACAGACTAAGAAAGCACTGTATTATCAGGTACAGTCCTTTCGGCTTCAGAAAAGCAAGCGGGTCAAAGGCGCTTCCTTTCTGTACAGAGACATGGGAAGAGGGAAAAAGCTGCACCAGTCAGCCTGTTCCCAAAATCAAAATTCTTCTCTCGCTTCCTCTGAGTCCACAGCATGACGCGGGGGCTCCACAGGTGTAGCCAGGTACGGTGGGGGGCCGTCTCAAAAATTTCAGCGATCAGTGGGCTCGCTCACAGGTGGATCCCTGTTTCATTCAAGTAGTATTTCAGGGGTACAAGCTGGAATTTGAGATGTCTCCCCCCCGCCGTTTCCTCAAATATGCCTTGCCGACAACTCCCTCAGGCAGGGAGGCTGCGCTAGAGGCAAATTAATAAGCTGTATTCCCAGCAGGTAATACTCAAGGTGCCCCTACTTCAACAAGGACGGGGTTATTATTCCACACGGTTTGGGGTACCGAAACCGCATGGTTCGGTGTGACCCATTTTATATTTAAAATCCTTGAACACATACATAAAAAAATTCAAGTTCAAGATGGAATCGCTCAGGGCGGTTATTGCAAGCCTGGACGAGGGGGATTACATGGGATCCCGGGACATCAAGGATGCTTACCTGCATGTCCCCATTTACCATCCTCGCCAGGAGTACCTCAGATTTGTGGTACAGGATTACCATTACCAAGTCCAGACACTGCCGTTTGGACTGTACATGGCACCGAGGGTGTTTACCAAGGTAATGGCCGAAATGATGATACTCCTTCGAAAAAAGGGAGTTTTAATTATCCCGTACTTGGACAATCTCCTTATAAGGGCAAGGTCCAAGGAGCAGTTGCTAGTCGGGGTAGCACTATTTTGGAAAGTGCTACAACAGCACGGTTGGATTCTAAACAGTCCAAAGTCACAGCTGGTTCCTACGACACGTCAACTGTTCCTGGGGATGGTTCTGGATACAGAACAGAAATAAGTGTTTCTCCCGGAGGAGAAAGCCAAGGAGCTGTCATCTCTAGTCAGAGACCTCCTGAAGCCAAAACAGGTATCGGTGCATCATTGCACGCGAGTCCTGGGAAAAATGGTAGCTTCCTACGAAGCAATCCCATTCGGCAGGTTCCATGCAAGAACTTTTCAGTGGGACCTGTTGGACAAGTGGTCCGGATCACATCTTCAGATGCATCGGCTGATAACCCTGTCTTCAAGGACCAGGGTATCTCTACTGTGGTGGCTGCAGAGTGCCCATCTTCAAGAGGGCCGCAGGTTCGGCATACAGGACTAGGTCCTAGTGACCATGGATGCCAGCCTTTGAGGCTGGGGGGCAGTCACACAGGGAAGAAACTTCCAGGACTTTGGTCAAGTCAGGTGACTTCCCTACACATAAATATTCTGGAACTGAGGGCCATTTACAATGCCCTGAGTCAGGCAAGGCCTCTGCTTCAAAACCAGCCGGTACTGATCCAATCAGATAACATCACGGCAGTCGCCCATGTAAACCAACGGGGCGGCACAAGAAGCAGGATGGCGATGGCAGAAGCCACAAGGATTCTCCCATGGGCGGAAAATCATGTGTTAGCACTGTCAGCAGTGTTCATTCCCGGAGTGGACGACTGGGAAGCAGATCTTCTCAGCAGACACGACCTCCACCCGGGAGAGTGGGGATTTCATCCAGAAGTCTTCCAAAGGATTGTACACCATTGGGAAAGGCCACAGGTGGACATGATGGCGTCCCGCCTCAACAAAAAGCTATAAAAGATATTGCGCCAGGTCAGGCGATAGCTGTGGACGCTCTGGTAACACCGTGGGTGTACCAGTCGGTTTATGTGTTCCCCCCTCTGCCTCTCATACAAAAGGTACTGAGAATAATAGGAAGGCGAGGAGTAAGAACGATACTCGTGGTTCCGGATTGGCCAAGAAGAGCTTGGTACCCAGAACTTCAAGAAATTATATCAGAGGACCCATGGCCTCTGCCGCTCAGACAGGACCTGCAGCAGCAGGGGCCCTGTCTGTTCCAAGACTTACCGCGGCTACGTTTTGACGGCATGGCGGTTGAACGCCGGATCCTAAAGGAAAAGGGCATTCCGGAGGAAGTCATTCCTACGCTGATTCAAGCCAGAAAAGATGTAACTGCAAAACATTATCACCGCATATGGCGGAAATATGTTGCTTGGTGTGAGGCCAAAAAAGGCCCCAACAGAGGAATTTCAACTAGGTCGATTTCTGCATTTCCTACAAGCAGGAGTGTCTATGGGCCTAAAATTAGGCTCCATTAAGATACAGATCTCGGCTCTGTCGATTTTCTTCCAGAAAGTACTAGCTTCAGTACCTGAAGTTCAGACATTGTAAAAGGAGTGCTGCATATTCAGCCCCCGGTTGTGCCTCCAGTGGCACCTTGGGTTCTCAACGTGGTGTTGAGTTTCTTAAAATCACATTGGTGTGAGCCACTAAAAACCGTGGATCTAAAATATCTCACGCGGAAAGTGGTCATGTTATTGGCCTTGGCTTCGGCCAGGCGTGTATCAGAATTGGCGGCTTTGTCATATAAAAGTCCTTATCTGATTTTCCATATGGATAGGGCAGAATTGAGGACTCATCCCCAGTTTCTCCCTAAGGTGGTATCAGCTTTTTACTTGAACCAACCTATTGTAGTGCCTGCGGCTACTAGGGACTTGGAGGATTCCAAGTTACTGGACGTAGTCAGGGCCTTGAAAAATTATGTTTCCAGGACGGCTAGAGTCAGGAGAACTGACTCGCTGTTTATCCTGTATGCACCCAACAAACTGGGTGCTCCTGCTTCTAAGCAGACTATTGCTCGCTGGATTTGTAGCACAATTCAGCTGGGCGCATTCTGCGGCTGGACTACCGCAGCCAAAATCTGTAAAAGCCCATTCCACAAGGAAGGTGTGCTCATCTTGGGCAGCTGCCCGAGGGGTCTCGGCTTTCCAACTTTGCCGAGCTGCAACTTGGTCAGGGGCAAACACGTTTGCTAAATTCTACAAAATTGATACCCTGGCTGAGGAGGACCTGGAGTTCTCTCATTCGGTGCTGCAGAGTCATCCGCACTCTCCCGCCCGTTTGGGAGCTTTGGTATAATCCCCATGGTCCTTACGGAGTTCCCAGCATCCACTAGGACGTCAGAGAAAATAAGATTTTACTCACCGGTAAATCTATTTCTCGTAGTCCGTAGTGGATGCTGGGCGCCCATCCCAAGTGCGGATTGTCTGCAATACTTGTATATAGTTATTGCCTAACTAAAGGGTTATTGTTGAGCCATCTGTTGAGAGGCTCAGTTATATTCATACTGTTAACTGGGTATAGTATCACGAGTTATACGGTGTGATTGGTGTGGCTGGTATGAGTCATACCAGGGATTCAAAATCCTTCCTTATTATGTCAGCTCGTCCGGGCACAGTGTCCTAACTGAGGCTTGGAGGAGGGTCATAGTGGGAGGAGCCAGTGCACACCAGGTGACCTAAAGCTTTCTTTGGTTGTGCCCAGTCTCCTGCGGAGCTGCTGTTCCCCATGGTCCTTACGGAGTTCCCAGCATCCACTACGGACTACGAGAAATAGATTTACCGGTGAGTAAAATCTTATTATTACCCCATATTTCCCCCTCAGGGGAAATCCATCTTTCTCTCCATTATTATCTAATCCTTTGTTCAAGATGTGGAAGCTTAAAGGACTAGATTTATCTTCTAAAGTTTTTGATCCAGGAGGATCAATAGCTACATTTTTAGATATCTGCCAACGTTTTTCATTACCAAAATCTCATATGTTTATGTATTTCCAAATGCGACATTTTTTGACATCAATAAAAGCTCCATGTCCACATAGTTCCTTACAAAAGATCACTATCTCACATCTTAAATCTATTGATATTCTACTTTCATTCCTCCTAACTAAAGTCTATAGGGTGAAATATCTATACCTTATGATTTTAAAGTCATCAAAACATGGTCAATGTGAAGTATTATTAGAAAAACGGAAAAGGGATATTCCATCTCTTATGGACCTTTCGGAATTGATTGGTCAGCAATCACATTCACTGAAAGCATTACCTTCTGCATATTTACATGAAGTACATATATGTACCGTATATACTCGAGTATAAGTCGACCCGAATATAAGCCGAGGCACCTAATTCTACCACAAAAACCTGGGAAAACTTATTGACTCGAGTATAAGCCTAGGGTGGGAAATGCAGCTCTAGCCGTACACAGCCCTCAGTGCCAGATATGCCCTCATAGTGCCAGATATGCCCCCACAGTGCTGCCAGATATGCCCCCACAGTGCTGCCAGATATGCCCCCACAGTGCTGCCAGTTATGCCCCCACAGTGCTGCCAGATATGCCCCCACAGTGCTGCCAGATATGCCCCCACAGTGCTGCCAGATATGCCCCCACAGTGCTGCCAGATATGCCCCCACAGTGCTGCCAGATATGCCCCCACAGTGCTGCCAGATATGCCCCCACAGTGCTGCCAGATATGCCCCCACAGTGCTGCCAGATATGCCCCCACAGTGCTGCCAGATATGCCCCCACAGTGCTGCCAGTTATGCCCCCACAGTGCTGCCAGATATGCCCCCACAGTGCTGCCAGATATGCCCCCACAGTGCTGCCAGATATGCCCCCACAGTGCTGCCAGATACGTTCCCTCCCCAAGTGCCAGGTATGCCCCACAGTGCTGTTACTTACCCCTCCGTCGATCCCGCGCTGTCTTCTGGAGGGACACGAAGCACACAGCGTGCGCGGCTCTCCTGTGTCCCTCCTGCATCTTCGGCGGCCGCGGCGGGTCTATTATAGGAAGTGCCGGTTCGTGATCAGAGGTCACGAACGGGTATTTCCTGTAATAGAACCGCCGCTGCTGCCGCCGGAGATGCAGGAGGGACACAGGAGCGCCGCGCGCTGTGCGCTCCATGTCCCTCCTTCACACTGCTCTGCCTCTGCCTGCACTGACTCGAGTATAAGCCGAGGTGGCTTTTTCAGCACAAAAAAAAGTGCTGAAAAAGTCGGCTTATACTCGAGTATATACGGTATGTTACATAGGGCATATATTACTCCTTACCAAAGGAGACACATGGTTAAAGATGAGAAAGGGTTTTGTATTAAATGGGGAACTATAACTGTTGATTTTATACATTGTACGTGAGACTGCTACAAACTGAGGAGATTTTGGTATACAATTCTTAATTTTATAATCTTTATGTTTGGATTGCAGCTGAGGCCAGATCCAAAGGCTTGTTTAGGTTTATTTTACAAATTTGTCCTTAGGTAAAGGAAAAAAGACCATTTCTGAAGCGGGGTACGCTGGGATTCCACAGGGAATACATTGGGGTGTAGAATTGGATCTTGATCCGAGGCACCAACAGGCTAGGAGCCCTGAAAAGAGCTTTTTAAGAAGACTTCAAGGGCCGCAACACTTTACATGTCACTGTGACATACTGTATTGCGGCTCCATCACCTCCCCAGCAGTGCTGCATACTCCCGTGGTCGGGTTCCCGGGTACTTGCAACGGAGGCGGACTGGTCATCAAGCACACCACCGCTGACTAGAAAGATGACCACACCTGGCGCTACCATACAACAAGTAGTGAAATTAAATCACAGCTTACTTTTTTGATTATTTGATTGACAAATTGACTCTTTTCAGAGAAAATTAATATATGCAGAATTAAAACAAAACCGACATAGTGCAGCCAATAGTGCAAAAGGTATTGGAAGTTTTATTGGGTCCACTCACATAAGTATGAGTCAATACTGCATATCATCCACCAGAGGGTATGACACCTCAATTCCAACGAACATCTCTATGGGCTGTGAACTCAGAGAAATGTGAACATAGGGGGTAATTCCAAGTTGATCGCAGCAGGATTTTTGATAGCAATTGGGCAAAACCATGTGCACTGCGGGGGGAGGCAGATATAACATGTGCAGAGAGAGTTAGATTTGGGTGGGGTGTGTTCAATCTGCAATCTAATTTGCAGTGTAAAAATAAAGCAGCCAATATTTACCCTGCACAGAAATAAAATAACCCACCCAAATCCAACTCTTTCTGCACATGTTATATCTGCCTCCCCTGCAGTGCACATGGTTTTGCCTAATTGCTATCAAAAATCCTGCTGCGATCAACTTGGAATTACCCCCATAGTGCAATGCAGCTTTATCACACATAAAATTTATTCTGACAAAAACACACTCACATGGGTAAAAAGTTTAAAACATATATCACCCAATGGGGTACTGGAAGTCCGATTCGTCACAGAGCCAGCAGTGTTAGGTCTCCAGAACGGGGTCCAGTTGGAGACGGACCGCACCGCTGGCATGGACACTGTACTGCATACGGACCGCACTATATCCACCAGGACAGGGAGCATAGGTCGGATTTACTAAAATCCGCTTCACTTAGGCTCCACATTACCCGTTGGTGAGGACCAGCATAGGGGATAAGGCGCTGACCTGTAGCCCCTCCCCCAGCTCCGGGTGCCATCTTCTGCAGGTGTTCCCGCCCTAGAGCTGCATTTCACTCTACCTCACTTTCTGACAGGAGATTTTGGCACCATCTTTACACTACTAGCTGGGCTGATCTCCGTCTCTGCAGGGCACTGTCTCCACTGTAAAGCCGCCTGTCTCATCAGCGCTGTGCCTTTTCAGACACTTAAGTATTCTACATGTCATTTTAGACAGTGTTAGTTAAGAACAAGTGTACTGCTATCTGAATATGTAGTACAAGTATTCTGTGACATGCATCCAGTAGTTACTGTGCATTGTTATTTATATATATATATATATGTAGATTTGCTAGTCCAGTGCATTTTACCTGTGACTGAGTGTGCCTGTAGCTGCTGTGTGGATTCCATTCTCGTGTATCACACTACTTGCTATCACTATATTCTGTACCCTGGGGGTCTAGCTGCATCAGGGTCTCATTTATATATATATATATATATATATATATATATATAGTGCCACACAGTATATACTGTTTAGTATTTTTTACTGTGTATTTCAGTCACCTCATACTGCTTAAATCCTCTGTTTGTGCCCTGTATTTACTGTCACATAACACAGGGTTATTTGCAGGTATCGTTTTTGTCTGGCTATATTGTACTGTTACGCTCTAAGGCTACATTCCCTATGATGTCTGCCACACAGGGTGGGAAATTCGCAGCTGCATCTGCATCATGCAGTGCTGGCACCACGGATTTTCCTGATGGGGAAGTTTTAACTGATGGTTCAGGCACTGGATGCCATACACCTCCCAGTCAACCCGCTTCACCTGTGGCTAATCAGATCCCACCTTGGGCAGCATTCTCAAGTATGCTGAATATGCTTGTGACATGTCTTATGCCCCCTGTAGGACCTCCTGTGCCATTACAGCCATATATTGTCCCTGTAGTTAATCTGCCTTGGGCGGACACTCTGTCTACCCAGTTACAACAACTAAATCAATCTTTGGTTAGACAAAAGTCTTCCCCATGCCCCCCTGGGGCCAAAGGGCTGTCTAAGCATTCCATTTCTTCCTCACAATCCACTACTATTTCAGATGATTCTTCTGATGAGGATGGGGAATATACTGATCCATCAGACACTGATACAGCCACTTCTGATGAGGAATCTACAACCCAGGTTGATGTTCCTGACCAAGTGGAGGCTTTTAAGCTGATTCGCCAAATAGATGATGAGATCGTGCACACTACTGCATCTAAGAAACCTAATAAGTTCAAACATCAGAGGGTTACTAAAGTAGTCTTACCACATTCTGACCATTTAGTTGACATACGTCAAGAATCCTGGGTGTCTCCAGGAAAGAAATTTTCCCTGTCTAAATAGATGCTAGCTCATTATCCCATCCCTGCAGAGTTGATTAAAAAGTGGGAAATTCCAGCCGGTGGACTCTCATGTCGCCCGTCTTGTGGTGTCATATACTCTACCCATCACCACTGTCACCCCACTGAAGGAACCAACGGATAAGTATGTGGAGGGATGCCTGAAGTCTATTTACTCCCTTACAGGTGCTGTACTTAGACCCACTATGGCAGCCTCCTGGGCTACAAAAGGAATTGAAGCATGGGTTCAGGCAATTGAGAATGAGCTGCCTCAGGATTTTTCTGACACTGCCAGACAATATCTGTCTTATATTACCACAGCCTCCCACTACATTCAGGAGGTGGCCTCTGAGGCAGGTGTTATGGCGGCCAAGGCGTCTACTATGTCTATCCTTGCTCGCTTGAATTTTGTGGTTAAGGTCCTGGAAGGTATACCTGGACCCCCAAAAGACATTGGAGGTGCTCCATTTTAAGGAAGACATCCTTTTTGGGGAGGATCTGAACAAGATTGTAACTGACTTGGCGACTGCTAAGACTGCGTTTCTCCCGGCTACTAAACCTTCGGCTCCAAAGGCTAAGAGTACCACTTTTCGTTCCTTTTCGACCTCCAGGGAAAGCAAAAGCTCAGGTGTACCCGAGACAGGCTCATGTTTCCAAAACCACTAAGCCCAAATCTAAAAAATCCTGGGCCGCCGTCAGCCTGCTTCCAAACAAGACAAGCCTGCTGCATGACGTGGCGGGCCTCCCCCTGGGGGACCCCAGGATGGGAGGCCAACTTCTGTAGTTTGTCCAGGCCTGGTTAAAGACCACGTCGGATGCCCGGGTGTGGGAAGTTGTATCTCAGAGGTACGCAATCTCTTTCAAGAGATGTCCCCCTCGCCAGTTCTGCTCAACGGTTATCCCTTCAGATCCAATGAAAGCGCAAGCTCTACATTTGGTTGTGCAATCCCTCCTGGACACAGGAGTGGTAGTGCCGGTACCTCTGTCCCAGAGAGGCAGGGGATATTATTCGACCCTGTTTCTAGTTCCAAAGCCAAATGGGTCCTCCCGGCCTATACTCAACCTCAAATCATTGAACAAATTGGTGAGAGTGTCAAAATTCCATATGGAAACTCTGCGCTCTATTGTACTGGCAATGGAACCCAAAGACTATAAGGTATCCCTAGACATACAGGATGCTTACCTGCATATACCTATTGCCTAATCGCATCAGCAATATCTGCGGTTTGCTATTGGCAACCTCCATTATCAATTCCAGGCTCTTCCCTTTGGACTGTCCATGGCCCCTCGGATCTTCACCAAGGTCATGGCCATCATGACGGCCCTTCTCCGCCATCAGGGAATCAGGATCCTGCTATATCTGGCTGACTTGCTGATCCTGGTGAGCAAGATGTTCTTCTCCGTCATCTGGAACTGATGGTCCAATTCCTACAAGCCCACAGGTGGCTCATCAACTGGAAAAAGTCCTCGCTGGTCCCTGCTCGGAGCATGGTGCATCTGGGGGCACTGCTGGACACACACAACCAGAGATTGTTTCTGTCTCCAGAGAAAGTCCTGAAACTTCAGGACAGGATCAGATACTTCATCTTTGGCCCAAGAGTGTCGATACACTTGGCGATGCAAGTACTAGGCCTCATGGTGTCGACTTTCGACATGGTAGAGTGCGCTCAATTTCATTCCCGCCCTCTGTAGAGGTTAATCCTTCCCAAGTGGGATGGCCTGCCTCATCGGATCAGGTCTCAAATGATCTTTTTGACTCTGGAGGTTTGTCTGTCACTGAACTGTTGGTTACAGGACCAACAGTTGAGCAAGGGCTTCAGTCTGGATCTCCAACTGGGTCCTCCTGACAACGGACGCCAGTTGGGGCATTTTGTTGGAGCAACATTCTCTCCAGGGTTGGTGGAACAGGGGGGAATCTCTCCTCCCGATAAACATTCTGGAATTGCGGGCAGTGTTCAATGCGCTGACACTGGCCCTGCCTCTGGTACAGAACAGGCCTGTTCAAGTACAATCAGACAACGCCACCATGGTGGCATACATAAATCATCAAGGCAGCACTCGAAGCCGCATGGCAATGATGGAAGTGTCTAAAATCCTTAATTGGTTGGAATGCCATCTGCCAGCAATATCGGCAGTGCTCATTCCGGGAGTCCTTAACTAGAAAGTGGATTTCCTCAGTCGTCAGGACATGCATGCTGGACAGTGGAGTCTTCATCCAGAAGTCTTTCAACTCCTAGTGGATAAGTGGGGTCTACCAGATGTAGACCTGATGGCGTCTAGACACAATCACAAGGTTCCAGTCTTCAGATCAAGGACAAGGGATCCTCAAGCAGCATTCATGGATGCATTGGCTGCCCAATGTGTTCCCTCCAGTGTCACTCCTGCCCCGGGTACTATGGAAGTTCAAGCAAGAAGGAGGAAAACTACTTCTAGTCGCTCCAGCATGGTCCAGGCAGCATTGGTTCTCAGACCTGCGGGGTCTGTTGAACAAGCGTCCTCTTCTACTTCCTCAACGCCCAGAGCTCCTCATTCAGGGCCCTTGTGTCTATCTGGATCTGGCCAGACTGGCTTTGATGGCATGGCTCTTGAAGTTTCACTACTGAGGGCCAAGGGATTCTCCGAGGCGGTTATTCAAACTATGTTGAAGGCAAGCAAACCGGCTTCTGGATGGATTTATTTCAGGGTCTGGAACTCTTACTTGCTGTCACGATCCTGACTGTAGTTCTCGTATTTGGTGACTTACCCCTGCCATCTGTCCTGGATCCTATGCCTTTTTGCTCACTGAGATAAACAGCTTGTCAGCACCATGAGTTTCCTGAGTTCTCTGCCTGGAAGGTAATAGTTAACGGGCTCCACCTGTGGTGATCTCCTGTGTGAGTCTGAATTCGGCAATCTGAAGTTTAGGCCTAAAAGCCAGTATCCTCTGTTTGCAGAAGTTCAGGCTTCAGTGTTCTCTCGGCCTGCTAGGCCTCACTCCACATCTCAGCCTAGTCTAGAGTACTCATATGACAGTGACTGTTCACCTGACCCAGAGCTGTCCAATCCTCTGCCAGCCTGACACTGCTCACCAATCACCAAGGACCAGGAAGTATAAGTCGGTAGACTGAGTTGGTAACTGGGCCAGTTCCTCGTGTCACACACAGCTGTGTGAGCTTTGAAGCTGAGCTCCCTAAAGGTAACCCTTGTACTTTAGTTCCTGTAAAAACTCTGTTTCTTTGTTACCCAGTTTGGATTACATTTGTGTTGCCATTGATATCCAGTATTTCCACGAGTCTCAACTTAAAGGCACAGTACAGTATTCCACCATCTCCACTTAAAGGCACAGTTGCAGTGTTTCAACTTAAAGGCACAGTACAGTATTCCACAGTCTCCACTTAAAGGCACAGTTGCAGTGTTTCATCTTAAAGGCACAGTACAGTATTCCACAGTCTCAACTTAAAGACACAGTTGCAGTGCTTTCATTTTAAAGGAACAGTCGCAGTATTCCACAGTCTCAACTGAAAACCACAGCTGCAGTATTCTACCGTCACAGCCGCAGGGTTTTTCAGCCTCGTACTAGAGTTATAGCCACAGTCATCGTTCTACTTTCAGTTGCGTTTCCAGTTATATCCAGTACCAGCACGCATTACAGTTGCATCCCAGTCTCACCAGTAACCAGTCCGTCTTACTATCTTGCCAGTAACCTTGAGTACATAAGCACCTACTCCTGTGACACTATATCCAGTACAGTCTCACCTATACATTCATCATCCTGCTATCAAAGTCCCTGGTGATCCAGTGGTCAGGATACGGCTTCCTCTGCCGAGGCCCGGGTTCAATCCCCGGTCAGGGATTGCTCCTTTTTCTCACTGATTCCTACAGACCAGCCTAATATTCACATAGTCCTCCAGTTGCCCGCACAGACTTCACTAAC
Source organism: Pseudophryne corroboree (assembly GCF_028390025.1). Lineage (NCBI taxonomy): Eukaryota > Metazoa > Chordata > Amphibia > Anura > Myobatrachidae > Pseudophryne > Pseudophryne corroboree. The sequence continues at coordinate 197,435,004 of NC_086453.1, read as the reverse complement.
ACCGGGTTCACAAAACCACAGTCATGACAGTAGGAACTGGCCTCATGGACCCGGCCGAAAGTGTTTGTCTGACGCAGGACCTCCTAAGCAATATTGCAGGACGCTTGGAGGGTTTGGAGTCGACTCAGCATCAATTGGCACAGTGTCTGCAGTGGAATTCGTTCTCCAGAGATTCTCTGACCTTCTGCACTAGGACTCCTGACCAACTGCAGATTTTCTACCAGATGTTATTACGGTTACAAGAACTTTTGTCTAGTATTCTTTCTGTGATGCCTGATCTCTTCAGGAATACTACCAATGTTGTTGATCCTGTTTTGTCCCATCCAGTTAATAGAGTCTCTTCCTCTGTGCAAGGAAAAATTTTTCATCAGAGCTATCCACGGCCCAAGCTCTCTGAAGCTGAACGTCAGCGGCGTAGGGAGCTACACCTCTGTCTTTACTGTGGAAATTCCGGTCATTTTGTTAAAGACTGCATTCTTCGCAAGCCAGGGAATGGTGACAAATCTCAGTATCATAGTGCTCATGTCTACAAGTCATCCACAGTAGCCGATCCTGCTACTGCTGATGGGGGTATCAAGAAGGCTACTCTGAAAGAGACTCAAATTTATGACTGGGGTCCGGTGATTAAAAGACCTTATCCAAGTTGGGTGTCCAGAGAAGAATGTTCAAGCCATTTAGAGTCGCAGAGGAGTCTGTGTCTACAGCCCAAGGAGGAGTGTCCGTGCCTACAGCCCAAGGAGGGGCGTCCGTGTCTACAGCCCAAGGAGGGGCGTCCGTGCCTACAGCCCAAGGAGGGGCGTCTGTGCCTTTAGCCCCAGGAGGGGATTCAGAGTGTCCAGCCCCAGGAGGGGGTTCTTCAGAGTGTCCAGCCCCAGGAGGGGGTTCTTCAGAGTGTCCAGCCCCAGGAGGGGGTTCTTCAGAGTGTCCAGCCCCAGGAGGGGGTTCTTCAGAGTGTCCAGCCCCGGGATGGGGTTCCTCAGAGTGTCCAGCCCCAGGAGGGGGTTCTTCAGAGTGTCCAGCCCCAGGAGGGGGTTCTTCAGAGTGTCCAGCCCCAGGAGGGGGTTCAGAGCGTCCAGCCCCAGTGAGGGGTTCTGAGCGTCCAGCCCCAGGACGGTTATCCAGTGTTCAGACTCTAGTAGGGGCATATGAGTCTTCTACTCAGGAAGGAGTGTCTGATCTGTCAACCCCAGGAGGGGTGCTGGAGATAGCAACCCTGAGAGAGGTGTCTCATTCGTCAACCCCAGGAGGGGTCACCACAGTTTCAGCCCCAAGGGAAGTATCCAGAGTCAAGTTTCCAGATGGGAATCTTTGTGCTACAGATGCAGTTATGAACTCCTGTTCGCCGTCTTCTGAGAGCACCACCATGTTGGCATCCAGCATGGTTCAGGTCCAGGATGGACCATCTGAACACTTGGATTCTACTCACTCCAGTTCTAGCCGGAATCCGTCTCCTCTGGTTCCAGCCGGTCCAGCAATACTCCAGGCCCAGCCTGGTCAGTCCGTCCCGGTTCCAGCTGGTCCAGCAATACTCCAGGCTCCATCTGGTCAGTCCGTCCCGGTTCAAGCCGGTCCAGCAATACTCCAGGCTCCATCTGGTCAGCCTGTCCCGGCTCCTGCCGGTCCAGCAATACTCCAGGCTCCACCTGGTCAGTTCATCCCAGTTCCAGACGGTCCAGCAATACTCCAGGCTCCACCTGGTCAGTCCGTCCTGGTTCCAGCCGGTCCAGCAATACTCCAGGCCCAGCCTGGTCAGTCCGTCCTGGTTCCAGCCGGTCCAGCAATACTCCAGGCTCCACCTGGTCAGCCCGTCCCGGCTCCTGCCGGTCCAGCAATACTCCAGGACCAGCCTGGTCAGCCCGTCACGGTTCCAGCCAGTCCAGCAATACTCCAGGCCCAGGCTGGTCAGTCCGCCCCGGTTCCATCCGGTCCAGCAATACTCCAGGACCAGCCTGGTCAGTCTCCTTTGGCTCCAGCCAATTCAAGTATCCTTGGATCCAATCCAGTCCTACTCGTCCAGCCAAAGATTTCTCCAGTTTCAGTCTGTTCAAGCTCATCTGGACTCAAACCGATTCCAAGCATTGGTCCGAGTAAAGAACTTTTGTCAGTTGGTTCCAATAAAGGACTTCCACCATCTATTTCTAAAATTAGACTTCAGTCTGTCTCTGATTCTGTTTCCTTGTCTTCCAGCACTGAGTCCACAGCTTCCGCGGGGAATTCTAATACCTCTTCTCCTCAATGTCGGGATAATTCTGCTGTAGCCGCCAAAGTCAAGAAAAATCCCAAGGCTACTCACTTAAAGTCTGAACGTGCTACAGAGCTAGATACCGATCTGAGTACAGTTTTCTCAGCTTTGTCCCTAAGCTTGTCTGAGCAACCTAATGTTCCATCTGCTGATTTGGATACGGGACTTCAGGCTAATTTCGCTGAGAAGGATACCGAAGTTACTTCCTCAATCCAGTCACCAGAGTCGTTTACCTCAGTCGCAGACGCAAGTGGTGCAGCTTCGGGGAGAATTACTAGCATCTCCATCCAGAAGGAGATTTCAAGTGATTTCTCAGTCTTATTTGAGGATTTCAGCCAGACTACTTCAGAAGGGATAGTTTCTCATCAGCCTGACGTTCCACAAACTAACTCCAATCTAGCTTCTGAGAGTGCATCATCGGTTTCAGCCTCTGAGCTTTCGTCTGATGCTTTACCACCTATTTACTTTGATGGAGATTTATTGCAATATGCCGCTCTGGTTGATCGATTTCTCTCTCTGATGGAGTCGGATCCTTCGGGTGCAGTAACTCCTTCCAACGTTACTCGATATCTGTTCCTGGCATTCAGAGGAAGAGCTTTGGAGTGGGCCAACACGCTTTTTGAGAGTAATGATCCTGTGTTCCATGATTTACAGACTTTTAGTAATGCTGTGGTTAAAGAATTTAGTCCTAAACCTTTGGAATCTGACTCAATAAAAAAATCATGCTCTGAAGGGAATGCAGAAGGAAGTTTGTGCCGTTCTTTCAGGGATTATCTAAGGTTCTCCTTCTGTAAGAATCCAACCATTAAAATTGGTCATGTAGGAGTCACTCCTAGCCAAAATAATTCAAAACTCCAGTGCACTTCTTTGTTATCTGCAAACTGTGTATCTAAGGGAGATTCTTATCTTCCATTAGACTTGGACTCAGACTCTGAATTTGATCCAGTTTATGATGCTACTCCTTTCATGGGAGGTCCCGTTCTTTTCTGTTATGCTTTAACACATGAAGAGGTTCCAGAATTACCAAAAAACTCTACAGGTCTCTGTATGAAAAGTCCTCGTTATAGATCAAGATTTAATTTAAGCCTCAGTGGAGTGCTAGCTTCAAAAGCACAATCTTCTCGTACTACTAATCTAGGAAAGGAACCTTCTACAGTTTATTCCTCAGTCCTTTCAGATGAAGGAAATTCCAGTTTTGTCAATGATGGATGGTCTACCTGTTCAGAAGATGAAGATCAGGAAGACTTCTGAAGAATTCAGCTTAAGTTTTGTTTCTGGACCCTCAGGTTTCCACTTTTCTGAATCTTTGTGTACAAGTTATTCATCAACTTCCTCTAAGACCAAAGATGGGTGTACGGAGTCCACCCTTGAAGAGGGGGGTACTGTCACGATCCTGACTGTAGTTCTCGTATTTGGTGACTTACCCCTGCCATCTGTCCTGGATCCTGTGCCTTTTTGCTCACTGAGATAAACAGCTTGTCAGCACCATGAGTTTCCTGAGTTCTCTGCCTGGAAGGTAATAGTTAACGAGCTCCACCTGTGGTGATCTCCTGTGTGAGTCTGAATTCAGCAATCTGAAGTTTAGGCCTAAAAGCCAGTATCCTGTGTTTGCAGAAGTTCAGGCTTCAGTGTTCTCTCGGCCTGCTAGGCCTCACTCCACATCTCAGCCTAGTCTAGAGTACTCACATGACAGTGACTGTTCACCTGACCCAGAGCTGTCCAATCCTCTGCCAGCCTGACACTGCTCACCAATCACCAAGGACCAGGAAGTATAAGTCGGTAGACTGAGTTGGTAACTGGGCCAGTTACTCGTGTCACACACAGCTCTGTGTGAGCTTTGAAGCTGAGCTCCCTAAAGGTAACCCTTGTACTTTAGTTCATGTAAAAACTCTGTTTCTTTGTTACCCAGTTTGGATTACATTTGTGTTGCCATTGATATCCAGTATTTCCACGAGTCTCAACTTAAAGACACAGTACAGTATTCCACCGTCTCCACTTAAAGGCACAGTTGCAGTGTTTCAACTTAAAGGCACAGTACAGTATTCCACCGTCTCCACTTAAAGGCACAGTTGCAGTGTATCATCTTAAAGGCACAGTACAGTATTCCACAGTCTCCACTTAAAGGCACAGTTGCAGTGTTTCATCTTAAAGGCACAGTACAGTATTCCACAGTCTCCACTTAAAGGCACAGTTGCAGTGTTTCATCTTAAAGGCACAGTACAGTATTCCACAGTCTCAACTTAAAGACACAGTTGCAGTGCTTTCATCTTAAAGGCACAGTCGCAGTATTCCACAGTCTCAACTGAAAACCACAGCTGCAGTATTCTACCGTCACAGCCGCAGGGTTCTTCAGCCTCGTACTAGAGTTATAGCCACAGTCATCGTTCTACTTTCAGTTGCGTTTCCAGTTATATCCGGTACCAGCACGCATTACAGTTGCATCCCAGTCTCACCAGTAACCAGTCCGTCTTACTTTCTTGCCAGTAACCTTGAGTACATAAGCACCTACTCCTGTGACACTATATCCAGTACAGTCTCACCTATACATTCATCATCCTGCTATCAAAGTCCCTGGTGATCCAGTGGTCAGGATACAGCTTCCTCTGCTGAGGCCCGGGTTCTATCCCCGGTCAGGGATTGCTCCTTCTTCTCACTGATTACTACAGACCAGCCTAATATTCACATAGTCCTCCAGTTGCCCGCACAGACTTCACTAACACCGGGTTCACAAAACCACAGTCATGACACTTGCTAAGAATTATGATGCCTATTCATTCAGAACTTCCAGGCTTTTCGCTTTTCTGCAACAAGGCCTAGATTTAGGCCTTCGTCTGGCCTCCCTCAAGGTTCATATATCTGCCTTGTCAGTGTGGTTTCAGAGAAAAATTGCATCTATACCTGACGTTCATACTCTCACTATTGGTGTTTTACGGATTCATCCTCCCTATGTCCCTCCTGTGGCTCTAAGGCATCTGTCTGTTGTCTTAAATGCCCTGCAAGAGTCTCCATTTGAACCTCTTGATTCTGTGGACCTTAAATGCCTTATGCTTAAGATCGTGTTCCTGTTATATATTGCCTCTGCTAGGAGGGTGACGGACTTAGGCGCTTTGTCCTGTCGCCCACCCTTTTTGATTTTTCACCCTGACCGGGCAGTTCTTCGAACTCGACCTGGTTATCTACCTAAAGTGGGATCTTCTTTCCATCTTAACCAAAAGATTGTGGTTCTGGCTTTTATCTCTTCTGGTTTGTCTTCCAAAGAACGGTCTTTGGATGTGGTACGGGCTCTCCATATCTACATGGAGAGGACTGCCTCTCTCAGGAGATCAGATACCCTGTTTTTACTTTTGGTTTTCACAAACATGGCTGGCCTGCGAATAACCAAACCATGGCTAGATGGATTAGAATGGTGATTGCACAAGCCTATATGCAGGCTGGGCTCCCAGCTCCTGCTGCTATCAAAGCCCATTCTACTTGGTCTGTTGGACCTTCTTGCGTGGCTCACTGTGGTGCATCCGCTGAACAATTGTGCAAGGCGGCTACGTGGTCCTCAGTGAACACATTCATTAGGTTCTATGCCTTTGATACTTCCACCACCCAAGATGCCTCCTTTGGACCCCGGGATCTTTAGCCCTCTACGGTGCATCCCTTCCCATGACGAACTCCTTTAGGACATCCCTGATGTATTCCCTGTGGAATCCCAGTGTACTCTGCTGCAGAAAAGGAGATTTATGGTAGACTTACCATAGTTAAATCTCTTTCTGTGAGGTACACTAGATTCCTCAGGGCGCCCACCATGACGCACTTAGCTTTTTTGGGTTTGTATGGCATTAGCCGCTGGTCCCTTCTTCTGTCGTGAGAATGTGGTTCTCTGTGACTAACATCTGCCATCTCTTTCACCTGATACTGCATTGGACTGGTTAATGAAACTGAGCTCCAGTGCCTGGAGGTGGGGTTATAGAGGAGGCGGTGCAGTGCATCCTGGGAACAGTCAAAGCTTAAGCCTGTTGATGCCTCGGATCAAGATCCAACTATACACCCCCAATGTGGAATCCACTGTATCTTGCAGAAAGAGATATCTCCTTTCTACCTCTTTAAATTACAGTACTTACTGTGAGTAAAAAATATATATTACTCCACTGGACTAAGAAATCAGTTACTAATATAATAGAGGTTAGACAGCAACTTTTACAATTTTTATATTTTGAAAGAAAATATGCATGTTTGGATTTCCATGAGGGTGTTAAAAAATGTCACCTTAAATAGACTCCGTTCATTAATACTTTGGATGACAGTACTCAGCTGCATATATATAAAGTTTTTGATAACTTTCAGCAATAATGTATGTATGCATGATCCTATGTGTAACCTTCGGATTTTATTATTTTGTCTAAGTGTTGATTAGGTATAAAGTAGGATATTGACAATTTATTGGGACAAATACATAAAGTGCATCGTTAAGAAAAGCAGATATGTGTTGTTAAAGTGCGCTTACTGCTTGTAAACATTAACGCTCAATGTTCAACCTTTAAACATAATAATCAAAGAAAAACCACTTCATTTCAAATTAATGGAAAAAACTATACTATAAATAGCTTTATCACTTGCCATTCAAGAAACATAATTTATATGATAGAGTGCACATGTGGTTTAATTTATATAGGGAAGACGTCTAGGAACCTGAAGACGCGTATGGCAGAACATATTATTTATAATATTAAAAAAGGAAATCTTTGCCATCCGCTCTCAGAACATTTTAAGAAAGTACCTAATAGTTCGGAAACACATACTAAGAGGTTCTTAGGTCTGGAACAAGTAAATTAATCGTGGAAATCCAAAGATGTGGAGGTTAGACTAGCTAAAAGTAAAAGTATATGGATATATTTGTTGAATAGCTTGATTCCTGGGGGTCTAAATGCTGATTTCAAGTTAAAATGGCTTTTAACATAATGATTTTTAATGTATCAATTTGTTTATATAATCTGTTTTTAATATTATATTTTTACTTTCTATTTTTATATGCCCACCATGACGGAAAACTATGGATAGAACAAATCGCTCCTATTCCCAAAGTAGGGATGGACAGCGCAGGAACATAAAGTACCGTGGTAGTTTGATAATGGGGAATTTGGAGCTTTTTGTAAATGTAACATAATTGGCGGAGATCTACTATCATACACACGATTACAAGTCTGGAAACAGTTCTGTTCATTAGTGGAACGCAAATAAATGTGTCACCAGGTGAATTTGAAACGCAACCTGTGCACTTCCGGCTGTGGGCACTTTAGGACTGTGATCTACAGTGGAACACATATACACGTATTTCCGGGAGATGCTGGAACCCAAATCGCACACTTCCGCCCGCAGCGGCCTGGACGTAAGCGCGGGAAAAAGAAACAGCGTCAATTCAGTTACCATATCCGGATTAAGGGTATAAATACCTTATTGAGAAGATTCAGCAAACCATGCACTTGAAAAAGGATCTAATACGATCCGAAACGCGTCGTGCTTGTGATGCTGAACTGACTTCGATTGCTCCTAGAGACTCTCCAACAACCTGGGCAAAGCTAAGTGGTGTGTTGCTGAATTGCCTTAATCAACTTTCCTTCACCACCATCAGGCACACACCACTAGCCCTAGAGGGTACGGGGAAAAAAACAAAAAACAGAGTTTGATGTATTTTTTATGCACTTTAATGTGTTTATGAACTTTTATTGTCTCATATCATATATGTTTATTGTTTTGTACCGAGTGTTAAAGTTTACAAGCAGTAAGCGCACTTTAACAATACATATCTCCTTTTCTAAACGATGCACTTTATGTATTTGTCCCAATAAATTGTCAATATCCTACGTTATACCTTAAAAAGTGGTTTTGAGAGTGTGGATATTTTATTTGGAACAAAATTACATCTTACCGGAATTTGCAAAAGTCCAATCATCGTGTTTTCCTTATACTCTAGTTTTACAAGCTTTTAGTGTTTGCTTATTATAGATGATAAGGACTTGCTGCTTGTTCTCCGGTTTTACTGTGCAAATCAACATATCTAATTTTTGTTTTATAAGTGTTGATTAGACCATTGCTGAATCGTGGAGACATTATTTTCTTTCCCTCTTTCCTTCCCCCTCTCATGTTGTTTGTTAATATTTTTATTTTCATTGTTTACTTATCCGGAAACTGTATTTTCAACCATTTAATAATGTATTTCTCCAAGATGTATATTATTTCAATTTGGAAGAAATTACTCAAACAAATGTTTACTATAGCTTTATTATTCTCAGATCATAGGACATTTACATAGGAATCATATTTGTTATCAAAATTTATATATGCTTTATAGTGGACTCTGGACATCTCACCTTCTGGATGGATATTCACCATGGATATTCACCATGGATATTCATGGAGAAATGTATCTTCTTTCCTCAGTGTAACTTATGCTGGATAAGTTATGGTATTTTTGTACCTATTGTCTTATTGTTCTTTTATGACAAAACCTTAATAAACATATTTTGAAAAAAGTACTACTTGGCCCATCTAATCACACAAAAACAAATTACAAACCTTCTTTTTGTTGTGAACTTAGAAAATTTTGGGATATTTTTGCCATTCTGCAAAGGGGGATATGCAATTAGCCCCGGTAAATTTAGAGGCCCTTGCAAAAACTGGCTTTGCTTTACTAAAGTTGCCCTACCTCCAGTGTGTACACATCCAGGAACCTGGATGTGCAGTATACTGGGGTAGAGCACAAAATACAATATATTTTTTTATATTATTAATACAAATACTTTAAATATTTTTAAACACTGGGGCAAAGTCTAGATGGACTGATGGACAGAACACAGAACAGCCCTTGTCACTGGAAGGTGAAGCAGCAGCCACTGGATGTATAGTATACTGAGTACAGCACAAAATATTTCATTTTTTTTCATACTGTTCCAAAACCCCTGGATTGATGGACAGAACACCCCTAGATGGACGGAGCAGCAGCAGTCGCTGGGTGTATACTGGGATGACACAGAAAAAAATATTAATTGAAATCAAAATATATACTGTATATTGTTTTTTATATACCACACTGCATTTACAGTGTCCCACAAATGAGTCAGGTATATATATTGTTTTTTATATCACACACCGGCGGTTACAGTATCGCACAAATGAGTCAGAAATATATATTTTTATACACTGTGGTTTACCTTCACTGACAGTATTGCACAAATGAGTCAGAAATATGTATTATTATTTTTTATATCATTCACTGGTGGTTACAGCATCACACAAATGAGTCAGAAATATATATATTATTTTATTAATCACACACCGGCAGTCACAGTGTTGCACAAATGAGTAACAAAAATATGTATTATTTTATATATCACACACTGTGGTTACAGTGTCACACAAATAAAACAGAAATATATTTATTATTTTTTATATAACACACTGCGATTACAGTGTCACACAAATGAGTCTGAAATATATATATATATATGTATATATATAATTTTTTATATAACACTGGCAGTTAGAGTGCCACACAAATTAGTCAGAAATATGTATTATTATTCTTTATATCACACACACCGATGCTTACAGTGTCGCACAAAGGAGTCGGAAATATATATATATATATACTGTATATATTATTTTTTATATCACACATCGACGGTTACAGTGTCGCACAAATGAGTCAGAAATATATATATATTTAACTTTTTTATATAACACATTGGCGGTTACAGTTGTCGCATAAATGAGTAAGAAATATATATGTTTACACACTGCAGTTTAGCTTCACTGACAGTGTCCCACCAATGAGTCAGAAATATGTATTACTATTTTGTATCTCACACTCCGGTGGTTACAGTGTCACACAAATGCATCAGAAATATATATTTAAACCCTGCGGTTTAGCTTCAAGGACTATGTCCCACAAATGAGACATAAATATATATATATTATTTTTTATATCACACCCTGTGGTTACAGTGTCACACAAATGAGTCAGAAATATATATATATATATTATTTTTTATATCACACATTGGCGGTTACAGTTGTCACATAAATGAGTAAGAAATATATATGTTTATACACTGCAGTTTATCTTCACCGACAGTGTCCCACAAATGAGTCAGAAATATGTTTTATTATTTTTTATATCGCACATCAACGGTTACAGAGTTGTACAAATGAGTGAGAAATATATATATATATATATACATAATTTTTTATATCACACACCGACGGTTACAGTGTCACACAAATGAGTCAGAAATATATATTTTTACACACTGCTGTTTAGCTTCACTGACAGTGTCGCACAAATGAGTTAGAACTATATATTATTACACACTGCAGTTTAGCTTCAACAACAGCATCGCACAATACATGTATGAGTCAGAAATGGTAGTCAAAAACACTGCGGTCTACCTTCATTAACAGCGTATCACAATATGTGTATGAGTAGGAAATAATATACAGTCTGACCGTCAGTGTCACAGTGCTTATGAAAATAAAACAAAATTGAATAGTACACTGGAGTAAAGCACAAACAAAAGATTGAACAGGCAGAGCACCCCTGGACTGATACAGCAGACTTAGCACCCCTGGACTGATACAGCAAACAGAGCACCCCTGGACTTACATGGCAGACAGGGCACCCCTGGACTGAAACAGCAGACAGTGCACCCTGCCTGTACTAATATAGCAGACTTAGCACCTCTTTCAGATACATCAGAGAGAGCACCCCTTTTTCAGATACAGCAGGCAGAGTACCCCTGGACTGATACAGCAGACAGGGCACCCCTTTACTGATACAGCAGACAGAGCATCCCTGGTTGATACAACAGACAGAGCACCCCTTTGAGATACAGCAGACAGAGCACCCCTTTCAGATACAGCATACAGAGCATCCACTCCCCACCAGACAACACAGTACTGAGATAGACACGTCCATCCAGTACACTCTCCACAGCTGGAGTGAAGATGGTGCCAATGCATGGGGAGTTACATAGAATCCAAAACCCAAGAGAATCTGACAGTAAAAAGATGACGTTCGGCCTAACTTTGGGATCCAAGTAAGGCAGGAAGTCCCGAGCCAGACTCGGATCCCAGCTTGGATCTCAATGCTCAGGTGGATTTGGTTCTCGGAGAACCGGACCCGCTCATCTCTACTTCTGTTGAAACTTTGCATAAATCTGAACAAACATCTTATGTGCAGAGTGATGCTAAGCTCCAAAGCAACCCATGGTCCAAACTTCCCAAATGAGAACATCAGCGGTGCAGACTGCTTCATCTTTGCTTCTATTGTGGAGCCTCTGATCATCTCATTTGAGTCTGTTCCTTTCTCAAGTCCAGGAATACAGTAGTGACAAGTCCGATAGTCACCAAGCTCATATCTATAAGCCAACAGGTGTGACTTTTTCAGTTTCCTTTGCTTAAGTCAAAATAGTTCAGAAAGACAATCAAGATTTGGGTCCTATGACATGCAGGTCTTAATCTAAGTTTGTGAATCAACAGAGGACTGGTTCCATTTCGCCAAGTGAGGCATTTGATTCTGCAGCCCATAAAGTGACATCTGTTTCCACAGCCCATGAAGGGGTGTCTGTTTCCGCAGCCCATGAAACAATGAATGTCTCCTCAGCCCATGAAGGGGCATCAGTCTCCCCAGTCCAAGATGGGGTGTCTAATTCCACAGCCTCTGAGGCTGTGTCTGATCTGCTGAACCCAGTAAAGGTATCTAATATTCAGGATCCAGAAGTGGCATTTGAGTCCTCAACTCAAAGTGGAGTTTATGATCTGTTAACCAAGAGGGGTGCTGGAAATGCCAACCCTAAGAGAGGTGTCTGACTTGTCAACCCCAGGAGGGGTTTCAAAATTTCAGCCCCAAAGGAGGTATCCAGGGTCAAAGTCCCAGATAAAATTGTTAGAGCAACAGATGTAAACATACGCTCCTGTTTGCCTTCTTCCGAGAGTGCTACCATGTTGGTGGCCAGAATGGGCCAGGTCCAGGATAGACTATCTGATCATCTGGATTCTGTTCCTGCCAGTTCAAGCTTGTCCGGACTCAATCTGGTTCTATCCATCCATCCATCCATCCATTCATCCATCCATCCACAAACGGTTGGTTAACTACTAAGGAGTCCTATATATTGAGGGGGCACACCTACTGGGGACATACTTACTGGGGCATAACTACTGGGGGCAAACCTACTGAAGATGCATAAATACTGAGGGGGCATAACTACTGGGGGCTAACTATTGGGGAGGCATATCTACAATGGGGCATAACTACTGAGGGGGCATGAATACTGGGGGAGCCTACCTATTGGGGGCATACCTACTGAGGGGTCATACCTACTGGGGACATACAGTACCTACTGGGGGTATACCTACTGAGGGGTCATAAAAATTGAAGGGGCATAAATACTGATGGGATATACCTACTGAGGGGGCATAACTACTGAGAGGATACATATCTACTGTGGGCAATACTACATAGGGGCAATACTACATGGGGCATTACTACTGGGGGCACTACTAATGAGGGCATTGAATAGGGGGAACTTTATAAGGGCGACATAAGGGGCACCACTACTGGGGGCACTTCTACTATGATAATGGGTTTTCACAGGTGCGCCTGGTATCTATGGTGTCTGTAAAGAGGTATATATTGGTTTGATTCCTAAAACAATATGCAGTTTGTTGTTCTTAACAGAATGAATGACACAATATTGATAATGAAACAAATGCAATAAACAGTATTTAAAGTGAAAAAACTCTGTTTTTTATTCTACAATGATTATAAATGCTATGAATGGAATAAAAAGAGAAAAAAGAAAAGAGAAAAAAAGGGGGGGGGGGGGTTGTGTGTATGAAGATGTTCCTCTGCTGTCAAAAACAGCGATGGAGTTCCTTTTTGTAAAGGTGGAATTTTCTATAATGTCGATCACTTCAGAATGGTGGCGTCCCACCTCTGAGTGAATTAGTATACGTGCAGAATGAATGTTCAGAGCTTCGGGTGAAGTAGTTAATGTCTTTGGATCCGGTAAAAAGAAAAGGACCAAGAAAAATATGTGGGGTACCCCTAAGTTGCCGCTGGCGATACGGGGTCAGGGTATGGTGAGTGCTACGATAGTGAGGGCTCCGGACAGGCTGTGCCCCTCTACGCCCTGGGTCACCCTGATGTTGCTCTAATGAGCGCAACACGGTGCCCTGGACAGAAGGGGAACAGTCATGAGTCTTGGAGAGAGAGGTAGGGGCTGCTTCTAGCACAGTTAGTGCTGTCCGCCGCGCCTTCTCCTCTCCTACAGAGTCCCTTTCCTGTTAGCTGCTGCTCCATCTCCTTGTCCCTCCGCCAGCGGTCTTCTCCGTGTCGGTCACGGCCCGGCGTTCTCCCGCACTTCCGGGTTGGTCTGTCCGCGTGACCAGTCTCGGGTTACTCCGGGTCCCGTCTAACTCTCGTCGCCTTCTCCGTCCTCGGTCCTTCTGGTCTCTTATTCTAGCGCTCTGTTAGTTAAATGGTCAGTAGGTAAACTGATGTAGGAAAGTGGTAATGTTCGTTTTGCTCCAACGCGTATCGGCCAGTGTTGGCCTTCGTCAGGGAGTCCTTTTCCGCCATCTTTGGTGTGGGCTTTTTATGCCCACATCCAGCGGGAGTGGCTTGGGATAATTGTTTCATATTGGGAATAAGGGGAGGGGGAGGATCCGGTTAATCAGATGGTATTTTTATGGAGTAATGATGGTGGATGGAAGAGAAGTATATAGAGAGGGAAAAGGAATGAATAGATTAAATGAAGTGATAGTTTAAATAAGTTCCAATCTATTAATCCTTTATATTCGTGATTATATATGAGAAAATACACTAATAATGTTAAATATTGAATTAATATGCAATGTTATCGATTATACATCATAGTGCAATTAATATTAGATTGATATTAGATTAACACGGAATGGAATGTAATAAATAAATAAATAAATAAATAAATAATGAAAAATAATGAAATAGAAATAGAATGGAAATAAAAATAATAATAATAATAATAAATTAAAAAATACATAATAGATAATAAATAAATGAAATTGATTAATGAAAAATAATGAAAAATCAATGAAAATAAAAATAAATAATGAAAAATAAAGTAGAAAAATATATATATGTATAGAAAATAATGGATGCGTGTATATTCCATAGATAATATGATATGTGTACTTCGCATATCAAAACTATGTTGATCAGTATGCACATACAAACGATTACTTTCGTGTTGGGGTTAAATACCTATGATCGTTACTGTAGGGGTTATTGATTTAAAAACTCCTACATGTATGAGTTTCGGTCAATGTGTGTACTGTATGCAGACTAACGTCCATTCTGTGTTTGAAATATTGTCATTTGCCTGTAATTACTGTTCTTACCTCATTGTCTAAGTTTAACCCATGAGGTTTTAGAGTCTTTAGTGTAAACATCCATTTTAGCTCTTCTTTGTTTATTGTCCTGATGAAATCCCCCCCTCTCCAATTTTGTTTCACCATTTTTATGCCTATCACTTTCATCCCTTCTGGGTTCTGTCTATGTTTTTCTCTGAAGTGGTTTGAGAGACTGTGTGTTTCTAGGCCTTTCTTTATGTTCCTTATGTGTTCTGAGGTTCTTGTTTTTAGGCGTCTTGTTGTCCTCCCTATATATTGCAAATGGCAAGGGCATTCGATCAAATAGATGACACCCTTAGATTGACATGATATATGTTCCTGGATGTCGAATGTCTCCTGTGTGACACTTGATTGGAAGCTTGCAGTACCTTTGGTGGAAACATGATTCATTTTACAATATTGACAAGAGTTGCAATGGAAGAAACCTTTGCTGAGAAAATTTCCTGATAAGGTGGTCTGTATTGTCTCTCTCTTGTGTAGGTGGCTGTGTCTTATTTTGGATTGAAGGTTGGGTGCCTTCCTGTATATCACCTTTGGTTTGGCTGGTAATATGTCTCCTAGAGTTTCGTCTTGTAAGAGGATGTGCCAGTGATTTTGAATGATTTTTTCTACTTTTCTATTCTTATTGTTATACTGAGTTTGGATTGCTACTTTCCAGTCTTTCGTCTGTTCTTTTTTATTGTTTTTATATGTCAGGAGGGTCCCTCTTTCTAGTTTCTCGACTTCCTTTATGTCTTTGTCTAATGTGTCTTCCTTATAACCTTTACTAAGAAACTGGGTTTTCATTTCGTTGGCCTGGGTCTGATTGTCTTCTATTTTTGTGCAGTTTCTCCTGATTCTTTTAAATTGGCCCGAAGGAATTCTCCGTAACCAATTAGGATGGTGTCCAGTGGTGGTGAGGATGTAACTGTTCACGTCCACGCTTTTTTGAAAAGTTTTAGTGTTAATGGTGGTTCCTTCTATAAAAACGGTGATGTCTAGAAAATTAACTAACGTCTTACTATAGTCAGTCGTGAATACCAGGTTGTTAGTGTTGGCGTTAATATATTCCAGAAAGTCTTGCAGTCGTTCCTCAGTGCTCTGCCATACGAAGATTACGTCGTCTATGTACCTTCGCCATAGGACCAGGTTCGCCCCAAAGTCGTGCCCACTCCAGATGTATTCGTCCTCCCACCTACTCATGAAGAGGTTGGCATAACTTGGGGCGAACCTAGTCCCCATAGCGGTGCCCGTGGTCTGTCTGTAGAATGTCTCCTCAAACCAGAAGTAGTTATGTTGTAAAATGAATCTCACACAGTCTATTATGAAAGTGGTCTGTGTTCTATCTATAGTCGAGTCTTTTTCAAGAAAGTACTGTAGTGCTTCTAATCCCTGTGATTGGTTGATTATGGTATATAGTGATGTTACGTCGCTAGTGCATATCCAGAAGTCTTCAGACCATGTCATATTGTCCAATGTTTTGATGATGTCTGTGGTGTCTCTGATATATCATTTTTGTGTCTGTACGTATGGCTGCAAGAAAGTGTCGATGTATTGTGATAGGTTGGATGTGAGAGATCCTATCCCAGATATTATTGGGCGGCCTGGTGGTTTTGTCTGGTTTTTGTGTATCTTGGGTAGGTAATAAAAGACTGGTATGATGGGATTTATTGTGTCTAAAAAACCATGTTTCTTCTTGGTCAGTATTCCTTTTTTGAGTACCTGCATGAGTAAGTGTTCTAGGCTTTTCTTATACTTGGTTGTGGGATCTTGTTTTAGGGTTTCATATGTGTCCGTGACCCCCAATATTCTGAGGGATTCTGCTACGTAGTCACTTTTGTCCAGGATGACAATCCCCCCTCCCTTATCTGCTGGTTTGATGATTATATTCTTGTTCCCCGTCAATTCTTTTAGTGCACACTTTTCTTGAGTGTTGAGATTATGATTTACATTTTTCGTGTCTAGTTTGTCTAAATCTCTGGTGACTAGTTGTTCGAATGTGTCAATCAAAGACCCTCTCATATGTTGTGGGTAAAAAGTTGATGTTGGTCTCAAATCTGAATGCTTGAATACGTCCTTATTTTGATTGTGCTCTGGATTCGTGGCGCTGTTACTATAATATTTGGCAAGTGTTAGTTTGCGTGTGAACCTATGTAGGTCTAAATATGTTTCAAATTTGTTGAGTTTCTTTGTTGGCGCGAATTTCAGTCCCTTGTTCAGCAACGTTATGTGTTCGTTCTTTAATGTAGTTGAGCTGAGATTAAAAATCCCTGTCTGGTCTATTCCTGTGGATTGTGTCTTTTTTGTCTGCCTCCCACCCCTTCCTCTGACTCCTCGTCTAGTTCTTCTAACTTTCTTTTGTTCGGTGTCGTCTGTCTCAGGTCGCAGGTTTTCAGGCCTGCAACCTTTCCTAAAAAAAACCCTGCACATCCTGTTTGGTCTATTACTGGTGGTGCTAAGTGTTTTGTTCCCAGATTCAGGGAAGAAGAGGCTTCTTCCAGGTTAACAGAAACCTGGAATCCTCTTTCGAGTGAAAAGCGTGCTAGGTTTTCGTAGTCAGTTTCGTCGCTCAAGCTATATGTGGAGAAATTTGTGTCTTGTGTTGTGTCTGAGTCCTCTAAAAGTGCACCCTTAATATGTGTTGTCCGGTCTGGGCTGTCTTTTGTTGTCTTGCTGTGTAACCTAGTCATGTACTGTTGATATGTCAAATTCAGTTTCTTATATAGCGGTGTCTTAATATTTACTGCTGAACTACATCTTAATAGGGCCTTTTTAGGTGTCTTTGCTGTCTTTTTAATTGCGGGTGCCTTTTTTGGGGGCTTTCTACTTGTCTTTTCTTTTTTCCCTTTCCCTATCTTATCTCTTAAGATCTTAGATTTTTTTGTTGCTATAATTTCTTCCTCAATTTTTCTCAATCTTTTGTGTGATATGTCTTCGAGTTGTCTGAATTCATTGTCTTCTTTGTGTACTTCTAAGGCTGATTGTAAAGTCTCTATTTCTACCTCTAGGGTGTTCAGTTCGTTCTTATGAGTCTCTAGAATAAGTCTTATCAGTTGTTTAGAACAGTCATGTAGAATGGAGTCCCATTTTCCTATGAATGTAGGATTGCTGTTGTTTTGTGTGGGGACCTTTTTAATTTTAAGTCCTTTGGGGATTAAGTCATTTTCCAGGTACCATTCTAAGGATTCTTTGTCCCACCATACCTTGGATTCCCTGGCCACTAATTTTTCTAGTTTGAGAAAAATGTCACAAAATTTGCTCACAGTCTCATGTGTCTCTGTAGTGTGCGTAAGTTGTGAAAATAACTGGCTGGCTCTAGTAGATCTACCTGCACGGTGATCTAAAATACCCATAAACAAAGCTGGCCAATTCAAGAGGTTTTAAACGACTGAAATGTACAAAAGGGGATGAATGGCGCTCGTGTGTCTGGGTACTTTGTGTGGGCTGCAACCTGTGGATGAAGCACCTCCAACAAATACTTCACGTAGACAATAATGATAATGGGTTTTCACAGGTGCGCCTGGTATCTATGGTGTCTGTAAAGAGGTATATATTGGTTTGATTCCTAAAACAATATGCAGTTTGTTGTTCTTAACAGAATGAATGACACAATATTGATAATGAAACAAATGCAATAAACAGTATTTAAAGTGAAAAAACTCTGTTTTTTATTCTACAATGATTATAAATGCTATGAATGGAATAAAAAGAGAAAAAAGAAAAGAGAAAAAACAAAGAAGAGCTAAAATGGATGTTTACACTAAAGACTCTAAAACCTCATGGGTTAAACTTAGACAATGAGGTAAGAACAATAATTACAGGCAAATGACAATATTTCAAACACAGAATGGACGTTAGTCTGCATACAGTACACACATTGACCGAAACTCATACATGTAGGAGTTTTTAAATCAATAACCCCTACAGTAACGATCATAGGTATTTAACCCCAACACGAAAGTAATCGTTTGTATGTGCATACTGATCAACATAGTTTTGATATGCGAAGTACACATATCATATTATCTATGGAATATGCACGCATCCATTATTTTCTATACATATATATATTTTTCTACTTTATTTTTCATTATTTATTTTTATTTTCATTGATTTTTCATTATTTTTCATTAATCAATTTCATTTATTTATTATCTATTATGTATTTTTTAATTTATTATTATTATTATTATTATTTTTATTTCCATTCTATTTCTATTTCATTATTTTTCATTATTTATTTATTTATTTATTTATTTATTTATTACATTACATTCCGTGTTAATCTAATATCAATCTAATATTAATTGCACTATGATGTATAATCGATAACATTGCATATTAATTCAATATTTAACATTATTAGTGTATTTTCTCATATATAATCACGAATATAAAGGATTAATAGATTGGAACTTATTTAAACTATCACTTCATTTAATCTATTCATTCCTTTTCCCTCTCTATATACTTCTCTTCCATCCACCATCATTACTCCATAAAAATACCATCTGATTAACCGGATCCTCCCCCTCCCCTTATTCCCAATATGAAACAATTATCCCAAGCCACTCCCGCTGGATGTGGGCATAAAAAGCCCACACCAAAGATGGCGGAAAAGGACTCCCTGACGAAGGCCAACACTGGCCGATACGCGTTGGAGCAAAACGAACATTACCACTTTCCTACATCAGTTTACCTACTGACCATTTAACTAACAGAGCGCTAGAATAAGAGACCAGAAGGACCGAGGACAGAGAAGGCGACGATAGTTAGACGGGACCCGGAGTAACCCGAGACTGGTCACGCGGACAGACCAACCCGGAAGTGCGGGAGAACGCCGGGCCGTGACCGACACGGAGAAGACCGCTGGCGGAGGGACAATGAGATGGAGCAGCAGCTAACAGGTAAGGGACTCTGTAGGAGAGGAGAAGGCGCGGCGGACAGCACTAACTGTGCTAGAAGCAGCCCCTACCTCTCTCTCCAAGACTCATGACTGTTCCCCTTCTGTCCAGGGCACTGTGTTGCGCTCATTAGAGCGACATCAGGGTGACCCAGGGCGTAGAGGGGCACAGCCTGTCCGGAGCCCTCACTACCGTAGCACTCACCATACCCTGACCCCGTATCGCCAGCGGCAACTTAGGGGTACCCCACATATTTTTCTTGGTCCTTTTCTTTTTACCGGATCCAAAGACATTAACTACTTCACCCGAAGCTCTGAACATTCATTCTGCACGTATACTAATTCACTCAGAGGTGGGACGCCACCATTCTGAAGTGATCGACATTATAGAAAATTCCACCTTTACAACAAGGAACTCCATCGCTGTTTTTGACAGCAGAGGAACATCTTCATACCCACAAACCCCCCCCCCCCTTTTTTTCTCTTTTCTTTTTTCTTTTTTTATTCCATTCATAGCATTTATAATCATTGTAGAATAAAAAACAGAGTTTTTTCACTTTAAATACTGTTTATTGCATTTGTTTCATTATCAATATTGTGTCATTCATTCTGTTAAGAACAACAAACTGCATATTGTTTTAGGAATCAAACCAATATATACCTCTTTACAGACACCATAGATACCAGGCGCACCTGTGAAAACCCATTATCATTATTGTCTACGTGAAGTATTTGTTGGAGGTGCTTCATCCACAGGTTGCAGCCCACACAAAGTACCCAGACACACGAGCGCCATTCATCCCCTTTTGTACATTTCAGTCGTTTAAAACCTCTTGAATTGGCCAGCTCTGTTTATGGGTATTTTAGATCACCGTGCAGGTAGATCTACTAGAGCCAGCCTGTTATTTTCACAACTTACGCACACTACAGAGACACATGAGACTGTGAGCAAATTTTGTGTCATTTTTCTCAAACTAGAAAAATTAGTGGCCAGGGAATCCAAGGTATGGTGGGACAGAGAATCCTTAGAATGGTACCTGGAAAATGACTTAATCCCCAAAGGACTTAAAATTAAAAAGGTCCCCACACAAAACAACAGCAATCCTACATTCATAGGAAAATGGAACTCCATTCTACATGACTGTTCTAAACAACTGATAAGACTTATTCTAGAGACTCATAAGAACGAACTGAACACCCTAGAGGTAGAAATAGAGACTTTACAATCAGCCTTAGAAGTACACAAAGAAGACAATGAATTCAGACAATTCGAAGACATATCACACAAAAGATTGAGAAAAATTGAGGAAGAAATTATAGCAACAAAAAAATCTAAGATCTTAAGAGATAAGATAGGGAAAGGGAAAAAAGAAAAGACAAGTAGAAAGCCCCCAAAAAAGGCACCCGCAATTAAAAAGACAGCAAAGACACCTAAAAAGGCCCTATTAAGATGTAGTCCAGCCGTAAATATTAAGACACCGCTATATAAGAAACTGAATTTGACATATCAACAGTACATGACTAGGTTACACAGCAAGACAACAAAAGACAGCCCAGACCGGACAACACATATTAAGGGTGCACTTTTAGAGGACTCAGACACGACACAAGACACAAATTTCTCCACATATAGCTTGAGCGACGAAACTGACTACGAAAACCTAGCACGCTTTTCACTCGAAAGAGGATTCCAGGTTTCTGTTAACCTGGAAGAAGCCTCTTCTTCCCTGAATCTGGGAACAAAACACTTAGCACCACCAGTAATAGACCAAACAGGATGTGCAGGGTTTTTTTTAGGAAAGGTTGCAGGCCTGAAAACCTGCGACCTGAGACAGACGACACCGAACAAAAGAAAGTTAGAAGAACTAGACGAGGAGTCAGAGGAAGGGGAGGGAGGCAGACAAAAAAGACACAATCCACAGGAATAGACCAGACAGGGATTTTTAATCTCAGCTCAACTACATTAAAGAACGAACACATAACGTTGCTGAACAAGGGACTGAAATTCGCGCCAACAAAGAAACTCAACAAATTTGAAACATATTTAGACCTACATAGGTTCACACGCAAACTAACACTTGCCAAATATTATAGTAACAGCGCCACGAATCCAGAGCACAATCAAAATAAGGACGTATTTAAGCATTCAGATTTGAGACCAACATCAACTTTTTACCCACAACATATGAGAGGGTCTTTAATTGACACATTTGAACAACTAGTCACCAGAGATTTAGACAAACTAGACACGAAAAATGTAAATCATAATCTCAACAATCAAGAAAAGTGTGCACTAAAAGAATTGACGGGGAACAAGAATATAATCATCAAACCAGCAGATAAGGGAGGGGGGATTGTCATCCTGGACAAAAGTGACTACGTAGCAGAATCCCTTAGAATATTGGGGGACACGTACACATATGAAACCCTAAAACAAGATCCCACAACCAAGTATAAGAAAAGCCTAGAACACTTACTCATGCAGGGACTGGAAAAAGGAATACTGACCAAGAAGGAACATGGTTTTTTAGACACAATAAATCCCATCATACCAGTCTTTTATTACCTACCCAAGATACACAAAAACCAGACAAAACCACCAGGCCGCCCAATAATATCTGGGATAGGATCTCTCACATCCAACCTATCACAATACATCGACACTTTCTTGCAGCCATACGTACAGACACAAAAATCATATATCAGAGACACCACAGACATCATCAAAACATTGGACAATATGACATGGTCTGAAGACTTCTGGATATGCACTAGCGACGTAACATCACTATATACCATAATCAACCAATCACAGGGATTAGAAGCACTACAGTACTTTCTTGAAAAAGACTCGACTATAGATAGAACACAGACCACTTTCATAATAGACTGTGTGAGATTCATTTTACAACATAACTACTTCTGGTTTGAGGAGACATTCTACAGACAGACCACGGGCACCGCTATGGGGACTAGGTTCGCCCCAAGTTATGCCAACCTCTTCATGAGTAGGTGGGAGGACGAATACATCTGGAGTGGGCACGACTTTGGGGCGAACCTGGTCCTATGGCGAAGGTACATAGACGACGTAATCTTCGTATGGCAGGGCACTGAGGAATGACTGCAAGACTTTCTGGAATATATTAACGCCAACACTAACAACCTGGTATTCACGACTGACTATAGTAAGACGTTAGTTAATTTTCTAGACATCACCGTTTTTATAGAAGGAACCACCATTAACAATAAAACTTTTCAAAAAAGCGTGGACATGAACAGTTACATCCTCACCACCAGTGGACACCATCCTAATTGGTTACGGAGTATTCCTTCGGGCCAATTTAAAAGAATCAGGAGAAACTGCACAAAAATAGAAGACTATCAGACCCAGGCCAACGAAATGAAAACCCAGTTTCTTAGTAAAGGTTATAAGGAAGACACATTAGACAAAGACATAAAGGAAGTCGAGAAACTAGAAAGAGGGACCCTCCTGACATATAAAAACATTAAAAAAGAACAGACGAAAGACTGGAAAGTAGCATTCCAAACTCAGTATAACAATAAGAATAGAAAACTGGAAAAAATCATTCAAAATCACTGGCACATCCTCTTACAAGACGAAACTCTAGGAGACATATTACCAGCCAAACCAAAGGTGATATACAGGAAGGCAGCCAACCTTAAATCCAAAATAAGACACAGCCACCTACACAAGAGAGAGACAATACAGACCACCTTATCAGGAAATTTTCTCAGCAAAGGTTTCTTCCATTGCAACTCTTGTCAATATTGTAAAATGAATCATATTTCCACCAAATGTACTGCAAGCTTCCAATCAAGTGTCACACAGGAGACATTCGACATCCAGGAACATATATCATGTCAATCTAAGGGTGTCATCTATTTGATCGAATGCCCTTGCCATTTGCAATATATAGGGAGGACAACAAGACCCCTAAAAACAAGAACCTCAGAACACATAAGGAACATAAAGAAAGGCCTAGAAACACACAGTCTCTCAAACCACTTCAGAGAAAAACATAGACAGAACCCAGAAGGGATGAAAGTGATAGGCATAAACATGGTGAAACAAAATTGGAGAGGGGGGGATTTCATCAGGACAATAAACAAAGAAGAGCTAAAATGGATGTTTACACTAAAGACTCTAAAACCTCATGGGTTAAACTTAGACAATGAGGTAAGAACAATAATTACAGGCAAATGACAATATTTCAAAGACAGAATGGACGTTAGTCTGCATACAGTACACACATTGACCGAAACTCATACATGTAGGAGTTTTTAAATCAATAACCCCTACAGTAACGATCATAGGTATTTAACCCCAACACGAAAGTAATCGTTTGTATGTGCATACTGATCAACATAGTTTTGATATGCGAAGTACACATATCATATTATCTATGGAATATGCACGCATCCATTATTTTCTATACATATATATATTTTTCTACTTTATTTTTCATTATTTATTTTTATTTTCATTGATTTTTCATTATTTTTCATTAATCAATTTCATTTATTTATTATCTATTATGTATTTTTTAATTTATTATTATTATTATTATTATTTTTATTTCCATTCTATTTCTATTTCATTATTTTTCATTATTTATTTATTTATTTATTTATTTATTTATTTATTACATTACATTCCGTGTTAATCTAATATCAATCTAATATTAATTGCACTATGATGTATAATCGATAACATTGCATATTAATTCAATATTTAACATTATTAGTGTATTTTCTCATATATAATCACGAATATAAAGGATTAGTAGATAAGAACTTATTTAAACTATCACTTCATTTAATCTATTAATTCCTTTTCCCTCTCTATATACTTCTCTTCCATCCACCATCATTACTCCATAAAAATACCATCTGATTAACCGGATCCTCCCCCTCCCCTTATTCCCAATATGAAACAATTATCC
Organism: Pseudophryne corroboree; assembly: GCF_028390025.1. Taxonomy (NCBI): domain Eukaryota; kingdom Metazoa; phylum Chordata; class Amphibia; order Anura; family Myobatrachidae; genus Pseudophryne; species Pseudophryne corroboree. The sequence goes on along the minus strand of NC_086453.1, from coordinate 197,410,481 downwards.
CAAGCCACTCCCGCTGGATGTGGGCATAAAAAGCCCACACCAAAGATGGCGGAAAAGGACTCCCTGACGAAGGCCAACACTGGCCGATATGCGTTGGAGCAAAATGAACATTACCACTTTCCTACATCAGTTTACCTACTGACCATTTAACTAACAGAGCGCTAGAATAAGAGACCAGAAGGACCGAGGACGGAGAAGGCGACGAGAGTTAGACGGGACCCGGAGTAACCCGAGACTGGTCACGCGGACAGACCAACCCGGAAGTGCGGGAGAACGCCGGGCCGTGACCGACACGGAGAAGACCGCTGGCGGAGGGACAAGGAGACGGAGCAGCAGCTAACAGGTAAGGGACTCTGTAGGAGAGGAGAAGGCGCGGCGGACAGCACTAACTGTGCTAGAAGCAGCCCCTACCTCTCTCTCCAAGACTCATGACTGTTCCCCTTCTGTCCAGGGCACCGTGTTGCGCTCATTAGAGCGACATCAGGGTGACCCAGGGCGTAGAGGGGCACAGCCTGTCCGGAGCCCTCACTTCCGTAGCACTCACCATACCCTGACCCCGTATCGCCAGCGGCAACTTAGGGGTACCCCACATATTTTTCTTGGTCCTTTTCTTTTTACCGGATCCAAAGACATTAACTACTTCACCCGAAGCTCTGAACATTCATTCTGCACGTATACTAATTCACTCAGAGGTGGGACGCCACCATTCTGAAGTGATCGACATTATAGAAAATTCCACCTTTACAACAAGGAACTCCATCGCTGTTTTTGACAGCAGAGGAACATCTTCATACCCACAAACCCCCCCCCCCTTTTTTTTTTCTCTTTTCTTTTTTCTCTTTTTATTCCATTCATAGCATTTATAATCATTGTAGAATAAAAAACAGAGTTTTTTCACTTTAAATACTGTTTATTGCATTTGTTTCATTATCAATATTGTGTCATTCATTCTGTTAAGAACAACAAACTGCATATTGTTTTAGGAATCAAACCAATATATACCTCTTTACAGACACCATAGATACCAGGCGCACCTGTGAAAACCCATTATCATTATTGTCTACGTGAAGTATTTGTTGGAGGTGCTTCATCCACAGGTTGCAGCCCACACAAAGTACCCAGACACACGAGCGCCATTCATCCCCTTTTGTGCACTTCTACTATGGGCTCTATATAAGGGATACTATTACTGTGGGCACTACCACTACAGTGGGCATTGCATAAGGAGCACTACTACTGTGGGCATTGTATAGGAGGCACTACTGCTGTGGGAATTATATGTATTTGGGGTGCTACTACTGTGGGCATTGTGTATAAGGGGCACTAATGTGTATCATAACATAAATAAGGGACACTACTATGTTGTGTAATGTGAATTAGATTGTGCTACTGTGTGGTGTAATTTGAATTGGTGATACTATTGGGTAACCATGCCCTTTTCTTTTAGTGACCATGACACTTTTTATGGCACGCACCTGCGGCGCTTGCAATCCCTTTATTGCATAGGTGCTGGGGTGGGGCGTGGGATGAGTTCCACCACCTCTCTAGGACCACTTTAAGCAGTGATTGTAGGTCATTTTATTTTGCATGATACACCTCATTAATTAAATAAAAATTAAGAGCTGGTCTAATACTGTTCTGCTAATGTCCACATTTACATTTCCTGCATCTACCTGGGCTACATTTTCTGTGTCACCTCATACATAATATTGTTATTGCTTTGTGTGGTCAAAGACTCCACAACATATTATCTATTAACAGTTATAGATACAGCGCAGGCATATTATGCATCGCTTTACAGAAAACATTCAGTTATTCATATCATTGTAAGGTGGAGCTTATATTCTATATCTACTACCACACAGACATGAGGGTTATTTTTTGTTGGAAACCAATTAATCTACCAGTATGTTTTTGGAGTGTGAGGGAAAACTAGTACCCGGAGAAAATCCATGCAAGCATCAAGAGAATGTGCAAACTCTGCACATTTACAGTATGTTGGGAATTGAATTCATGATCAGTGTTGTGAGGCAGTAATTCTAACCACTGTGCCACTGTACTACTTAGCATACCTTTGAATTTATTAAGTGAAACTAATTCTGAGCAAATTCATCCACAGTAACATGGCAATAATAACAAGCAAATGGTGGATTGCTAATATAAAAAATATATTGAACACCCACACCTTCTCAGTCTCTTAAGTGGGTGGTACTAAATCCCCAAAAAACTATTTTCATCTTTCTCTATGCGTGTTCTCTCTCCTGAGTCTTTGTTTTAAGTTGAAGGATGGGCTGACCATGGGTCCGGCTTTAGTAGATGTTGAAGTACTAATATCACAATCATTATTACTGTCAGCAGCCACATCCCTAGTACTTGTTTGCTGCTCCTGTTCCTCCATTGACTAATCGGGATTCATGATCCATATCGACTCACAGAGCTTTTATTATTAACGCAGTGGCATTTTCCTGAACATACTCAAGTTTTACAAAAAAAACAAACATTTTTTTCTGTTTAAAAAAAAAGAAGAAGGAAACTTCACACTGCTACTCTGACAGTGCTTAAATATTATTAACACGGTGGCCCAGCTTGGCCCTGAACACACACACATGTTTTTTTCTTTTACATTTCTTAAATATATATATATATATATATATATATATATTTTGTTTTAAATGTGTTTATTGTAAAATGACACCCATAGTATAAAAAGCATAACAAACAGAATATGCATAATAGCAAAATCCACTGCAATTACAGAAGGAAAAGAAAATTAACACTAGCATAGATAAAGGTCTGTTACGTAAATGAGCAACAACTGTCAAAGCAACTGAACAGTGTGGCCAAACCCATGGAATATCCTAGAAAGGTGGAGACCCATTGGCAAGAGTTTACATATTGTACCACGTAGTTAGTCTAACCATTTTGTGGACATAGGGCCTAATTTAGCAAGGATCGCAAATCAGCAAAATTAGCACAAAAAAAGCGTAAAAACACAAATTCTGCAACTTAAATAGCAAAAACTGAGAAAAAAAAACTATTTCTGGGACTTAGCATTAACTGCATATGCACTACGAAAAGTAGGCGCGTAGGGGGCGTACTAAAGGGCTGGACTCGCAAAAACTAAGATCAGGGGCATTGTGTTGTGGGCGTATGCTGATGGTCGGTGGGCGGTGCATTCGCAATTTTCACAACAGATCCCACATTTCTGATGTGCAGTTTCTGAGTGACTACAGGTCTACCTTAAAAATTGCACAAGCTGACCTCAGTTGTAGACTGCATGTATACTGCAATCATTGCTTCATTACACCCAGCTGAAGAAGCTCACACCTCAGACCACAAATCACTTCATTCAGCTGTATTGGAACTTAGAAAAATGTAGGGTATTGTTTAACTCTGTAACACAGGGATGGGGAACCTTCGGCCCTCCAGCTGTTGTTGACCTACACATCCCAGCATGCCCTGCAACAGTTTTAGCATAGCCAAATAGCAAAGCTGTAGCAAGGCATGCTGGTATGTGTAGTTCAACAACAGCTGGAGGGCCGAAGGTTCCCCATCCCTGCCTGTAACCATACCTCCCAACATGACCCTTTCCAGGAGGGACAGAATGCTCTGCTCCTGGACTTCCCTCTCAATTTATAATTGCCATCACCTGTGCTGAAACACCTTTCTTATCCATTAGCTGTTCTACACAGGTGCCGGCAATCATAGAGAAAGAGAAAAGTCCAGAAGCAGAGCATTGTGTCCCTCCTGGAGAGGGTCATGTTGGGAGGTATGCTGTAACACATGTTGATTGTGAAAATATATGTTACTAACCGATTTGTGTTTACACTTACTAACAATCGAGGTTTGACAACCACACTATTTGATAGAAGCAAATGTAAAATAACCTTTGCAAGCATTTTGCTTAGTAGTATCTGCTGAATGACATTTAGCTTCCTACGATTTTTTTTAAACAACCAACATATTTTTGTTAAACAAAACATACCCACATACATTTTTTTTATTTTTTAAATTTTATTTGTGCACTACACACATAAACATATGTTGAAGAACAGCAACACCATCTTTTTATTTTCAAGTTTTGCAAATTCTGCTCCATTTGTATACTTATTGAAATAAATATTTACACATAATTCCTTAAAGTAAAATATGTAAATAAAAACAAAGAAACAATAATATGTATGGTTTGACCACTTCACAATAAAAAAAACACTTTTTTTTAATAAAAATGTTACTGTTTGACTCCAAAAAAAGTGTGTTTGTTAAAACATATACCAATAATTGCTGCTGTGTAGGGTTTAGAGCAGCCATTCCCAACCACGGTCCTCAAGGCACACCAACAATGCAGGTTTTAGTGATATCCAGGCTGCAGCACAGATGGTTAAATCAAAATAACTGAGCTACTAATTAAGTCACCTGTGCTGCAGCCTGGATATCACTAAAACCTGCACCGTTAGTGTGCCTTGAGGACTGTGGTTGGGAATGCCTGGTTTAGAGGCTAGAATTCACACTCTCTCTAGTTCACAGGTTCTCAAACTCGGTCCTCAGGACCCCACACAGTGCATGTTTTGCAGGTCTCCTCACAGAATCACAAGTGAAATAATTAGCTCCACCTGTGGACCTTTTAAAATGTATTAGTGAGTAATTAATACACCTGTGCACCTGCTGGGTTACCTGCAAAACATGCACAGTGTGGGGTCCTGAGGACCGAGTTTGAGAACCACTGCTCTAGTTGAATATATTTGAACACAGTTATGTGCATTAGTCAATGTTTGAAGAAAAACACTATGGTGTCTTTGAGATAATAATTGCTAAATTACCACAAGATCATTTGACCAATTAAGTGATGATTGAATTGATTTACAATTGTTGAGTAGTTTATTTAATTTGGGTGCAGGAAAGTAGGTTGTGCAATTTTTAAGGGAAAAACACTGTTGTAAGCAAAAAATGCAACATCAGAAACGTACGCAAAAATTGCGTACATTTGTAATATGTACGCAAAAATTTTTGATTATTAGGATGGTTTTCGCAATATTTGCACATTTCACAAGGCCACCTTCTTTTTGTTAAATTAAATTAGTGTTGCAGTTTTTCTGTTTGGGTGTGCTTTTGCTCGCAATTTTTGCTAATTTGTAATTTTTGCAATCCTTACTGAATTTGCCCCATAATCTTTAGTGGAGGTTGGTAGCTTAACTAGATAGGCTAGCCAAATAGGAAAGAACCTGCAGGAACAAGACTCTACATCCAGAGAACATTCCACCCAGTCCATTTGGTAGAGATAAGACAGGTGGCGTAATACAAGAGATAAGGGTATGGGTTCCTTTTGTAACCATTAGGACAAAACAGTTTTTTTTTGTAACTGCAGCTATGAGCAAGCAACAACCTTGTCCCCTAGGATACCGAAAGAGTCTGGGAGTCAATATGATTCCAAAAAAGCCCAGGCCACTGTCATTAAAAAAAAAAAAATACCCATGTTAACATTAATATACACTTGTACAGCTTTCCAAAATAATTGTATAATATCTGCATCTGGGGAGCTACATTTAAAACAAAGAGAGTTGTCAGGCACTACCATAAGAGTCCGGGGGTGTAATAAGCTCTATGTATATTTTTAAAATGCATCTCTGCATAAAATGAAGAGATGCTTATTAAGCATAGTACACCACCGAACCACAGTTTGGAGATCAGTCCCAGTAAGAGTATGTTACCATTTGGCTAGGCCAGTAGTAAGTTTGGACAGATCCAACCTTCGTCGAGTATGAGAATAAATTAGGGATATGGAGTGGGCGGGATTGAGATGCTGCCTCACCAAACCATCTAAGGGGAAGGTGACTTCTACAGACTGTAAATGTGTAACTATGGGGGTCATTCCGAGTTGATCGCTTGCTGTCGTTTTTCGCAGTGCAGCGATCAGTTAAAAAATGGCAAATCTGCGCATGCGTATGCACCGCAATGTGCATGCACGACGTACGGGTACATCGAGCATCGTGGTTTTGCACAGGTTCTAGCGACGCTTTCAGTCGCACTAGCGGTCGCAAGAAGATTGACAGAAAGTGGGAGTTTCTGGGTGCCAACTGACCGTTTTCTGGGAATGTTTGGAAAAACGTAGGCGTGGCTTGCGTTTGCTGGGCGGGTATCTGACGTCATTACTGTGTCACTCGTCGCAGCAATCATCGCACAGGATAAGTAACTACAGGGCTGGTCTTGTTTTGCACAAAATGTGTTTGCAGGTGCACTGCTGCACAGGCGTTCGCACTCCTGCAAAGCAAAAATACACTCCCCTGTGGGCGGCGACTATGCGTTTGCACGGCTGCTAAAAACTGCTAGCGAGTGAACAACTCGGAATGACCCCCTATATGCGTAGCAAAACTGTGCACCTGATAAGAAGCAAAAAGAGGGAAATGAAGAGTTGGGTATCTTTCTATGATTTAAGATAAGGTAAGTACCGCAGAGCAGTCTTCATTTAAGAACTAAAATTGCAATCTGATTCCATGAAGGTGCCGACTATGAACTATCACATTTGCTTCCCCACCTTGGAAGGAGAGATTCCATAACAAAGGCTGAAACAATGAGTTTGCCAGAGTAAGGCCCCATTTCCTGAGTTGGTTCCAGGCCTTGTAGGCGGCATAGAGTAGTGGATATAGACATAGGGGGTAGGAGTTGATCTCAGCAGCAAATTTGTTAGCAGTTGGGTAAAACCATGGTAGTCATTCCGAGTTGATCGCTCGCTAGCAACTTTTTGTAGCGCTGCGATGAGGTTAAAACTTGGCAAAACTGCTTATGCATATGCACCGCAATGCGCAGGCGCGTCGTACGGGTACAAAGAGGATCGGTGCTGGGCGCTGGATTTTACGAAGAAACCATTTGCACAGCCGATCGCAAGGTGATTGACAGAAAGAGGGCATTTATGGGTGTCAACTGACCGTTTTCTGGGAGTGTTTGGGAAAATGCAGGCGTGTCCAAGCGTTTGCAGGGCGGGTATCTGACGTCAATTTCGGGACTGGACAGGCTGAAGTGATCGCAGCGGCTGAGTAAATTCAGATCTACTCAGACACTGAACAAAACTTTTTTGTACCGCTCGGCTGCAAAAGCGTTCGCACACTTGCAAAGAAAATACACTCCCCCATAGGCGGCGACTATCTGATCGCAGCGCTGCACAAAATAGCTAGCGAGCTAACAACTCGGAATGACCCCCATGGTTTTGCCCAACTGCTAACAAATTTGCTGCTACGATCAACTCTGAATTAGGACCATAGTGCAGGCAGTGTGGAGGAACCAGTAAAATGTAAGACAGTTAGCAGATCAAAATGAGGCAATAAAACCTGTTCTAATGCCTGATTATCACCACCCCTATCCAATCTAAGGCGTATCTATAATTGGCCACCAGAGTCTAGTCCTCCGAACAGAGAAGATTAACTGAGCTCTTCAGATGGCTCTACACTACAGAGGGTGGCAGTGACATGATGCAGTGGTCTTGGCCCTCATTCCGAGTTGTTCGCTTGTTATTTTCCTTCGCATCGGTGCGATTTTCCGCTAACTGCGCATGCGCAATGTTCGCACTGCGGCTGCGCCAAGTAAATTTGCTAAGAAGTTTGGTATTTTACTCACGGCATTACAAGGTTTTTTCTTCGTTCTGCTGATCGTAGTGTGATTGACAGGAAGTGGGTGTTTCTGGGCGGAAACTGGCTGTTTTATGGGAGTGTGTGAAAAACGCTGCAGTTTCTGGGAAAAACGCGGGAGTGGCTGGAGAAACGGGGGAGTGTCTGGGTGAACGCTGGGTGTGTTTGTGACGTCAAACCAGGAACGACAAGCACTGAACTGATCGCACTGGAAGAGTAAGTCTAGAGCTACTCAGAAACTGCAAAGAAAAATCTTTTTGCAATATTGCGAATACGTCGTTCGCAATTTTGCTAAGCTAAGATTCACTCCCAGAGGGCGGCGGCTTAGCGTGTGCACTGCTGCGAAAAGCGGCTAGCGAGCGAACAACTCGGAATGAGGGCCCTTGAATGGTCATTCACTGACCGAGGTCGACGGACTGATAAGTTACCATCCTAACTTTTTGTTAAGCAAACATGGGATTATTGTTTCTGGCATTATTGGTGCCATAAAGGTTGAATATGATGTCATGTGATTTTTTTATGCTGAGCCACCGTTTATTTATTTATTTATTTACACACTGTTGCAAATCACTGTCCATATATTATAGTAAAGGTGGCACGTACCATTGTGCACCTGATCCATTGCAGGCAGTGACAAAAAAACCCCACCAGTGTGCATCAAGGTTTAATCTGCCCCTATATTAGGAGCTCTCGGTTGCACTGTGGGCAGTTACAGCACCAGTGTGCACAAGTAAAGAATTAATGCTGCCTTGTATTAGGAACTCTTGCAGCACCATGGGCACTGACAGAAAAACAACACCAGTGTGCACCAAGGGTTAATAATGTACCTGTGTTAATACAATATATTAAGAGCTCTGGGTTGCATTGTAGACAGTGACAAAAACAAAACACCAGTGTGCAGTTGCACCAAGGCTTAATACTCAGTGTAGTACAGCACCAGTGTGACACAATTAGACAATACAATATACAGTAGATGTTTCTGCACTATAAAAAATAAAAATCAATGTTTTGCTAACTGCCGACATATAAAACTTAGGCAGTATTAACACTGATTTAGGGACATATGGGTGCCATTTTGCCACTGCCCATCAAACAGTGGGGCAGATGTATTAAGCCTGGAGAAGGGATAAAGAAGTGATAAAGCGGTGATAAGTGCAAGGTGATAACGCACCAGCCAGTCAGCTCCTAACTATCATTTTTCAAACCCGTAATGACTGGCTGGTGTGTTATCACCTTGTGCTTATCACTGCTTTATCACTTCTTTATCCCTTCTCCAGGTTAATACATCTGCCCCAGTGTCCTTTGAATCTTGATTGTAATCTATTCTGAATGCCTGACATCCAACACCTTGACCTGGTGTGAAATTGTGCCCAATCAACATGAGGGACTTATATTAAATCCAAAACGGACAAGAGCTGATGCTGGGAAGATTATACTCTGCCTTGTCTTTATCTCAGCTAAGCGGAAAAACCCGATGCTTGGATTCCCGAGCCCACACTTCTCCAGTTAGTTGTATATACAGCACCATTACAGGCAGGGCTGTTTCTAGACAATTTGGCTTCCAGTGCAAACAATTAAAAAAAATGCGCCTCCCATATGCATAAAAAAATGTTGTGCTCCCGATGAAGGGGCATTGGCTCACTTAAATGGGTGCGGCCTCACTAAAATAGGCATTCCTCCATATTAAGCCCCAAACAGTAATGCCCCCTGCACCATATTATGCCATACACCGCAATGCCCATGATACATTATGCCCTACAGTAAAGCTTCTAATTACTTTTAAATTACCTGCTCATTGCCAGGGGTTTCATGCGCTAAGTGTCATGCTCCTTGCCAGGGGTTTCACATGCTCGGTGTCATGCTCATTGCCAGGGGTTTCATGCGCTAAGTGTCATGCTCGTTGCCAGGGGTTTCATGTGCTGTGTGTCATGCTCATTGCCAGGGGTTTCATGCACTGGGTGTCATGCTCATTGCCAGGGGTTTCATGTGCTGGGTGTCATGCTCATTGCCAGGGGTTTCACATGCTCGGTGTCATGTTCGTTGCCAGGGATTTCACGCGCTGAGTGTCATGCTCGATGCCAGGGGTTTCATGTGCTGGGTTTCATGCTCATTGCCAGGGGTTTCATGTGCTGGGTTTCATGCTCGTTGCCAGGGGTTTCATGTGCTGGGTGTCATGCTCATTGCCAGGGGTTTCATGTGCTGGGTGTCATGCTCATTGCCAGGGGTTTCATGCACTGGGTGTCATGCTCATTGCCAGGGGTTTCATGTGCTGGGTGTCATGCTCATTGCCAGGGGTTTCACATGCTCGGTGTCATGCTCGTTGCCAGAGATTTCACGCGCTGAGTGTCATGCTCGATGCCAGGGGTTTCATGTGCTGGGTTTCATGCTCGTTGCCAGGGGTTTCATGTGCTGGGTTTCATGCTCGTTGCCAGGGGTTTCATGTGCTGGGTGTCATGCTCATTGCCAGGGGATTCATGTGCTGGATTTCATGCTCGTTGCCAGGGGTTTCATGCGCTAAGTGTCATGCTCGTTGCCATGGGTTTCATGTGCTGTGTGTCATGCTCATTGCCAGGGGTTTCATGCACTGGGTGTCATGCTCATTGCCAGGGGTTTCATGTGCTGGGTGTCATGCTCATTGCCAGGGGTTTCACATGCTCGGTGTCATGCTCGTTTCCAGGGATTTCACGCGCTGAGTGTCATGCTCGATGCCAGGGGTTTCATGTGCTTGGTTTCATGCTCATTGCCAGGGGTTTCATGTGCTGGGTTTCATGCTCATTGCCAGGGGTTTCATGCTCTGGGATCTATGCTTGTTTCCAAGGGTAATGTTCATTGAAAAGGGGGTGCATGTTTGCTGGTGGGCACTAATGATATCCCACTCCCCCTCCTCTCTCTTCTCTAGGACTCTGCTCGGGGGGCAGAGTTTCGCAGAATGAAGCAGTTACATCTTGATGTCACAACACAAACATATCATTCCACAAAACTCTGCCTCCCCGAGTGGTGTACTAGGGAAGAGCAGGAGGAGGAAAAACAGAATAGAGCCACAAAATGCTTGGGCTGGTGCCCTGTGCGATTACACGGCACAACCGCCACTAGAAATGGTACTGAGTACAGGGGTGTTTATGCCCCTGGTCTTTGTACATTCAGGTCCGCAAAGCACAGTGACAGATTCCATTGGACGCAAGTACTCAAAGTACAGTGACAGATCTCCAAAGAAAGGCTAAACAGGGACAGATCTTGGTACCGTAAATGCGGTTATTGTGATCTTGGCATACACAAGTACACAAAGCACAAGGACATCATCACATATCCATCGATGGTGGCAACAGCCATCAACCTCAAACCATCGATAATTATTGAGCATTGATGGTCAACGGACAGGCCTAGTTAAATGACAGTTTTAACTATAAGAGCAAACATTATCATGAATATGCTATCCCTAATATCTAATAAAAGATCTACAAAATTAGGCATTTTACCACCACAGCATATAACAACTACCTATTCATGTATTTCCCACCTTCCTCTAAAGAAACCAAGTAACCAAGTGCTTCTCTTGCTACAGTATGTGGGAGATGAAACATTCACTATAAAAAATAGAATAAAAAAATCCATGTGCTATATAACAAACTGCTTATCTTTTCTGTAATTTCAAGACTTATTTCACCGTCAAATGCCTTCGGCCATTGATGACGGAATAGCTAAACTCTAGAATTGAAATATCTCAGAAAGCTTCAGGGTTTAATACTCCCATCAGTGCAATTTCTGTTGTTTATACTGCAGGGAAATGAATACAACCCTATTAATTTTGAGAGCTTTTGTCTGTAGCTTGACCTGACAGTGGAAAAACTCTTCCATACATCTCTTCTAATGCAGTATTCTAACTAAAACAGTTTCCATTCGGGGAAGATATACTGTCAAATTAAACCTCCTGTCCCTACAGGGCTTCTGTGGATAAAGAATGTAGAATCATGTTCTAACTAGTGCCAACAGTATTGAAGTTGCAGCAGCTGTAATTCTTCCTGTATTATTAACCCTTTGTTTTCTAAACTCATGCGTTGCCTGTATTTATATATAGTATACTATAAAGTGGCACATAGGGGAGTCCCACAGCAGGAAATAGGGTGGCCAACTTTTTATACAGCCAACGTGTGACACATTCTTGTCACACCAAAACAGTTCAAGTTTACAACAATGTATTCTTTTCACTGTTATTTTATTAGACTGTTTTAAAAGAAAAGAAAGAATATCAGAGCTAATTATGCCATCCCGAGATCGTGTTCAATTACACTGACAAATTCTGGAAATGATTATTTTTGGAACTTGTTGAATTAGAAAATGACTAGGTCCCCATACTACTGTACAGAGGGGTTGATTCATGTTTGTAGGTAAAGCAAGAAAAACAAGAAACTTTGTGTTTGGAACAAACAATGTTGCCATGCAAGGGGAGCAAATACATTTATAGTTTATCTGCGCAGGGTAAATACTCAGGGCTGTCTTTTCGTATGGGCTCAATGGGCAGTTGCCCAAGGGCTACAGGAGTATAAGGGCCCTAGGCTAATTGCTGAGGGTCTCCTTTTTCCAAGGGTACCAAATTTCAGAAAATTGGCCCTGTGGAACCGGTGATATCCTACTTCAAAGCAGTGGTCCCCATCCAAGTCTGTTAATTGCTCTTCCCAGTCAAATATCTTGGGTTCTGTCTGACTAAAGGTGCATACACATAGTGCAATATGGACTTAACTTTCCTTACAATTTTGAGTATACAATTCTGGGATGGGCATCGCAAGAAAAAAAAGACTGTGCAGGCAGCCCAAATTTGATTATATCTGCGGGGCCGGGGTCCGGCCCCGTCGAATAATCAATTTCGGCAATACGGCGCATTGCGCCATGTGTACACACCTTTAAAGGCTTTCTGAGTATATACTCAGCTGGGACTCTCCCCTTTTGGTCAACACTGGCAGCTATTATGACCATTACCAGAGATATCAGCCTTCCCTGCTCCAGCTCCACACACCTGGTATGCAGTCTTATATTTTCATTGGTGGATTGCTCTGGCTACTGAGTTCTGATCCCCAAGTACCACAAAAATTTCTTTGGGCATAACTTATAAACGCGCTCACTTCTTAAACAACAATGTCAGGCAAAAAGTCACTATTAAACATCAAACGTAGCAAAGTTCATTAGTCTCTGTGAATTTCTTTATGCAGTATCTGTCCTGAGAAAACCTTTTTCTTTAGATGTAATATCCACGTGATGTTATTCTCAGAGTATATGCAATGAGAATCAAAAGGAAATATATAGTGAAATACTGTCTAGTCCCAGTTTCTTTTTTAGGGGTGAGGGATCTCTATGGGTGGTGTTAACATCAAAAACAAGTGTTGTTCCGTACTCACAATAAAGTGAAGTAGGTTCCTCCCATAAAGGTATCTTTTTACTTCCTTCCCTGTCACAATTTGTTTAAGGAATGTCACCTTCTATAGGATCACCATGTGGTATATAAGAAAAAAGAGTGGGCGTACCCAACTTACAACTACAAGAGTTTAGATGTACACGTAAAGGTATCTTTATATCAACCGTTTTCCGACCTCCAGGTCTCTTATTTCCCTCTTATAGTCCTCATGTAGATGGGATAAAGCGACAAAGATAAAGAGCGTGTTTATATCAGAGCTGATTCCCAAACTATTTTATTATTATAAAAGACAAATTTCCATAAAAATAGTATACTTTTAAAAACAAAAACAAAAGTTGTGTGCAGATATGGACCATGGGATACACTGATGATGTTAACATGAAAGTACACAACCTGATAAAAATGTCCAGACAGTCTCTTCAGGCTGATAAGTACTTCCGGTGTCCCAGAGTTCCACTGTCACACATAAAGATCCACACAGCTCTCCACCAATGCATTTTAACTAGTAAGTCTTTCTCAGGGTGTGAGGAGAGAGCTGTGGTACCAGATACTTATACCCCTATCAGGGCCTCCTTCTATGAGGGTGGAGTTTACTGAGATCGTACAATAATAAATTACAACTTCTACAAATAAACTTCTAAACCACTCTATGTCATTAAAAATTAAATATACTGTATGTTTATAGACCCCTCATTTTTAAACGAATAATTGGCAATTTGCATTCCACACCATTTGGCGCGCATGATACATCCGCCGGAAACCCCTCTCCAGCGGGTGGCAGTGGCGTCACAAGGGGGGTGCGGGGGGTGCGGCCTGCTCCCGGGTGTCACCCGCCGAGGGGTGACACCAAAATGCCGGTTCCTGCTTAGAGACAGGAGCTGAGTGCTGCACTGTTATATTAAGTGCAGCAGTCGGCTCCTGTCACTGTGTAGGAGCCAGCACTGCAGGCACAGCACTCCCCAGGAGTGAGCCTGCACCTCCTAACCTCCCAAGTTGAAAAAAAAACGGGTGTCGGGACGCGAAGCCCCGCCCCTTTCTGGAAGCAACGCCCCTTTCAAATCATTCAAGCTGATAAACAAGGGATGTCAGTCAGTGAAGCCCCGCCCCTTCCCCCGAAGCCCCGCCCCCTCTTTTGCCGCCGCACCGGGTGTCTAAGAGGTGAGTGACGCCTCTGGCGGGTGGTATTGGTCCTATATTAGAGCCTTCCGGGTACTCCTCTCTATGAGGTTCCTGGAAGCCGGATGTAAAGATCGCAATATGCATTCCACCTTCAATGGAACGCATAACCAGATATAGTTATCGCAGTATGCATTCCACCCTTCCTGGATTTCAGGAGATGATTTAGAAAATTTGGCTTGGAATACGAGCAATCTAGTGGAGCACTATCATCCAGTGAGGGGGAATGTGCAGGCATTTCAGCTTCTACACAAAAACCCCCTTTAGGGGTGGCTACCAGGGCCAAAACTGCCCGCAAAAAAGATCCCGCACCCGTCGAGGAGGCCAATGGGCACGGGAAGCCAAAAAAGGCCGCCAACAGGAGAACCTAGTGTTCAATCTGTCTGCTCGTATTCTGACACAGGATGAATTGGCTGTGTTAAACAAAGGGCTCTCTTTCGTTCCTACACAAACAACCAATGTATTAAACAATAAAGTTGATCTATTTAAATTCAATAGAAGATTGACCTTGAGAGAGCATTTTGGAACCGCTACCAGGGGATGCGGTCAAGATGCCCCCGGCCGGAATCCCGACCGCCACAATCCCGACATATTCTCCCTCCGTGGGTGTCCACGACATCCATAGAGGGAGAATATAATAGTGTGCCGAGCGTAGCGAGGCACCGAGCCCGCAGCGTGGCGAGCGAAGCGAGCCCGCAAGGGGCTGCGTTCCGCTCGCCACCCCTGTCAGGATTGTGTGGTCGGGATTCCGGCGTCGGTATTTCGACCGCCGGGATTCCGACCGACGGCATTTAGTACTGATCCCGCTACCAGTTCTATTATTTAACAGCCAGTGCATAAAAATCCATGTTCGTACCTCCCACAATGAATACAAACATCAAAAGCTTCACCAGTTTTATGGATAGAATTATTGATAATCATCCTTTGGAGAAATCCATTAAGCAATGCAACCTGTCGCAGCCCGAAAGGAAGGCACTAAGAGATCTGGGAAGCTATCAAGACATAGTGATCCGCTCTGCAGATAAGGGAGGAGGTGTAGTTGTGCAGGATTTAGAGGTATACAAACAAGAACTGTACAGACAGCTATCGGATGCCAGTGTATATGAACTTCTGACTTCTGATACTACCAATATCTACAAACAAAAGGTGGATGATATTTTGCAACAAGCCCTTGATTATACTTTATATAAAAGAAGCCCTGAGTACTGAACATCCAAAAGTACCAGTCATATATTCTCTGCCAAAATTACATAAGAATCCAGAATACCCTACTGGTAAACCGATTATTGCGACGAGGGATTCTTTATATTACACAGTATCTTAATACCTGGACTATTATCTACAACCGCTTGTTCAGTCTCAACCAAAATTTATCAAAGACACCACAGCATTTCTTTTGAAATTGCAAGAATTGTCTCCACTCCCAGGAAATTGGCTATTATGTACCATTGATGTCGTTAGCCTGTAAATGAGCATATCACACTCTTGTGGGATTGAGGCCACGTGCAAATGTTTATTACAGGAACAGGAGTATAGAGGTCCAGAAATATCTTTTTTTCTGGAATTATAACAACTCACTCTGTCTCGTAACTACTTCCGTTTTGATAGTAAGATATACATCCAGAAGTCGGGATGCGCAATGGGGTCATGCGTAGCAACGAGTTTCGCAAACATCTTCATGTTTGAAACCGAGAAAGAACTTTTCTTCACCGATAATTTGATCTACTCATGCATGAAAGCATTCCATCACTACATTGACAATATTTTCGTCCTCTGAGACGGCCCAAAAGATACTTTTGAAGAAATGATGCTCGAGATTAATTCTAAGGATGATTTCATCAAATTTACTTATACATGTGATGAGCACAAAATTAATTTTCTGGATGTCAAGGTGACCCTAAATATCAATAAGGAATTAATCACTTCAATGTATAACAAAAGTACAGATAGGAATACCACTCTACACGCTGATAGTTTCCACCCCATATCCTCCAAATGGGGGTTACCACATTCACAGTTTCTTCGAGCATTACGCATTTGCAGTGACACGGCAGATGCGGAAAAATAAATGGATGCGATGCTCATTAAATTTCTCAAAAGAGGCTATGATGGCAAAATGCTTAAAAAAATCAAAACAGCGGTGCTATCTAAAGACAGAGGTGAGGCATTGGCCCAAAAACTCAAAAAAGATTCTTTTAATCTGGTGGTATAGCCAAAAGACTTTTCTCCAGCCAGTAAAGCCTGGAGAATTTGGCCTATTGTTAACCATGGCCTATTGTTAACCATGATCAGAGCCTGCCAGCTCTAGTTGATTCCAGAATCTTACTGGCATTTAGACGGGGGAGGAACATTAAAGATGTCATGGTCCACAATGATATATCGGACTTTAAAGCTAAACCTGTGCAACATTTTCTTACGAGAAAGGGTGGTAATTACAAATGTACAGGTTGTACGACCTATAGTTACTGTACTTATAGACCAGAAACAGTTTTCATCATCCAGGTCCGGGAATAAATATTACATCAATCATCCTGTAACATATTCAACTAAATTTGTCACCTATTACATTCGATGTCCATGTGGACTGCTGTACATCAGAAAAACAACATGACAACTGAAAGAACGGATGGCGATGCATCGCTCCACCATCCATGCAGCTTTAGAGGGTAGAGGAGCAGACTAGCCAGTTTCAAGACACTTTATGATGTTCAAACATGGCCTTGCATCATTCAGGTATAAGATCATCCACTGGGTACCCCCAAATGCTGGGGGGGGGGGGGAGGGGAGATAGGGGAAAATACTCTTACAAAAAGAAGCCCCCAGGTGCCATACCCCATACCCTACAAACTATATAACCACATGGTCTTAACAAGATATTTTCCTTTAGTTGCTTTCTATAGCTGTTGTTACTGACCTATTATTCCATTCACCTGCTTATTCTGCATCTCTAAACATTTCTGATCTAGGTCTATTTGTCACCTCAAATTAGTATTTTTAGTCCTTCTGATATTCTGATGATTTTGATTATCTATGGATGGATTTATTTTGCTATTTATATGGCAGCATATCAAGTACTGTTGAGTACCAGATAATTGATTGCTTAGACCGCTGATGCTTGATGTACCTTATTTAACACTGTACTTGTGTCTATTTTCATTGTATGTGTTAGTATTTTACTGTTTTGTTCATGGTTTCCAATGTGATTATGAACACGCCCTGAGCTACACCCCCATGATAAGACCGAGCGTCTAGACTTGCAGCACACAGATGATGTCATCGGCATTTCAGATGTGCAGCACGCTGATGACGCTACTGGTGTCCGGTGGGTTAGCTGGTGGGGACTTTGCTGTGTTCACTTGGTGATTGTGAACATGCCCTAAGCCACGCTCCCGTGAGAGAACCAAGCATCTTGACGTGCAGCACACAGGTGACGTTCTAGGCATTTCATCTGCGCAGCACACTGATGATGTCACCGGCGCTCTGGTGAGCCAGCTGGCGGGGTTTCTGCTGTGTTCACTTGGTAAGTGTATTTAAACCATGTATCGTTTGTTTGTCTGCTTATCCATAAGTCTTGATAAAAGTTTGAAAATCCCTGAAACGTTGACTTCATAAGCTGCTGTTCGTGAGTTTTTACTAGTGATGTGCACCGGAAATTTTTCGGGTTTTGTGTTTTGGTTTTGGATTCGGTTCCACGGCCGTGCTTTGGATTCGGACGCGTTTTGGCAAAACCTCCCTGAAAATTTTTTGTCGGATTCGGGTGTGTATTGGATTCGGGTGTTTTTTTACAAAAAACCCTCAAGAACAGCTTAAATCATAGAATTTGGGGGTCATTTTGATCCCATAGTATTATTAACCTCAATAACCATAATTTACACTAATTTCCAGTCTATTCTGAACACCTCACACCTCACATTATTATTTTTAGTCCTAAAATTTGCACCAATGTCGCTGGATGACTAAGCTAAGTGACCCAAGTGGGCGGCACAAACACCTGGCCCATCTAGGAGTGGCACTGCAGTGTCAGACAGGATGGCAGATTAAAAAAATTGTCCCCAAACAGCACATGATGCAAAGAAAAAAAGAGGCGCAATGAGGTAGCTGTGTGACTAAGCTAAGCGACCCAAGTGGCCGACACAAACACCTGGCCCATCTAGGAGTGGCACTGCAGTGTCAGACAGGATGGCACTTCAAAAAAATAGTCCCCAAACAGCACATGATGCGAAGAAAAAAAGAGGCGCAATGAGGTAGCTGTGTGACTAAGCTAAGCGACCCAAGTGGCCGACCCAAACACCTGGCCGATCTAGGAGTGGCACTGCAGTGTCAGACAGGATGGCAGATTAAAAAAATAGTCCCCAAACAGCACATGATGCAAAGAAAAAAAGAGGCGCAATGAGGAAGCTGTGTGACTAAGCTAAGCGACCCAAGTGGCCGACACAAACACCTGGCCCATCTAGGAGTGGCACTGCAGTGTCAGACAGGATGGCAGATTCGCGTCGGCATTGTATGACAGGAGCTCCATCATTGTTGGGAATCTTTACCATACGGACAGAGTTCTTTTGGACCAAGGAGACAGGTTCCGGAGCCGTTTTCTCCTCCCTATTTGATACATCTTAAGGTCCAGACCTCATAAAAGTCTGGTAAACCCCCACCTTGATTAACTACTTTGTGATGTGATCTTTTATCCAATTTAGTATTATGCAAGGCGTATATACTACTTTTATCTGGTAAACCTCCATCTGTACCACTTACGTATATTGCCTTATTTTACGGTTTGCAATTTATTACATTTTCTTGTTTTGAACGTACTACACTATTTGTGGAATATTTTTTCCTTCTATATGGATTCCGAACGTATGTTATACGTACAAAGTCTTACGACAGAAAACCTATGAGGGAAACATATCTTAAGGTCCATACTTCATTGAAATCTGCTAAACCTCCATCTTGATTAATTATCACATGGTGTGTGAACTTATGCACATTCACTTCCAATAGGCTTCAATACAAGGCTTTTTTACTCTACCTATCTGGTAAACCTCCATCTACACCTTTAAGTGTTTAAAGCTTATCATTTGTATCAGCTTATTGTATCTAATTTTGTTATACGGAACATACTACACTATTTTTGGAAATATTTCTGTTTTTTTATATATGGATTTCGGGTTCATGAAATATACATGAAGCTTCATGGAAGAATATTTATGAGGGAAGTATTATCTGCTTATTCACTGTCATTCTAGCGCATTTCAGCTGGTCAAAATCTTATCATTCACGCTATATATCTTTTGGTATTGGGGATACCTTTTGACCAGTTGGTCTGCTGCTTGATCCACCTTTGGCGCCCGGACACTTTTCTGTCATCTTTCTAGATTAAAAAAATAGTCCCCAAACAGCACATGATGCAAAGAAAAAAAGAGGCACAATGAGGTAGCTGTGTGACTAAGCTAAGCGACCTAAGTAGCCGACACAAACACCTGACCCATCTAGGAGTAGCACTGCAGTGTCAGACAGGATGGCACTTCAAAAAATAGTCCCCAAACAGCACATGATGCAAAGAAAAATGAAAGAAAAAAGAGGTGCGAGATGGAATTGTCCTTGGGCCCTCCCACCCACCCTTATGTTGTATAAACAGGACATGCACACTTTAACAAACCCATCATTTCAGCGACAGGGTCTGCCACACAACTGTGACTGAAATGACTGGTTGGTTTGGGCCCCAACCAAAAAAGAAGCAATCAATCTCTCCTTGCACAAAATGGCTCTACAGAGGCAAGATGTCCACCTCCTCCGATTCCTCACCCCTTTCACTGTGTACATCCCCCTCCTCACAGATTATTAATTCGTCCCCACTGGAATCCACCATCTCAGGTCCCTGTGTACTTTCTGGAGGCAATTGCTGGTGAATGTCTCCACGGAGGAATTGATTATAATTCATTTTGATGAACATCATCTTCTCCACATTTTCTGGAAGTAACCTCGTACGCCGATTGCTGACAAGGTGAGCGGCTGCACTAAACACTCTTTCGGAGTACACACTGGAGGAGGGGGGCAACTTAGGTAAAATAAAGCCAGTTTGTGCAAGGGCCTCCAAATTGCCTCTTTTTCCTGCCAGTATACGTACGGACTGTCTGATGTGCCTACTTGGATGCGGTCACTCATATAATCCTCCACCATTCTTTCAATGGTGACAGAATCATATGCAGTGACAGTAGACGACATGTCAGTAATCGTTGGCAGGTCCTTCAGTCCGGACCAGATGTCAGCACTCGCTCCAGACTGCCCTGCATCACCGCCAGTGGGTGGGCTCGGAATTCTTATCCTTTTCCTCGCAGCCCCAGTTGCTGGAGAATGTGAAGGAGGAGCTGTTGACGGGTCACATTCCACTTGAATTGACAATTTTCTCACCAGCATGTCTTTGAACCTCTGCAGACTTGTGTCCAGTGGCGGATTTAGGGGGGGGGGCACCAAGGCACGTGCCCCCCCTGTCATTTTTAGTGCAGACTGACATGCGGACGAGTGTCCGCATGTCAGTCTGCGGTCTCGTTTCGTCCCCTGCTGTTAGGATGGACACGGAGGGCACAGTGCGCGCCTCTCCTGTGTCCCTCCTGTGTCTCCGGCGGCCGCTGGTCTCATAAAGGAAGTGCCGTTCGTGAGCACTTCCTTTATTACAGTGACCCGCGGCCGCCGGAGACCCAGGAGGGACACAGGGAGGCGTGCACTGTGCCCTCCGTGTCCCTCCTAACAGCAGGGGAGCGGGGGGAGCAGCGGCGGCGGCGGCGGAGGAAGGGGGGGGACGGGGGACGCACTGGGGGGGAATATCTGGCACTGGGGGCATATTTGCAGGGAGGGGGGGGGCGAATATCTGGCACTGGGGACATATATGGCACTGGGGGGAATATCTGGCACTGGGGGCATATCTGGCACTGGGGGGGGGATATCTGGCACTGGGGGCATATGTGGCACTGGGGGGGGGATATCTGGCACTGGGGGGAATAACTGGCAGGGAAGGGATATCTGGCACTGGGGCATTGTCTGGCACTGGGGGCATATGTGGCACTGGGGGGGGGGAATATCTGGCACTGGGGCATATGTGGCAATGGGGGCATATATAGCTCTGGGGGCATATGTGGCACTGTCGGGGAATATCTGGCACTGGGGGTATATGTGTACCTGGCACATGGGGGGGGCTATATTTGGCACTGGGGGCATGTGAGTACCTGGCACCGTGGGGGAATATCTGGCACTGGGGACATATGTGGCACTGGGAGCACAGCCCTAGCAACAAGGACTACCTCCTAGCAACGAGCATGACACCCAGTGCATGAAACCCCTGGCAACGAGCATGACACCCAGTGCATGAAACCACTGGCAACAAGCATGACACCCAGTGCATGAAACCCCTGGCAACGAGCATGACACCCTGAGCATGAAAACCCCTGGCACCGTGCATGGAACCAAGAGCATGAAACCCCTGGCAACGAGCATGACACCCAGTGCATGAAACCCCTGACAACGAGCAGGTATTTGAAAAGTAATTAGAAGCCTTACGGTAGGACTTAATGTGTAATGGGCATTACGGTGTGTGGCATAATGTATCACGGACATTGCGGTGTGTGTCATAATGTGTCGCAGGCATTACGGTGTATGGTATACTCTATCGCTGGCATTGTGATATGTGGTATAATGTCTCAGGGTCATTGCAGTGTGTGGCATAATGTATCACGGACATTGCGGTGTGTGCCATAATGTGTCAGGCATTACGGTGTGTGGTATACTATATCACGGGCATTGTGGTATGTGGTATAATGTCTCAGGGTTATTACAGTGTGGCATAATATATAACGGGCATTGCGGTGTGTGGCATAGGGTATAACGGGCATTGCGGTATGTGTCACAGGCATTACGGTGTATGGTATACTATATCACGGGCATTGTGGTATAATGTCTCAAGGTCATTGCAGTGTGTGGCATAATGTGTCCCAGACATTGTATGTGCTATAATGTATCAGGGGCAGTGCAGTGTGTAGCATAATGTATAACGGGCATTGCGATTCCTGTCATAATGTGTCACAGGCATTACGGTGTGTGGCATAATGTGTCTGGGGCATTACAGTGTGTGCATATTGTGTCATGTGCATTATTGTGTGTGGAATAATGTCTAAGGGCCATTGCAGTATGTGGAATAATGTATACTGGGCATTACTATAAGGAGGAAAAATGACAAATAATGTAAGGGGCATGAATCAGGATTATTTTTCTTTTCTGTGGTGGCCAACGTCTGGGCGTGCAGGTTGCAAAACTGGGGTATAAGGTAGTCTTTTCCTGCAATACCACGCCCATTCCAACGAAGCCACGCCCATTCCAACGAAGCCTCGTCCCTTATGGTGCCCCCCCTGTAATTTTTTTCTGGATCCGCCCCTGCTTGTGTCTGCCGGAAAGAGAGGTACAACGTAGGTTTTAAATCTAGGATCGAGCACGGTGGCCAAAATGTAGTGCTCTGATTTCAACAGATTGATCACCCGTGAATCCTGGTTAAGCGAATTAAAGGCTCCATCCACTACTCCCACATGCCTAGCGGAATCGCTCTGTTTTAGATCCTCCTTCAATCTCTAGTGATGTGCACCGGAAATTTTTCGGGTTTTGTGTTTTGGTTTTGGGTTCGGTTCCGCGGCCGTGTTTTGGATTCGGACGCGTTTTGGCGAAACCTTACCGAAAATTTTTTGTCGGATTCGGGTGTGTTTTGGATTCGGGTGTTTTTTTCAAAAAAAACTCAAAAACAGCTTAAATTATAGAATTTGGGGGTCATTTTGATCCCATAGTAATATTAACCTCAATAACCATAATTTCCACTCATTTTCAGTCTATTCTGAACACCTCACATCTCACATTATTATTTTTAGTCCTAAAATTTGCACCAAGGTCGCTGGATGACTAAGCTAAGCGACCCAAGTGGGCGGCACAAACACCTGGCCCATCTAGGAGTGGCACTGCAGTGTCAGACAGGATGGCAGATTAAAAAAAATTGTCCCCAAACAGCACATGATGCAAAGAAAAAAAGAGTCGCACTGAGGTAGCTGTGTGACTAAGCTAAGCGACCCAAGTGGCCGACACAAACACCTGGCCCATCTAGAAAGTGCACTGCAGTGTCAAGCAGGATGGCCTTTCAAAAAAATACTCCCCAAACAGCACATGATGCAAAGAAAAAAAGAGGCGCACCAAGGTGGCTGTGTGACTAAGCTAAGCGACACAAGTGGCCGACACAAACACCTGGCCCATCTAGGAGTGGCACTGCAGTGTCAATCAAGACAGGATAGCCCTTCCAAAAAATACTCCCCAAACAGCACATGATGCAAAGAAAAAAAGAGGCGCACCAAGGTGGCTGTGTGACTAAGCTAAGCGACACAAGTGGCCGACACAAACACCTGGCCCATCTAGTAATGGCACTGCAGTGTCAATCAAGACAGGATGGCCCTTCCAAAAAATACTCCCCAAACAGCACATGATGCAAAGAAAAAAAGAGGTGCACCAAGGTGGCTGTGTGACTAAGCTAAGCGACACAAGTGGCCGACACAAACACCTGGCCCATCTAGGAGTGGCACTGCAGTGTCAATCAAGACAGGATGGCCCTTCCAAAAAATTGTCCCCAAACAGCACATGATGCCAAGAAAAATGAAAGAAAAAAGAGGTGCAAGATGGAATTGTCCTTGGGCCCTCCCACCCACCCTTATGTTGTATAAACAGGACATGCACACTTTAACGAACCCATCATTTCAGTGACAGGGTCTGCCACACGACTGTGACTGAAATGACTGGTTGGTTTGGGCCCCCACCAAAAAAGAAGCAATCAATCTCTCCTTGCACAAACTGGCTCTACAGAGGCAAGATGTCCACCTCATCATCATCCTCCGATTCCTCACCCCTTTCACTGTGTACATCCCCCTCCTCACAGATTATTAATTCGTCCCCACTGGAATCCACCATCTCAGGTCCCCGTGTACTTTCTGGAGGCAATTGCTGCTGGTGAATGTCTCCACGGAGGAATTGATTATAATTCATTTTAATGAACATCATCTTCTCCACATTTTCTGGAAGTAACCTCGTACGCCGATTGCTGACAAGGTGAGCGGCTGCACTAAACACTCTTTCGGAGTACACACTGGAGGGAGGGCAACTTAGGTAGAATAAAGCCAGTTTGTGCAAGGGCCTCCAAATTGCCTCTTTTTCCTGCCAGTATACGTACGGACTGTCTGACGTGCCTACTTGGATGCGGTCACTCATATAATCCTCCACCATTCTTTCAATGTTGAGAGAATCATATGCAGTGACAGTAGACGACATGTCAGTAATCGTTGGCAGGTCCTTCAGTCCGGACCAGATGTCAGCACTCGCTCCAGACTGCCCTGCATCACCGCCAGCGGGTGGGCTCGGAATTCTTAGCCTTTTCCTCGCACCCCCAGTTGCGGGAGAATGTGAAGGAGGAGATGGTGACGGGTCACGTTCCGCTTGACTTGACAATTTTATCACCAGCAGGTCTTTGAACCTCTGCAGACTTGTGTCTGCCGGAAAGAGAGATACAACGTAGGTTTTAAATCTAGGATCGAGCACGGTGGCCAAAAGGTAGTGCTCTGATTTCAACAGATTGACCACCCGTGAATCCTGGTTAAGCGAATTAAGGGCTCCATCCACAAGTCCCACATGCCTAGCGGAATCGCTCTGTTTTAGCTCCTCCTTCAATGTCTCCAGCTTCTTCTGCAAAAGCCTGATGAGGGGAATGACCTGACTCAGGCTGGCAGTGTCTGAACTGACTTCACGTGTGGCAAGTTCAAAGGGTTGCAGAACCTTGCACAACGTTGAAATCATTCTCCACTGCGCTTGAGTCAGGTGCATTCCACCTCCTTTGCCTATATCGTGGCCAGATGTATAGGCTTGAATGGCCTTTTGCTGCTCCTCCATCCTCTGAAGCATATAGAGGGTTGAATTCCACCTCGTTACCACCTCTTGCTTCAGATGATGGCAGGGCAGGTTCAGGAATGTTTGGTGGTGCTCCAGACTTCGGTACACGGTGCCTGAACGCCGAAAGTGGCCCGCAATTCTTCGGGCCACCGACAGCATCTCTTGCACGCCTCTGTCGTTTTTTAAATAATTCAGCACCACAAAATTCAAGGTATGTGCAAAACATGGGACGTGATGGAATTTGCCCAGATGTAATGCACGCACAATATTGCTGGCGTTGTCCGATGTCACAAATCCCCAGGAGAGTCCAATTGGGGTAAGCCATTCTGCGATGATCTTCCTCAGTTGCCGTAAGAGGTTTTCAGCTGTGTGGCTATTCTGGAAAGCGGTGATACAAAGCGTAGCCTACCTAGGAACGAGTTGGCGTTTGCGAGATGCTGCTACTGGTGCCGCCGCTGCTGTTCTTGCTGCGGGAGGCAATACATCTACCCAGTGGGCTGTCACAGTCATATAGTCCTGAGTCTGCCCTGCTCCACTTGTCCACATGTCCGTGGTTAAGTGGACATTGGGTACAACTGCATTTTTTAGGACACTGGTGAGTCTTTTTCTGAGGTCTGTGTACATTTTCGTTATCGCCTGCCTAGAGAAATGGAACCTAGATGGTATTTGGTACCAGGAACACAGTACCTCAATCAAGTCTCTAGTTGGCTCTGAATTAACGATGGATACCGGAACCACATTTCTCACCGCCCAGGCTGCCAAGGCCTCAGTTATCCGCTTTGCAGCAGGATGACTGCTGTGATATTTCATCTTCCTCGCAAAGGACTGTTGGACAGTCAATTGCTTACTGGAAGTAGTACAAGTGGTCTTCCGACTTCCCCTCTGGGATGACGATCGACTCCCAGCAGCAACAACAGCAGCACCAGCAGCAGTAGGCGTTACACTCAAGGATGCATCGGAGGAATCCCAGTTAGGAGAGGACTCGTCAGACTTGACAGTGACATGGCCTGCAGGACTATTGGCTTTCCTGGGTAAGGAGGAAATTGACACTGAGGGAGTTGGTGGTGTGGTTTGCAGGAGCTTGGTTACAAGAGGAAGGGATTTAGTGGTCAGTGGACTGCTTCCGCTGTCACCCAAAGCTTTTGAACTTGTCACTGACTTATGATGAATGCGCTGCAGGTGACGTATAAGGGAGGATGTTCCGAGGTGGTTAACGTCCTTACCCCTACTTATTACAGCTTGACAAAGGCAACACACGGCTTGACACCTGTTGTCCGCATTTGTGTTGAAATAATTCCACACCGAAGAGCTGATTTTTTTTGTATTTTGACCAGGCATGTCAAGGGCCATATTCCTCCCACGGACAACAGGTGTCTCCCCGGGTGCCTGACTTAAACAAACCACCTCACCATCAGAATCCTCCTTGTCAATTTCCTCCCCAGCGCCAGCAACACCCATATCCTCATCCTGGTGTACTTCAACAGTGACATCTTCAATTTGACTATCAGGAACTGGACTGCGGGTGCTCCTTCCAGCACTTGCAGGGGGCGTGCAAATGGTGGAAGGCGCAAGCTCTTCCCGTCCAGTGTTGGGAAGGTCAGGCATCGCAACCGACACAATTGGACTCTCCTTGGGGATTTGTGATTTTGAAGAACGCACAGTTCTTTGCTGTGCTTTTGCCAGCTTAAGTCTTTTCTTTTTTCTAGCGAGAGGATGAGTGCTTCCATCCTCATTTGAAGCTGAACCACTAGCCATGAACATAGGCCAGGGCCTCAGCCGTTCCTTGCCACTCCGTGTCGTAAATGGCATGTTGGCAAGTTTACGCTTCTCCTCAGATGCTTTTAATTTTGATTTTTGGGTCATTTTACTGAACTTTTGTGTTTTGGATTTTACATGCTCTCTACTATGACATTGGGCATCGGCCTTGGCAGACGACGTTGATGGCATTTCATCATCTCGGCCATGACTAGTGGCAGCAGCTTCAGCACGAGGTGGAAGTGGATCTTGATCTTTCCCTATTTTACCCTCAACATTTTTGTTCTCCATTTTTAATGTGTGGAATTATATGCCAGTATCAATAGCAATGGCCTACTACTATATTTACTGCGCACAACTAAAAGGCACCACAGGTATACAATGTAGATGGATGGATACTAGTATACTTAATGGATGACGAGTGATGACACAGAGGTAGGTACACAGCAGTGGCCTACCGTACTGCTATATACAGTATACTGGACCTGGTGGACACTGTCAGCAAACTGCTAAACTAGTCTAAAAAAAAGGCACCACAGGTATACAATGTAGATGGATGGATACTAGTATACTTTATGGATGACGAGTGACGACACAGAGGTAGGTACACAGCAGTGGCCTACCGTACTGCTATATACAGTATACTGGACCTGGTGGACACTGTCAGCAAACTGCTAAACTAGTCTAAAAAAAAGGCACCACAGGTATACAATGTAGATGGATGGATACTAGTATACTTTATGGATGACGAGTGACGACACAGAGGTAGGTACACAGCAGTGGCCCACCGTACTGCTATATACAGTATACTGGACCTGGTGGACACTGTCAACAAACTGCTAAACTAGTCTAAAAAAAAAGGCACCACAGGTATACAATGTAGATGGATGGATACTAGTATACTTTATGGATGATGAGTGATGACACAGAGGTAGGTACACAGCAGTGGCCTACCGTACTGCTATATACAGTATACTGGACCTGGTGGACACTGTCAGCAAACTGCTAAACTAGTCTAAAAAAAGGCACCACAGGTATACAATGTAGATGGATGGATACTAGTATACTTTATGGATGACGAGTGACGACACAGAGGTAGGTACACAGCAGTGGCCTACCGTACTGCTATATACAGTATACTGGACCTGGTGGACACTGTCAGCAAACTGCTAAACTGGTATAAAAAAAAAGGCACCACAGGTATACAATGTAGATGGATGGATACTAGTATACTTTATGGATGACGAGTGATGACACAGAGGTAGGTACACAGCAGTGGCCTACCGTACTGCTATATACAGTATACTGGACCTGCTGGACACTGTCAGCAAACTGCTAAACTAGTCTAAAAAAAAGGCACCACAGGTATACAATGTAGATGGATGGATACTAGTATACTTTATGGATGACGAGTGACAACACAGAGGTAGGTACACAGCAGTGGCCTACCGTACTGCTATATACAGTATACTGGACCTGGTGGACACTGTCAGCAAACTGCTAAACTAGTCTAAAAAAAGGCACCACAGGTATACAATGTAGATGGATGGATACTAGTATACTTTATGGATGACGAGTGATGACACAGAGGTAGGTACACAGCAGTGGCCTACCATACTCCTATATACAGTATACTGGACCTGGTGGACACTGTCAGCAAACTGCTAAACTAGTCTAAAAAAAAGGCACCACAGGTATACAATGTAGATGGATGGATACTAGTATACTTTATGGATGACGAGTGATGACACAGAGGTAGGTACACAGCAGTGGCCTACCGTACTGCTATATACAGTATACTGGACCTGGTGGACACTGTCAGCAAACTGCTAAACTAGTCTAAAAAAAAGGCACCACAGGTATACAATGTAGATGGATGGATACTAGTATACTTTATGGATGACGAGTGACGACACAGAGGTAGGTACACAGCAGTGGCCTACCGTACTGCTATATACAGTATACTGGACCTGGTGGACACTGTCAGCAAACTGCTAAACTAGTCTAAAAAAAAGGCACCACAGGTATACAATGTAGATGGATGGATACTAGTATACTTTATGGATGACGAGTGACGACACAGAGGTAGGTACACAGCAGTGGCCTACCGTACTGGTATATACAGTATACTGGACCTGGTTGACACTGTCAGCAAACTGCTAAACTAGTCTAAAAAAAAGGCACCACAGGTATACAATGTAGATGGATGGATACTAGTATACTTTATGGATGACGAGTGACGACTCAGAGGTAGGTACACAGCAGTGGCCTACCGTACTGCTATATACAGTATACTGGACCTGGTGGACACTGTCAGCAAACTGCTAAACTAGTCTAAAAAAAGGCACCACAGGTATACAATGTAGATGGATGGATACTAGTATACTTTATGGATGACGAGTGACGACACAGAGGTAGGTACACAGCAGTGGCCTACCGTACTGCTATATACAGTATACTGGACCTGGTGGACACTGTCAGCAAACTGCTAAACTAGTCTAAAAAAAAGGCACCACAGGTATACAATGTAGATGGATGGATAGTATACTTAATGGATGACGAGTGACGACACAGAGGTAGGTACAGCAGTGGCCTACCGTACTGCTATATATAGTATACTGGACCTGGTGGACACTGTCAGCAAACTGCTAAACTAAAATGCACCACAGGTATAGGAATGTAGATGGATAGTATACTTAATGTATGACGACACAGAGGTAGGTACAGCAGTGCACTCTGCACTGTACTCCTCCTATATATAATATTAATTATACTGGTGGTCCCCAGTCCCCACAATAAAGCAGCACACTGTGAGCACAGATATGGAGTGTATTTCAGGCAGACAAACGTATACTGGTGGTCACTGTCAGCAAAACTCTGCACTGTACTCCTGCTATAGCTGCTCCCCAGTCCCCACAATTAAGCAGTGTGAGCACTCAGCACAGATATATCATGCAGCACACTGAGCACAGATATGGTATGGAGCGTTTTTTTCAGGCAGAGAACGGATAAAAACTAAACTCTGCACTGTACTCCTCCTAACAGCTGCTCCCCAATCCTCCCCACAATTATAGTAATAAACAAGCACAAGCAATCAAATGAAATCAACTGTCTTCTGACTTCTACTAAATGGAGAGGACGCCAGCCACGTCCTCTCCCTATCATCTCCAATGCACGTGTGAAAATGGTGGCGACGCGCGGCTGCATATAGAATCCGAATCTCGCGAGAATCCGACAGCGGGATGATGACGTTCGGGCGCGCTCGGGTTAACCGAGCAAGGCGGGAGTATCCGAGTCTGCTCGGACCCGTGTAAAAAAGGTAAAGCTCAAGGGGGTTCGGTTTCTCGGAAACCGAACCCCGCTCATCACTATCAATCTCTCCAGCTTCTTCTGCAAAAGCCTGATGAGGGGAATGACCTGACTCAGGCTGGCAGTGTCTAAACTGACTTCACGTGTGGCAAGTTCTAAGGGTTGCAGAACCTTGCACAACGTTGAAATCATTCTCCACTGCGCTTGAGTCAGGTGCATTCCCCCTCCTTTGTCTATATCGTAGGTAGCTGTATAGGCTTGAATGGCCTTTTGCTGCTCCTCCATCCTCTGAAGCATATAGAGGGTTGAATTCCACCTCGTTACCACCTCTTGCTTCAGATGATGGCAGGGCAGGTTCAGGAGTGTTTGATGGTGTTACAGTCTTCGGCACGCGGTGGCTGAATGCCGAAAGTGGCCCGCAATTCTTCGGGCCACCGACAGCATCTCTTGCACGCCCCTGTCGTTTTTTAAATAATTCTGCACCACCAAATTCAATGTATGTGCAAAACATGGGACGTGCTGGAATTTGCCCAGATGTAATGCATTATTGGTGGCGTTGTCCGATGTCACAAATCCCCAGGAGAGTCCAATTGGGGAAAGCCATTCTGCGATGATGTTCCTCAGTTTCCGTAAGAGGTTGTCAGCTGTGTGCCTTTTATGGAAAGCGGTGATACAAAGCGTAGCCTGCCTAGTAACGAGTTGGCGTTTGCGAGATGCTGCTACTGGTGCCGCCGCTGCTGTTCTTGCTGCGGGAGGCAATACATCTACCCAGTGGGCTGTCACAGTCATATAGTCCTGAGTCTGCCCTGGTCCACTTGTCTACATGTCCGTGGTTAAGTGGACATTGGGTACAACTGCATTTTTTAGGACACTGGTGACTCTTTTTCTGACGTCTGTGTACATTTTCGGTATCGCCTGCCTAGAGAAATGGAACCTAGACGGTATTTGGTACCGGGGACACAGTGCCTCAATCAATTCTCTAGTTCCCTGTGAAGTAACGGTAGATACCGGAAACACATTTCTCACCACCCAGGCTGCCAAGGCCTGAGTTATCTGCTTTGCAGCAGGATGACTGCTGTGATATTTCATCTTCCTCGCAAAGGACTGTTGGACAGTCAATTGCTTACTGGAAGTAGTACAAGTGGTCTTCCGACTTCCCCTCTGGGATGACGATCGACTCCCAGCAGCAACAACAGCAGCGCCAGCAGCAGTAGGCGTTACACTCAAGGATGCATCGGAGGAATCCCAGGCAGTAGAGGACTCGTCAGACTTGACAGTGACATTGCCTGCAGGACTATTGGCTTTCCTGTCTAAGGAGGAAATTGACACTGAGGGAGTTGGTGGTGTGGTTTGCAGGAGCTTGGTTACAAGAGGAAGGGATTTAGTTGGCAGTGGACTGCTTCCGCTGTCACCCAAAGTTTTTGAACTTGTCAATGACTTCTGATGAATGCGCTCCAGGTGACGTATAAGGGAGGATGTTCCTAGGTGGTTAACGTCCTTACCCCTACATATTACAGCTTGACAAAGGCAACACACGGCTTGACACCAGTTGTCCGCATTTGTGTTTAAATAATTCCACACCGAAGAGCTGATTTTTTTTGTATTTTGACCAGGCATGTCAATGGCCATATTCGTCCCACGGACAACAGGTGTCTCCCCAGGTGCCTGACTTAAACAAACCACCTCACCATCAGAATCCTCCTTGTCAATATCCTCCCCAGCGCCAGCAACACCCATATCCTCATCCTGGTGTACTTCAACAGTGACATCTTCAATTTGACTATCAGTAACTGGACTGCGGGTGCTCCTTCCAGCACTTGCAGGGGGCGTGCAAATGGTGGAAAGCGCCTCCTCTTCCCGTCCAGTGTTGGGAAGGTCAGGCATTGCAACCGACACAATTGGACTCTCCTTGGGGATTTGTGATTTAGAAGAACGCACAGTTCTTTGCTGTGCTTTTGCCATCTTAAGTCTTTTAAGTTTTCTAGCAGGAGGATGAGTGCTTCCATCCTCATGTGAAGCTGACCCACTAGTCATGAGGAACATAGGAGAGGGCCTCAGCCGTTCCTTGCCACTCCGTGTCATAAATGGCATATTGGCAAGTTTACGCTTCTCCTCAGACGATTTTAATTTTGATTTTTGGGTCATTTTACTGAACATTTGTTTTTTGGATTTTACATGCTCTCTACTATGACATTGGGCATCGGCCTTGGCAGACGACGTTGATGGCATTTCATCGTCTCAGCCATAACTAGTGGCAGCAGCTTCAGCATAAGGTGGAAGTGGATCTTGATCTTTCCCTATTTTACCCTCAACATTTTTGTTGTCCATTTTTTAATGTGTGGAATTGTATGCCAGTAATATATTTATCAATAGCAATGGCCTACTACTATATATACTGCGCACAAAAACTGAAATGCACCACAGGTATGGATGGATAGTATACTTGACGACAAAGAGGTAGGTAGAGCAGTGGCGTACTGTACCGTACTGCTATATATTATATATACTGGTGGTCAGCAAACTGTGCAAAACTAAAATGCACCACAGGTATGGATAGTATACTTGACGACACAGAGGTAGGTAGAGCAGTGGCCTTCTGTACCGTACTGCTATATTTTTTATACTGGTGGTCAGCAAACTTTGCAAAACTGAAATGCACCACAGGTATGGATGAATAGTATACTTGACGACACAAAGGTAGGTAGAGCAGTGGCCTACTGTACCGTACTGCTATATATTATATATACTGGAGGTCAGCAAACTGTGCAAAACTGAAATGCACCATAAGTATGGATGGATAGTATACTTGACGATACAGAGGTAGGTAGAGCAGTGGCCTACTGTACTGTACTGCTATATATTATATACTGGTGGTCAGCAAACTGTGCAAAACTGAAATGCACCACAGGTATGGATGGATAGTATACTTGACGACACAGAGGTAGGTAGAGCAGTGGCCTTCTGTACCGTACTGCTATATATTATATACTGGTGGTCAGCAAACTGTGCAAAACTGAAATGTACCACAGGTATGAATGGATAGTATACTTGACGACACAGAGGTAGGTAGAGCAGTGGCCTACTGTACCGTACTGCTATATATTATATATACTGGTGGTCAGCAAACTGTGCAAAACTGAAATGCACCATAAGTATGGATGGATAGTATACTTGACGACACAGAGGTAGGTAGAGCAGTGGCCTACTGTACTGTACTGCTATATATTATATACTGGTGGTCAGCAAACTGTGCAAAACTGAAATGCACGACAGGTATGGATGGATAGTATACTTGACGACACAGAGGTAGGTAGAGCAGTGGCCTACTGTACCGTACTGCTATATATTATATACTGGTGGTCAGCAAACTGTGCAAAACTGAAATGCACCACAGGTATGGATGGATAGTATACTTGACGACACAGAGGTAGGTAGAGCAGTGGCCTACTGTACCGTACTGCTATATATTATATACTGGTGGTCAGCAAATTGTGCAAAACTGAAATGCACCACAGGTATGGATGAATAGTATACTTGATGACACAGAGGTAGGTAGAGCAGTGGCCTACTGTACCGTACTGCTATATATTATATATACTGGTGGTCAGCAAACTGTGCAAAACTGAAATGCACCATAAGTATGGATGGATAGTATACTTGACGACACAGAGGTAGGTAGAGCAGTGGCCTACTGTACTGTACTGATATATATTATATACTGGTGGTCAGCAAACTGTGCAAAACTGAAATGCACCACAGGTATGGATGGATAGTATACTTGACGACACAGAGGTAGGTAGAGCAGTGGCCTTCTGTACCGTACTGCTATATATTATATACTGGTGGTCAGCAAACTGTGCAAAACTGAAATGCACCACAGGTATGAATGGATAGTATACTTGACGACACAGAGGTAGGTAGAGCAGTGGCCTACTGTACCGTACTGCTATATATATTATATACTGGTGGTCAGCAAACTGTGCAAAACTGAAATGCACCATAAGTATGGATGGATAGTATACTTGACGACACAGAGGTAGGTAGAGCAGTGGCCTACTGTACTGTACTGCTATATATTATATACTGGTGGTCAGCAAACTGTGCAAAACTGAAATGCACCACAGGTATGGATGGACAGTATACTTGACGACACAGAGGTAGGTAGAGCAGTGGCCTACTGTACCGTACTGCTATATATTATATACTGTTGGTTAGCAAACTGTGCAAAACTGAAATGCACCACAGGTATGGATGGATAGTATACTTGACGACACAGAGGTAGGTAGAGCAGTGGCCTACTGTACCGTACTGCTATATATTATATACTGGTGGTCAGCAAACTGTGCAAAACTGAAATGCACCACAGGTATGGTTGGATAGTATACTTGACGACACAGAGGTAGGTAAAGCAGTGGCCTTCTGTACCGTACTGCTATATATTATATACTGGTGGTCAGCAAACTGTGCAAAACTGAAATGCACCACAGGTATGGATGGTTAGTATACTTGACGACACAGAGGTAGGTAGAGCAGTGGCCTACTGTACCGTACTGCTATATATTATATATACTGGTGGTCAGCAAACTGTGCAAAACTGAAATGCACCACAAGTATATATAATAGTATACTTGACGACACAGAGGTAGGTAGAGCAGTGGCCTACTGTACCGTACTGCTATATATTATATACTGGTGGTCAGCAAACTGTGCAAAACTGAAATGCACCACAGGTATGGATGGATAGTATACTTGACGACACAGAGGTAGGTAGAGCAGTGGCCTACTGTACCGTACTGCTATATATTATATACTGGTGGTCAGCAAACTGTGCAAAACTGAAATGCACCACAGGTATGGATGGATAGTATACTTGACGACACAGAGGTAGGTAGAGCAGTGGCCTACTGTACCGTACTGCTATATATTATATACTGGTGGTCAGCAAACTGTGCAAAACTGAAATGCACCACAGGTATGGATGGATAGTATACTTGACGACACAGAGGTAGGTAGAGCAGTGGCCTTCTGTACCGTACTGCTATATATTATATACTGGTGGTCAGCAAACTATTCGAAAATGAAATGCACCTCAGGTATGGATGGATAGTATACTTGACGACACAGAGGTAGGTAGAGCAGTGGCCTTCTGTACCGTACTGCTATATATTATATACTGGTGGTCAGCAAACTGTGCAAAACTGAAATGCACCACAGGTATGGATGGATAGTATACTTGACAACACAGAGGTAGGTAGAGCAGTGGTCTACTGTACCGTGCTGCTATATATTATATACTGGTGGTCAGCAAACTGTGCAAAACTGAAATGCACCACAGGTATGGATGGATAGTATACTTGACGACACAGAGGTAGGTAGAGCAGTGGCCTACTGTACCGTACTGCTATATATTATATATACTGGTGGTCAGCAAACTGTGCAAAACTGAAATGCACCACAGGTATGGATGGATAGTATACTTGACGACACAGAGGTAGTTAGAGCAGTGGCCTACTGTACCGTACTGCTATATATTATATACTGGTGTTCAGAAAACTGTGCAAAACTGAAATGCACCACAGGTATGGATGGTTAGTATACTTGACGACATAGAGGTAGGTAGAGCAGTGGCCTTCTGTACCGTACTGCTATATATTATATACTGGTGGTCAGCAAACTGTGCAAAACTGAAATGCACCACAGGTATGGATGGATAGTTTACTTGACGACACAGAGGTAGGTAGAGCAGTGGCCTACTGTACCGTACTGCTATATATTATATACTGGTGGTCAGCAAACTTTGCAAAACTGAAATGCACCACAGGTATAGATGGATAGTATACTTGACGACACAGAGGTAGGTAGAGCAGTGGCCTTCTGTACCGTACTGCTATATATTATATACTGGTGGTCACCGTACTGCTATATATTATATACTGGTGGTCAGCAAACTGTGCAAAACTGAAATGCACCACAGGTATGGATGGATAGTATACTTGACGACACAGAGGTAGGTAGAGCAGTGGCCTACTGTACCGTACTGCTATATATTATATACTGGTGGTCAGCAAACTGTGCAAAACTGAAATTCACCACAGGTATGGATGGATAGTATACTTGACGACACAGAGGTAGGTAGAGCAGTGGCCTACTGTACCGTACTGCTATATATTATATACTGGTGGTCAGCAAACTGTGCAAAACTGAAATGCACCACAGGTATGGATGGATAGTATACTTGATGACACAGAGGTAGGTAGAGCAGTGGCCTACTGTACCGTACTGCTATATATTATATACTGGTGGTCAGCAAACTGTGCAAAACTGAAATGCACCACAGGTATGGATGGGATAGTATACTTGACGACACAGAGGTAGAGCAGTGGACTACTGTACCATACTGCTATATATATAGTTATACTGGTGGTCAGCAAAATTCTGCACTGTTCTCCTACTATATACTACAATGCATCACAGATATAGAGCGTTTTTCAGGCAGAGAACGTATAATACTGGTGGTCACTGGTCAGCAAAACTCTGCACTGTCCTCCTACTATATAATACTGCTGGTCCCCAGTCCCCACAATAAAGCAATTAGCACACTGAGCACAGATATTTGCAGCACACTGAGCACAGATATGGAGCGTTTTTCAGGCAGAGAACGTAGATATTTGCACTTGCAGCACACTGAGTACAGATATTTGCAGCACACAGAGCACAGATATTTGCATCACACTGAGCACAGATATTTGCAGCCCACTGAACATAGAAACTGAGAGGACGCCAGCCACGTCCTCTCACGATCATCTCCAATGCACGAGTGAAAAATGGTGGTGACGCGCGGCTCCTTATATAGAATACGAATCTCGCGAGAATCTGACCGCGGGATGATGACGTTCGGGCGCGCTCGGGTTAACGAGCAAGGTGGGAGGATCCGAGTTGCTCGGACCCGTGCAAAAAAAGGTGAAGTTCGGGCGGGTTCGGGTTTACTGACAAATCCCTGGAGTGATTACCGTGATTTTCTACACATGGACTAATTTGTTGTGTTATGGCACCCAGGGTAGATGCCATTAGTTATTTTTAGAGTGCCAGACACTTTTTTGCATCTATATGAATATATATGTGTATATATATATATATATATATATATATATAAAAATACTTTTTATATATATATATATATATATATATATATCCACAATAACGATGCACTCACCAGGGACTTTGTATTATGTGTATTATGCAAACAGTTCCATAGAAACTTTTATTACTCACAACACCTGCATCGTAATATGGTCAGTCGACGTTTCGGTTATCAGAACGTAACCTTCTGCAAGACAGCATGTCCAAACAGGTAGACAGACAGAGACATACTGAGAGCTGCACTGGCTCTCCTTATATACCTTACCAGATCACCTAATTAGCTCCACCCACTCTACAGGTGAATCAATAACCGGCCTACTAAACACATCACTAGCCTCCTCCAGGTACAGAGGAGTAACCCTTTTTAACTCACAACACTGTGGACAGTGTGTACAACTGCATTTTTCAGGACACTGTGGACACTTTTCTTAATGTCCCTGTACAGTCTGAGAATCGCTTGCCTAATGAAGTGGAATCTAGATGAGATTTGGTACCGGGGACACAGTACATCCATCAACTGTCTAAATCACACTGCACTAATGGCAGATACTTGATGCACGTCTAACACCAGCATAGTTGGTATAGCCTCAGTAATCCGCTTTGCAACAGGGTGACTGCTGTCATATTTAATCTTCCTCACAAAGGACTGTTGGGCAGTCAATTGCTTAGTTCAAGTAGTACAAGTGGTCTCCCAACTTCCCCTCTGGGATGATGATCGACTCCCAGCAGCAACAACAGTAGGCGTATCACTCAAGGATCCTCCGGAGAAATCTCGGTTAGGAGAGGACTCGTCAGTCATGCCAGTTACATGGCCTGCAGGACTACTTACATTCCTGACTGAGGAGGAAATTGATGTTGAGGGAGTTGGTGTTGTGGCTTTCAGGAGCTTGGGTGCAACAGGAAAAAGGGATTTAGGTGTCAGTGGACTGCTTACGCTCTTACCCAAAATTTGTGAACTTGACAAAGACTTCTGATGAATGTGCTGCATGTGACGTATAAGGGAAGATGTTCCTAGGTGGTTAACGTCCTTACACCTACTTATTACGGATTGACAAAGTCAACACACGACTTGACACCTGTTGTCCGGATTTGTGGAGAAATAATTCCACACCGAAGAGGTGGCTTTTGTGGTATTTTGCCCAGGCATGACAATGAGCTTTCTCATCCCTTGGACAACTTTCCCCACTGGTGCCTTATTCAAACAAACCACATCACCATTAGAATCCTCATCATCAACTTCATCCTCAGCGCCAGCTACACCCATATCCTCCTCATCCTGGTGTATGTCTACAGTGACATCCTCGATCTCAATGGAAAATAGAGGATATACAACAACAGTGAGTGCGCAGTAAAAAAGTCCAAGCAGCCTTGCTTCTACACAAAGGGGAAAAACACATACATTCCCTAATAATCAAATACCAAAAATATATGTAGTATGCATTGGCGCTAGGACTTTATGAGGAATCCCTGAAATCAATGAGGGATGGATGAATACGCCAATTAGGAACATGACAATAATTTATTCCAAAAATAAAGTGCATTTATTTTCACAAATAGACTGACTGACATATATAAAACATGCAGATATTATGATGATTTAGACATGGCGGCAGTGGCTAGTTTGAATAAAGTGACTTGTGCAATATGTAAACAAAAGATCTCTCACCATATACTGACTCTGCGGTGGGCTAGCTTGTATTAAGCAATTTGGATCCAAGGCTGAAGTAGCCCGGCACCACCGCAGTGAGTATAGATCAGCATATAAGTCCTTCCACTGATGTCTCCGCTCCCTGTCCAGCAAATCCTGTGTCCAAAATAACGTGTTTCGGTCAAATAGCAGTGACCTTTTTCAAGTATTGGATAGAGGATCCATGCAGGGATACATATTTATACCCCTACTAATGATTATCATTCCTTTCACGTGGTTTCAATTGATTGGCGTCACTTTCCCGGCGTATTAGCCCGGAAGTGACGCGCTATGCGTTCCATCACCGGCCGGAAGTGACACACCATGCGTTCCAGTCATCACCGGAAATGACGTCCCGGGATTACTGATTTCTTGTTTCCCTTATGTTCTTAGTATCTCCATTGAGCTGTGCTCGTTTAAAACTTGTGATGTGCGACACATTAATCCCACAGTTCGATGATCCAGATTCTCTTGATCTATACGTATTTTATTATCTTAAACGCGTAGATGAAACATACCAATGGAAGCCACATCTGCCATCTTTGTTAAGGGAAGGTTAACATCATTGCCATTTTCTTAGTACATTCACAAACGCATATAGCTCTTCAGCCTATTTCTTTCATCCGTTCCGGGGATTCTTACTCCTTTGAAGAAAAGGACCCCCTCTGACCAAACTTCGTGGTACTTCGTATTCCCAACTAGTCCTTCCCTATTACCCGAGTGGGGTCCCTCTTCATTTAGGATGTTTATATACGGAGTACCCATAGAGGATGTATATCGGATGTGTAATCACCAGGATTATTATATATAAAAGAGAAAGAGAAACATACAGTTTAAAAATACATGAAAAATATAATTAAAAATTACAGTAAACAATTATCTCTCAATAACAGATTCAACCTAAAAACCACCTAAGTTCGAAGTCTACATTATGACCATTTGGTCTTAGGGAATCTAAATCGAATATCCAACGCATCTCACTTCGCGCAAGGCGTTTTTTGAGGTCCCTATTCTTCCAATTTGGTTTCACTTGTTGTATCCCCAAATATCTGACAATATGCCCCTCACATTTATTGTGTACTTTGTTAAAGTGCTCTGAAAATGGGTGACTATCCAGACCCTTACGGATGTTATACACATGTTCTGCCATTCTGGTTTTTAAGGGCCTGGATGTCTTTCCCACATATATCTGTCCACACCTGCATTCAAGCAGGTAGATGATATTTCTTGAGTGACAGGTGATGAAATCCCTGATCTTATATATCTTGCCATTTACAGGCCCTCCAGTCCCCCCTCATACAATGATTATTAGCAACAATTGTTGCAAGTATCTACGCTATAATTAGTAACATATTAGCAGGCTAATTGTTGCACTGGAAGTGCTGTATACTATCCGTTACAGGACAAATTCAGAATAAATGTATCTCTAAAAAGGACGGCAGGAGAGGCACCCTATGAGGTATTTCACTTGATAGTAAATATTATACGCACTAGGATATCTGAATTTGTCATAATTCCCTTGAGGGATAGGACCATCTCAGAGAAATACAAGACATAGTATAAAATATTGCGCTTCGGATTTATAGCAATCAACAATATTGCACACAATATATAATTGTCTGTATATTATTGTGTCCTCTTTGTTTCCCCTTTCCTCCTTTATGAGTATATCGCATATTGGATTAATGCTGGAAACCCTCTTTTTGTGCTGCAATTTATGCATCAGGGAGAATTCCGCATTACCATAGTGCTAGTTATATCAAATTTCATTCTTCTAACTGACGGAAGGTGCCTCCCTCTCTCATCCTCCGCCCAATAACAGGGACGTGCAGTCAGGGGAGTGTTGCCATATGGGTAATTGTCTGCACTTAGTATAATATTAGGCTAATAGATGTTGTCTGAATCAAAATATAATTCATTATAAATAGGCGATGTTACCATAGTGGACAGTATACTGGATATATATAGTAAGAAATAGATATGAAATAAGTTTGAATGTATGAGGTAATGTTTAGCTGATTTAAGAGATTAGGTTTGTGTATGTGTTTATATAGATATACTGTATATTTGTGTTTTACTGCAAGATGGTAAAACAGTGTAGGGAACAGGTTTATTCTGCTCTAGCCATAAATAAGGCTAGAGAGGTCACAGTAAGATCAAGAGTCATTGTAGAGAAAAGGTATTAGGCCATAAATGATAATAGGTATGTGACAGAGCTCTGTTGGTCATTGGAATTCACAGGTGTGCTTACAGTAGATAAGAATCAAGATTGCAATACCTTTAGCAATTATAAAACTGGTTTGTCTATTGTCCAGTAAAGGTTAAAGCTAGGGAGCATAAATTAACTACTATGAAAAGAGATCACATCCATTGATAAAACATGGTGTAACCCACCCCAGGAAAACTTGTCAATACAACAGAACTTTGGATGAAAAGACATTCCAGATTTTACAATACT
Source organism: Pseudophryne corroboree (assembly GCF_028390025.1). Lineage (NCBI taxonomy): Eukaryota > Metazoa > Chordata > Amphibia > Anura > Myobatrachidae > Pseudophryne > Pseudophryne corroboree. Next base: position 197,368,977 of record NC_086453.1, on the reverse strand, counting down.
ATACTTGCTTAAGGCAGTGTGGACACCACACTTTTATGACACCATGCCTCTGTGAACAGGACACGACAGCCCAGTTCAATGTTTGTTTTATTACACCTTGGAATCTGACAAACCTATAATTACCTATTCCATTGGAAACTATGAGAATATGATAGTTTGAATTGGTAAAATATGGGATAAAAGCAGCAGGCTTTTTAGTTAGAGGAAGAAGAGAGGAAGGAGAAGGAGAGAAGGAAGGAAGTCAGTCAGGAGGAGAAGAAGTCATGGAGAAGATGCAGGAGCAAAGGATCTGTAACTTGCAAGTATAAATATGATAGTAATTGAAACTGTTTGTGAAACTTATGTCATGTTTTATGTTATGTAACGAAGGAAGCATAGCATAGCTTAATATAATAATTAGTATATATATCACTACTGTGTATATCTTATTCTGTACGATTTGATCTGCCTGTAAATAAATAATCATATAAAAAGAGCGGTAATATTCAAGCTTGAACTCTCTTTAAGGAATCTTAATTTCATAATTTCATAAGTCATATATATATATAAGGACTGCATATATTTATCAGCCACTTAGTAAGCCTGACATAATATACTTGCAGATATATATGATAAATGCATATTAATTGAAATATATCAATATATTAAATACCATATATGATATATTAAATATTAATATTCATAAATATGATTCCATAAATCAATATTGGCGACCACAAATTGGACTTGTTATTACTGAATCTGATTATCTGATTTATAATATTTATGAGGAGTAGCAAATGCTATAAGCTGGCTACCAAATCTGCAGAATCACGGTGGGGATGTATCTATGAAAATTTATTACCATTGTGTAATGTCAATTTTGTATTCTGTATAACCTAGGATAAATGTGTTAGTGCAATATACGTTATTTTAACTAACATAATATCTATTAGGAAGCAGCACCAATGGCTGTAAGCCTGCTGGCAAAGTACAAGATCACAGTGGAATAGGTTACAAATGAGAATAAAGAATTTAAAGGCCTAGAATAGAAAATGTGCACAGTGGAAATGAGTATTTCCAAATAAATGTATAAATGTACCAGGTATTAGAGTTTAACCTTAAGACACCGGTCAATCTTAAGGAGAGGATACCTTCAGTACTAAAAACAAAGAATATATAAATTTAGCATTGCAATGTTAAATATGCAAAAAGTTGCAGCAGCATTAGGAAAAATGCGCAGAACTGCGGCTTTAGAAGCCAAACAGAAATGTAAAGAAGAATCAGGTTCACGTCTTCGTAAGGCGTGCCTGACCATTAATGCAAAAATGCATTCATTATTTAAGTCCCTTAAACAGGAAAATAAACAGAAAAAGATTAAGTCAAAAGCAAAAAGTCTGGCAGTTTGTAATCAAATTGTCAAGATCTCTCATGAAGAGATAACATCCAGCAAGCAAGCTGAGGTTATGGATACACCTAACAGAAATAGTGTAGTATGTGAGACACTGGGGTAAATTTACTAAGCTCCCGATTTTGACCGAGATGCCGTTTTTTCATCAAAGTGTCATCTCGGTAATTTACTAAGCAATAATCACGGCAGTGATGAGGGCATTTGTAATTTTTTGGAAGTCCAACAAAAAAAATACAAATGAATACACCATCGGTCAAAACGCGGCTGTTTAAGTATGAATCTCGGTAATTTACTAAGAAGTGCAAAGCAAAAAACAAACAAACACTGCCGTGAAAAATTACAACTCGTAAAAAAGTGCTAAAAAAAAACAGACCTGCTTTTTTAATCCGTGATTGTATAGGTATGCAGGGATCCATGAGATCCGTGCATGTATATCAGTGGGAAGGGGTGGGAAAGTGGTTATTTTATTAAAAAAAATTGCGTGGGGTCCCCCCTCCTAAGCATAACCAGCCTCGGGCTCTTTGAGCCGATCCTGGTTGCAGAAATATGGGGAAAAAATTGACAGGGGTTCCCCCATATTTAAGCAACCAGCATCGGGCTCTTCGCCTGGTCCTGGTTCCAAAAATACGGGGGACAAAAAGAGTAGGGGTCCCCCGTATTTTTAAAACCAGCAGCGGGCTCCACTAGCTGGACAGATAATGCCACAGCCGGGGGTCACTTTTATATAGTGCCCTGCGGCCGTGGCATAAAATATCCAACTAGTCACCCCTGGCCGGGGTACCCTGGGGGAGTGGGGACCCCTTCAATCAAGGGGTCCCCCCCCCAGCCACCCAAGGGCCAGGGGTGAAGCCCGAGGCTGTCCCCCCCCATCAAATGGGCTGCGGATGGGGGGGCTGATAGCCTTTTGTGATAATGAAAAGATATTGTTTTTAGTAGCAGTACTACAAGGCCCAGCAAGCCTCCCCCGCATGCTGGTACTTGGAGAACCACAAGTACCAGCATGCGGCGGAAAAACGGGCCCGCTGGTACCTGTAGTACTACTACTAAAAAAATACCCAAAAAAATACAAGACACACACACCGTGAAAGTAAAGATTTATTACATACATGCACACAAACATACAAACATACTTACCTTATGTTCACACGAGGGTCTGTCCTATTCTCCAGTAGAATCCAAGGGGTACCTGTTGAATAAATTCTACTCACCAGATCCCGGGTCCCAGGGTCCTCGGGGCAACCATTTGTAATCCAGGTACTTGAATAAAATAACAAAACGGAAAGCCGAGCCACGAACTGAAAGGGGCCCCATGTTTTCACATGGGACTCCTTTCCCCGAATGCCAGAAACCCACTCTGACTGATGTCTAAGTGGGTTTCTTCAGCCAATCAGGGAGCGCTACCAGTGGCGTAAGTTTGTCCCAGTTGCCCGGAGGCAAGATAAATATTGGTGCCCCCCCTATATCTAGATAAATTAAATATATATATATATATATATATATATATATATGTATATATACAATTCATTGTCTTTTATTTTAAATCACACAATTCCTAGCAGTCATACCCAGGATTAGAAGCCATGACCTGTTACACTGACAGCAGACACTTTACTGATAGAGCTATTTGCTCCTGCATAGGAAGCATGAGAATTCTAACTTTATGAAGTTCTGTGTATTTGTCAGAAGTAACTTCATATAGTTAGAATTCTCATATTTCCTATACAGCAGCATAGGGGTCATCAGTAAGGTTTCTGCTTCCAGTGTACTAGGTCATGGGTTCTAACCCTGGGTATGACACTTGTAAAATGTGTATCTATAATAAAGAGGGTGTGACTTGCAGTGGCGTAACTAGAATTTTTTCTCCCCCAAGCCAAAAAATTATTCGGCATGCTCGTTGTTAGGGGGTAGTGCTTGTTGGTAGGGCTGTGCTCCCAGTGCCACATATGCCCCCAGTGCCAGATATTCCCCCACAGTGCCAGGTACTCACATGCCCCCAGTGCCAAATATAGCCCCCCCATGTGCCAGGTACACATATACTCCCCCAGTGCCACATATGCCCCCAGTGCCAGATATTCCCCCACAGTGCCATGTACTCACATGCCCCCAGTACCAAATATAGCCCCCCATGTGCTAGGTACACATATACCCCCCTAGTGCCACATATGCCCCCACAGTGCCACATATGCCCCCCGAAGTGCAAAATAAGCTCCCCCTCCCCCTGTGCCGAATATGCTCCCCCAGTGCCAGTTAAATTCCCCCCCCCCCCCCGCTGTTTTGTGATGTTGGGACACGGAGGGCACAGCGCGCGCCTCTTCTGTGTCCCTCCTGCGTCTCCGGTGGGTCTGTTAAAGGAAGTGCCGGTTCGTGAGCCAATCAGAGCTCACAAATGGCACTTCATTTATTAAATGACCCAGGAGGGACGCAGGAGAGGCGCGCGCTGTGCCCTCCGTGTTCCTCCATCACAGCAGCGGAGGGAAGGAGGGAGAGGAGACCGCAGATTGACATGCGGACACTCGTCCGCATGTCAATCTGGACTAATTCAGTGGCAGCGCCCCCAAGCCACCGCGAGGGCTGCGGGGGCAGTGGTTACGCCACTGGTGACTTGTAAGGTGCAGGGACCAGTGAGGAAGTTGGCCACTGAAGAGATAGCGGCAGCTATTAATTAACTTAATTAAAACGGTGTCACATACTCAGAGGAGAGGTGCCCCCCTTCAGAGCAGGAGCCCGGCGGCAGATGCCTCCGTTGCCTCCCAGAGTTACGCCTCTGAGCGCTACGTTGTAGCACCCTCCTGATCGGCTGTGTGCTCCTGTACTGTCTGACAGGCGGCACACGGCAGTGTTACAATGTAGCGCCTTGCGCTCCATTGTAACCAATGGTGGGAACTTTCTGCCCTGCGGTTGACCTAAAGTGACGTCACCGCTGAGCAGAAAGTTCCCACCATTGGTTACAATGGAGCGCATAGGCGCTACATTGTAACACTGCCGTGTGCCGCCTGTCACTCAGTACAGGAGCACACAGCCGATCAGGAGGGTGCTACAACGTAGCGCTCCCTGATTGGCTGAAGAAACCCACTTAGACATCAGTCAGAGTGGGTTTCTGGCATTCGGGGAAAGGAGTCCCATGTGAAAACATGGGGCCCCTTTCAGTTCGTGGCTCGGCTTTCCGTTTTGTTATTTTATTCAAGTACCTGGATTACAAATGGTTGCCCCGAGGACCCTGGGACCCGGGATCTGGTGAGTAGAATTTATTCAACAGGTACCCCTTGGATTCTACTGGAGAAGAGGACAGACCCTCGTGTGAACATAAGGTAAGTATGTATGTATGTTTGTGTGCATGTATGTAATAAATCTTTACTTTCACAGTGTGTGTGTCTTGTATTTTTTTGGGTATTTTTTTAGTAGTAGTACTACAGGTACCAGCGGGCCCGTTTTTCCGCCGCATGCTGGTACTTGTGGTTCTCCAAGTACCAGCATGCGGGGGAGGCTTGCTGGGCCTTGTAGTACTGCTACTAAAAACAATATCTTTTCATTATCACAAAAGGCTATCAGCCCCCCCATCCGCAGCCCATTGGATGGGGGGGACAGCCTCGGGCTTCACCCCTGGCCCTTGGGTGGCTGGGGGGGGACCCCTTGATTGAAGGGGTCCCCACTCCCCCAGGGTACCCCGGCCAGGGGTGACTAGTTGGATTTTTGATGCCACGGCCGCAGGGCACTATATAAAAGTGACCCCCGGCTGTGGCATTATCTGTCCAGCTAGTGGAGCCCGGTGCTGGTTTTAAAAATACGGGGGACCCCTACTCTTTTTGTCCCCCGTATTTTTGGAACCAGGACCAGGCGCAGAGCCCGATGCTGGTTGCTTAAATATGGGGGAACCCCTGTCAATTTTTTTCCCATATTTTTGCAACCAGGATCGGCTCAAAGAGCCCGAGGCTGGTTATGCTTAGGAGGGGGGACCCCACGCAATTTTTTTTTTGGATTTTACAGTGTTTAATTTAAAAAAAAAAAAAAAAAGGAACCCCAGCACGGATCACACAGATCTGGCCGAGATTCATTGTAAAAAAGTCGGCAGTGTTTCGCTAATCACTGCCGTAAAAATTAAAAAAAAAACACGAATGACATCGACATCGGAACAAAAGAAAAACCCGAATACGACAGCTCAGTAAATCTGTCGTAACAAATTCAAAAAGTTGCAGTTTTACACTTTCGATGTCATTCGTGATTATTCTCCCACCAAATCGGGAGAATTACGAATGTTAGTAAATATACCCCACTGTCTACAGGATTCAGAAATGACTTAATCAGTCAAGATCCTAAAATGAATAAAAGTTACATGTTGCAGGACTGCATCAATGTGCAGCGCATGGAGTCTGTTATGGTCACACAGACCACAAGCAGAACAGCCTCTGTGGTAAATGAAGAAAGTAGCAATGTGCCGGATGTGTCTATCATCAGACAGCACATTAATGTAAAGGAGGTAGCAGCAATAGGAGATGTCCCCTATACTGTTTCTACTAAAGGGGAAGATTATTGTAACTCAGATTATGAGTATTCTGCTGAATACACTCTCAGAGTTCCCAATGTAAATGAAGAATTTGTTATGCCCTTAGGCAAAGGTGAATTGCAGCAGATTTAAACACTGATAGCTGCAGTACAGTGCACACAGGGGTGGAGAAGTTCCCCATGGTGAAAACTCCCATGGCAACCAGAGTTGCAAACCTTGAAATGTATTCACCTGGAAACATGTTTAAAGGGAAAATCCATGAAATTAATTCAGGAATGCATGTTTACAAACAAAGTTCCCAAACTTATGTAACCCCCACCGAGCACTCAGAGACTTCTAGTGATGGTGCAAATGTTTGCATGCTCTCAGAGAGACCACATGCAGAGTGTCATTCTGCAAACCACACACCAATTAACAATGACACAAAGTATCACCAGGATGAGAATCTTTTTATGCCCTGGTGCCATAACCATTTTATTACAGGTGTGGAAAGACAGAAAGCCCTGGGACCTGCAATACATATTTGGCAAAGTCTAACAAGTTTCTCTCCCCACAAGAATATTTTTCAGGAAATACAAGATGCTTCAAGACCAAGAAGCCATGCCAAGCAGCAAACGCTATGGTTGGAGACAGTCTGGGCCCAGGCTGCATCACAAGGGAGTATGGTCACAAGTGAATACGGTAGTATCATTCCTTTACTTGTTAGATCCAATGTAGCCATTGTTTGCTTTGATGTTCAAACAGCCACAGTTTCCAAATTAAACCAGCATCATATCTGCAGCGACAATTGTGCTGTCATTGACACACAATGTGACAGGAAAGATTGGCACAGGCCAGAAACAATTGTTTGTTTGTTATTCAATCTTTAAAGACACATTTGTAAATTCTGTACCTGATAACATGCAGCAGATAGGACAGAATGCATAGCAAGCTATGTTAAATCACTGTATAAATATCTGTGATATTCATTGTATGTCTTTTTGTTTGATTCATAGTAATCCTGGCAACCTGTATACAGAATGGTGCAAGACTCCAAAAATACTCCAATTTACAAGGGAAAAGGTCTTCATTAACCCTTTCATCGCTGCTATCCAGCAAAATCTACATAGCATCCCTAAAGACTGATATATGGACAAATCCTCAAGGAGTTTTCCAGTTTCACAAGAAAGGGGAAGGTTTTCATTAACCCTTTCATCACAAGTAATCATTACTTGTCATTCAAACTACATGTACACCCCCACAACAGTGTACAGCACATCTCATCACTGTGATTATACAGAACTGTCTCATCCCTTCATATACCTTAATCAAATATATATGTAAACATTTGTCTGATATATATATATATATATATTTTATATCATTGTATTATATACCTTGTAAATATTTTATGTTTTTTTTATATTACACAGTAGATACTACCTATGCTTCCTTCGTAAAAGCTTCAAAAGTAATTAAATATCTAATACTGGATGGAATTAGATTTAGTCAAAGCCATTCCTAAATGATATTTAATATCTATTTGAAGCAAAATTGTATTCATTTATTGTATTGATAGGATGTTACTATATACACATCAAAAGCATTTTAAATAATTATTAGTCAAAATATAGGTAGGATAGAAAACGCCTTTATATGGGTTAAACTGGTATAGGGTTATTTAAGATTGAGATGTATAAATAGGTTCAAGGTAGAATAAGGAGACTTAAGACTGCATGGTAATTTATTCAGTGAGGAAATACAGAACAGAGTAGGTGTACTACTCACAGCCATTTGTGGTACTATTGCCCGAAGACAATTAAGACCTACTATTAACAAGCAAGGAAAGAAAGAAAGAAAGAAAGAAAGAAAGAAAGAAAGAAAGAAAGAAAGAAAGAAAGAAAGAAAGACTGTTTCATATATGCCTGTTCTATTCAAAATCACAACCTGTTTGTGCAAAAACAATATGGACACTTGTCACAACTGCGGCATTGGAAAAACATTTAAAGGACGCACAAGGCTAAAGACCATTACTGAGGGTCGTCACAAGTACTGAATGTTCAAGACACAGCACTCGACGTACACAGCCCTCTGCCTCAAACAGCGAAATGGCAAGCAAAGGAGCAGCTGCTATGAAGAATTCTACTTCAACTGCCTCCATAATGCAAACGCAAGGCGTCTCCAATTGCAAGCAAACCACGCAGATGACAGTCTTATCCCAGTAAATTGCTACAGACAAGAACAGCAAAAATGTCCAAACGTACTGATCCAGATACAGAAAAAAGGTCTACAATTGGGCTATGGTATTCCAAATGTCTGTAGAAATTAGTTTTCCTCATGAATACTGAATAAAAACTTCAGTCTTGGTCTGCTTTAGTTAAAAGTAAAAGTAGAATAAGGTTAGGTAAGCTAAGAATTTTTAGAGATTTTTTTAAATCACAATAGTTATTATTATTACACTTATGGTTTATATTATGGTTACAACAAAAGTTATGTTTTGAAGAAATATTTTGAAATGTATTTGGAAGCAATTACGCTAGTTTAATGTGTGGCAAATCAAAAGAATTTCTCATGGCCACAAGGGGGCGACTGTTGCCATATGGGTAATTGTCTGCACTTAGTATAATATTAGGCTAATAGATGTTGTCTGACTCAAAATATAATTCATTATAAATAGGCGATGTTACCATAGTGGACAGTATACTGGATATATATAGTAAGGAATAGATATGAAATAAGTTTGAATGTATGAGGTAATGTTTAGCTGATTTAAGAGATTAGGTTTGTGTATGTGTTTATATAGATATACTGTATATTTGTGTTTTACTGCAAGATGGTAAAACAGTGTAGGGAACAGGTTTATTCTGCTCTAGCCATAAATAAGGCTAGAGAGGTCACAGTAAGATCAAGAGTCATTGTAGAGAAAAGGTATTAGGCCATAAATGATAATAGGTATGTGACAGAGCTCTGTTGGTCATTGGAATTCACAGGTGTGCTTACAGTAGATCAGAATCAAGATTGCAATACCTTTAGCAATTATAAAACTGGTTTGTCTATTGTCCAGTAAAGGTTAAAGCTAGGGAGCATAAATTAACTACTATGAAAAGAGATCACATCCATTGATAAAACATGGTGTAACCCACCCCAGGAAAACTTGTCAATACAACAGAACTTTGGATGAAAAGACATTCCAGATTTTACAATACTATACTTGCTTAAGGCAGTGTGGACACCACACTTTTATGACACCATGCCTCTGTGAACAGGACACGACAGCCCAGTTCAATGTTTGTTTTATTACACCTTGGAATCTGACAAACCTATAATTACCTATTCCATTGGAAACTATGAGAATATGATAGTTTGAATTGGTAAAATATGGGATAAAAGCAGCAGGCTTTTTAGTTAGAGGAAGAAGAGAGGAAGGAGAAGGAGAGAAGGAAGGAAGTCAGTCAGGAGGAGAAGAAGTCATGGAGAAGATGCAGGAGCAAAGGATCTGTAACTTGCAAGTATAAATATGATAGTAATTGAAACTGTTTGTGAAACTTATGTCATGTTTTATGTTATGTAACGAAGGAAGCATAGCATAGCTTAATATAATAATTAGTATATATATCACTACTGTGTATATCTTATTCTGTACGATTTGATCTGCCTGTAAATAAATAATCATATAAAAAGAGCGGTAATATTCAAGCTTGAACTCTCTTTAAGGAATCTTAATTTCATAATTTCATAAGTCATATATATATATAAGGACTGCATATATTTATCAGCCACTTAGTAAGCCTGACATAATACACTTGCAGATATATATGATAAATTCATATTAATTGAAATATATCAATATATTAAATACCATATATGATATATTAAATATTAATATTCATAAATATGATTCCATAAATCAATAGGAGGCAGAGCCTCCCCTGTAATGCTCCCTATCATACTCAGAGTTCTCATTATAAAAATAATTGGAAGAACAGAAAGAAGATATTTATAACTTACAGTATAAGCATCTTCTTTGTATTAATACAATCATCTTTATAGATAAAACTTACCAGAATTGCAGAGCTCCTGGAACTGCAGGGAGAGACAGAGATGAGGCAGTGGCAGCTCAGCCTCATCTCTCACACTGTCGGACACTGCCTGTACAGATGGGCCAATCAGACCGCATAGAACATTACAGTGGGGGCGTGGGTGAGCTCTGATAGACAGCTCGGATTGGTCATGTGACCAATCCAGGAAGTGAAGAAAGGCAGACACCGGAGCTGAGCTTCTTGGCAGGGGAGGAGGTAAATGGGGACCCGCAGTGCCAGCAGCAGCCACTCATGCACAGTGACTGGGGTGAGTAGCTGCCAGTACCTAGACTCTCTGTGAGTGTGTGTGTATAATATTTGTAGTGAGTGCATACCCTCCAACTGTACCTTTTTAGTAGGTACAGTACCTTTTTTATGGTCTGTAACGATTTTTGGCTCTCCTAATTTCCATTGAAAGTATAGGAAAAGGGGCGTGGCCACGCCCTTTACCCATGACCACGCCCTTTTTTTTTGCATTTGTACCGATTTTTAGGTTTAAAATGTTGGAGAGTATGGTGAGTGTGGGGACAGGACTGTGTGTGTGTGGGGACAGGACTGTGTATGTGTGTATAATCTGTAGTGAGTGTGGGGACAGGACTGTGTGTGTGTGTGTGTGCACGTGTGTAATCTGTAGTGAGTGTGGGGACAGGACTGTGTGTGTGTGTGTAATCTGTAGTGAGTGTGGGGGTAGGACTCTGTGTGTATGAGTGTGTGTCTGTTATCTGTGGGAAGTGTTCTCCCTCCCCAGGTGCTGCTGACAATATCACTGATGATTGTATTGCCCTGTGTAACCTGCTGCACCATGCCAGCTATGTTTCTGCAGGTGAGGGGGCAATGGGGACACCTTACCACACCAGTTTACTTACAACACTAGGGTAAAGGCTGTGACCTGGCTATTACTGTATGTATGTTCTTCCTGTGTTTGCATGAATGTAGTGCAGGGACATAACAGTTAAAATGTGTAGGGGGTGAGACAGGCTCCTGGCACTGGGAGCCGCCACCATTTGTGCTTCCCCAGTCTCTGACCTCACCGCACGTCACTGCCCAATACCGTCTTCTGGCATGACGGGAGGAAAGCAGAAGGGTAGGTATTTCAGAACTTTAGTTGCTAAATACAAACGTATGTTTAAAGAAACAAGAAATAAGACCTATTTGGAACAATTGAGACACAGATGCCTTGTGCCTCTTCTTATCGATACATCAAGTGACCAGATGATTTAACTTCGTTGTATACCCTGACTACTTGGGTGACACACAGGCAAATGACGGTCACCATTGCATAAGAATTTTTTTTGTATCAGAAACCTTTGAGTTACAGCCACTTACCTTGCAACAAGACGACACTCTGCTGGGGTAGGTTCAACACACCTACTATCATACCCCACTCTATATGTCCAACTCCATCCGATCTTGGAAGCAATCCAGTGGTGGGCCTGGTCAGTACTTGGTGGGGTGACCACCGGGGAATAGCAGGTGTTGTAGGTGTGTTGACCACATTACTCTACAGCGAGGGGTCATCTCTGCATGGTCTCTGGTCGAATTTTGCTTTGGTGCAACCCACCACTATATGTTCTTTCATATTTTCATGATCATTAACAAAGCAAATTAGATTTAATCAATGTTTTAAGAAAACAAGCAATGGGCTTTCTGTTTATGGTACATTTTAAAGTATATCAAATAAAAGTTATGTTTTAACCTACATGTAATTTACCATTTGTCTCTGAAATTTGAGTGCTCTCACCCAAGGTTATATTTTCCTTTCTCTTTTGGTAACATATTAATCTACAGTATGTCTATAACCTATGGGAGCACTCCCGACAATTACGTTTCGGTACCCAAAAAGCATGACCCTATAGGTACACAGTGAACTATTAGTAGACAGTGGGGTAAATTTACTAAGATTCGTATTTTCCGGTTTGAGGTCAAAGTTCAATCACGAATGACATCGAAAGTGTAAATATGCAACTTTTTGAATTGATTACGACTAATTTACTAAGCTGCCGTATTCTGCATTTTCGGGTTTTCCGATGTCGATGTCATTAGTTTTTTTTGGCAGTGTTTTACGTGAGTGACTTGTAAAACACTGCCGTCTTTAATACAATGAATCTCGGGGGGATCTGAGAGATCCGTGCTGGGCTTCATTGTGCACCTTGTAAAAAAAAAAAGTTTAAATGTTAAAAAAAAAGGCAAACCAGCCTCGGGCTCTTTGAGCCGATCCTGGTTGCAGAAATATGGGGAAAAAAGGGACAGGGGTTCCCCCATATTTAAGCAACCAGCACCGGGCTCTGCGCCTTGTCCTGGTTCCAAAAATACGGGGGACAAAAAAATAAGAATTTACTTACCGATAATTCTATTTCTCGGAGTCCGTAGTGGATGCTGGGGTTCCTGAAAGGACCATGGGGAATAGCGGCTCCGCAGGAGACAGGGCACAAAAAGTAAAGCTTTTCCAGATCAGGTGGTGTGCACTGGCTCCTCCCCCTATGACCCTCCTCCAGACTCCAGTTAGGTACTGTGCCCGGACGAGCGTACACAATAAGGGAGGATTTTGAATCCCGGGTAAGACTCATACCAGCCACACCAATCACACCGTACAACTTGTGATCTAAACCCAGTTAACAGTATGATAACAGAGGAGCCTCTGAAAGATGGCTCCCTAAACAATAACTCGAATTAGTTAACAATAACTATGTACAAGTATTGCAGATAATCCGCACTTGGGATGGGCGCCCAGCATCCACTACGGACTCCGAGAAATAGAATTATCGGTAAGTAAATTCTTATTTTCTCTATCGTCCTAGTGGATGCTGGGGTTCCTGAAAGGACCATGGGGATTATACCAAAGCTTCCAAACGGGCGGGAGAGTGCGGATGACTCTGCAGCACCGAATGAGAGAACTCCAGGTCCTCTTTTGCCAGGGTATCAAATTTGTAGAATTTTACAAACGTGTTCTCCCCTGACCACGTAGCTGCTCGGCAGAGTTGTAATGCCGAGACCCCTCGGGCAGCCGCCCAAGATGAGCCCACCTTCCTTGTGGAATGGGCCTTAACAGATTTAGGCTGTGGCAGGCCTGCCACAGAATGTGCAAGTTGAATTGTGTTACAAATCCAACGAGCAATCGACTGCTTAGAAGCAGGCGCACCCAACTTGTTGGGTGCATACAGTATAAACAGCGAGTCAGATTTTCTGACTCCAGCCGTCCTTGAAATGTATATTTTTAAAGCTCTGACAACGTCCAACAACTTGGAGTCCTCCAAGTCGCTTGTAGCCGCAGGCACTACAATAGGCTGGTTCAGGTGAAACGCTGATACCACCTTAGGGAGAAAATGCGGACGCGTCCGCAGCTCTGCCCTATCCGAATGGAAAATTAAATAAGGGCTTTTATAAGATAAAGCCGCCATTTCAGATACTCTCCTGGCGGAAGCCAGGGCCAGTAACATAGTCACTTTCCATGTGAGATATTTCAAATCCACATTTTTTAGTGGTTCAAACCAATGGGATTTGAGGAAATCTAAAACTACATTTAGATCCCACGGTGCCACCGGAGGCACCACAGGAGGCTGTATATGCAGTACTCCTTTGACAAAAGTCTGGACCTCAGGGACTGAGGCCAATTCTTTTTGGAAGAATATTGACAGGGCCGAAATTTGAACCTTAATAGATCCCAATTTGAGACCCATAGACAATCCTGATTGCAGGAAATGTAGGAAACGACCCAGTTGAAATTCCTCCGTCGGAGCACTCCGATCCTCGCACCACGCAACATATTTCCGCCAAATGCGGTGATAATGCTTCGCGGTGACTTCCTTTCTTGCCTTAATCAAGGTAGGAATGACTTCTTCTGGAATGCCTTTTCCTTTTAGGATCTGGCGTTCAACCGCCATGCCGTCAAACGCAGCCGCGGTAAGTCTTGAAAGAGGCAGGGACCCTGATGAAGCAGGTCCCTTCTCAGAGGTAGAGGCCACGGATCGTCCGTGACCATCTCTTGAAGTTCCGGGTACCAAGACCTTCTTGGCCAATCCGGAGCCACTAGTATCGTTCTTACTCCGCTTTGCCGTATGATTCTCAATACCTTTGGTATGAGAGGCAGAGGAGGAAACACATACACCGACTGGTACACCCAAGGTGTTACCAGCGCGTCCACAGCTATTGCCTGCGGATCTCTTGACCTGGCGCAATGTCTGCTGAGGAAGTCTGCTTCCCAGTTGTCCACGCCCGGAATGAACACTGCTGACAGTGCTATCACGTGATTCTCCGCCCAGCGAAGGATCCTGGCAGCTTCTGCCATTGCACTCCTGCTTCTTGTACCGCCCTGTCTGTTTACATGGGCGACTGCCGTGATGTTGTCCGACTGGATCAACACCGGTCTTCCTTGAAGCAGAGGTTCCGCCTGGCTTAGAGCATTGTAGATTGCTCTTAGTTCCAGAATGTTTATGTGAAGAGACTTTTCCAGGCTCGACCACACTCCCTGGAAGTTTCTTCCTTGTGTGACTGCTCCCCAGCCTCTCAGGCTGGCGTCCGTGGTCACCAGGATCCAATCCTGTATGCCGAATCTGCGGCCCTCCAATAGATGAGCCCTGCAACCACCACAGAAGAGATACCCTTGTCCTTGGAGACAGGGTTATCCGCAGGTGCATCTGAAGATGCGACCCTGACCATTTGTCCAACAGATCCCTTTGGAAAATTCTTGCATGGAATCTGCCGAATGGAATTGCTTCGTAAGAAGCCACCATATTTCCCAGGACTCTTGTGCATTGATGTACAGACACCTTTCCTGGTTTTAGGAGGTTCCTGACCAGGTCGGATAACTCCTTGGCTTTTTCCTCGGGAAGAAAAACCTTTTTCTGAACCGTGTCCAGAATCATCCCTAGGAACAGCAGACGAGTTGTCGGCATTAATTGGGATTTTGGAATATTCAGAATCCATCCGTGCTGCTTTAGCACCTCTTGAGATAGTGCTAATCCCATCTCTAGCTGTTCTCTGGACCTTGCCCTTATTAGGAGATCGTCCAAGTATGGGATAATTAATATGCCTTTTCTTCGAAGAAGAATCATCATCTCGGCCATTACCTTTGTAAAGACCCGAGGTGCCGTGGACAAACCAAACGGCAGCGTCTGAAACTGATAGTGACAGTTTTGTACAAGGAACCTGAGGTACCCCTGGTGTGAGGGGTAAATTGGAACGTGGAGATACGCATCCTTGATGTCCAAGGATACCATAAAGTCCCCTTCTTCCAGGTTCGCTATCACTGCTCTGAGTGACTCCTTCTTGAACTTGAACTTCTTTATGTACAGGTTCAAGGACTTCAGATTTAGAATAGGCCTTACCGAGCCATCCGGCTTCGGTACCACAAATAGAGTGGAATAATACCCCTTCCCTTGTTGTAGAAGAGGTACCTTGACTATCACCTGCTGAGAGTACAGCTTGTGAATGGCTTCCAAAACCGTCTCCCTTTCGGAGGGGGACGTTGGTAAAGCAGACTTCAGGAAACGGCGAGGTGGATCTGTCTCTAATTCCAACCTGTACCCCTGAGATATTATCTGCAGGATCCAGGGATCTACCTGCGAGTGAGCCCACTGCGCGCTGTAATTTTTGAGACGACCGCCCACCGTCCCCGAGTCCGCTTGAGAAGCCCCAGCGTCATGCTGAGGCTTTTGTAGAAGCCGGGGAGGGCTTCTGTTCCTGGGAAGGAGCTGCCTGTTGCTGTCTCTTCCCTCGACCTCTGCCTCGTGGCAGATATGAATAGCCCTTTGCTCTCTTATTTTTAAAGGAACGAAAGGGCTGCGGTTGAAAAGTCGGTGCCTTTTTCTGTTGGGGAGTGACTTGAGGTAGAAAGGTGGATTTCCCGGCTGTAGCCGTGGCCACCAAATCTGATAGACCGACTCCAAATAACTCCTCCCCTTTATACGGCAAAACTTCCATATGCCGTTTTGAATCCGCATCGCCTGTCCACTGTCGCGTCCATAAAGCTCTTCTGGCCGAAATGGACATAGCACTTACCCGTGATGCCAGTGTGCAGATATCCCTCTGTGCATCACGCATATAAAGAAATGCATCCTTTATTTGTTCTAACGACAGTAAAATATTGTCCCTGTCCAGGGTATCAATATTTTCAATCAGGGACTCTGACCAAACTACCCCAGCACTGCACATCCAGGCAGTCGCTATAGCTGGTCGTAGTATAACACCTGCATGTGTGTATATACTTTTTTGGATATTTTCCATCCTCCTATCTGATGGATCTTTAAGTGCGGCCGTCTCAGGAGAGGGTAACGCCACTTGTTTAGATAAGCGTGTTAGCGCCTTGTCCACCCTAGGAGGTGTTTCCCAGCGCTCCCTAACCTCTGGCGGGAAAGGGTATAATGTCAATAATTTCTTTGAAATTATCAGCTTTTTATCAGGGGCAACCCACGCTTCATCACACACGTCATTTAATTCTTCTGATTCAGGAAAAACTATAGGTAGTTTTTTCACACCCCACATAATACCCTGTTTAGTGGTACCTGTAGTATCAGCTAAATGTAACGCCTCCTTCATTGCCAAAATCATATAACGTGTGGCCCTACTGGAAAATACGGTTGATTCGTCACCGTCACCACTGGAATCAGTGCCTGTGTCTGGGTCTGTGTCGACCGACTGAGGCAAAGGGCGTTTCACAGCCCCTGACGGTGTTTGAGGCGCCTGGACAGACACTAATTGATTGTCCGGCCGCCTCATGTCGTCAAACGACTGCTTAAGCGAGTTGACGCTATCCCGTAATTCCACAAATAAAGGCATCCATTCTGGTGTCGACCCCCTAGGAGGTGACATCCCCATATTTGGCAATTGCTCCGCCTCCACACCAATATCGTCCTCATACATGTCGACACACACGTACCGACACACAGCAGACACACAGGGAATGCTCTCCACGAAGACAGGACCCACTAGCCCTTTGGGGAGACAGAGGGAGAGTCTGCCAGCACACACCAAAAAAGCGCTATATATGACAGGGATAGCCTTATAATAAGTGCTCCCTTATAGCTGCTTTATATATATCAAAATATTGCCATTAAATTTGCCCCCCCTCTCTGTTTTACCCTGTTTCTGTAGTGCAGTGCAGGGGAGAGACCTGGGAGCCGTCCTGACCAGCGGAGCTGTGAGAGGAAATGGCGCCGTGTGCTGAGGAGATAGGCCCCGCCCCTTTTCCGGCGGGCTCGTCTCCCGCTATTTTGTGAATCCAGGCAGGGGTTAAATATCTCCATATAGCCTCTGGGGGCTATATGTGAGGTATTTTTAGCCTTTTAATAGGTTTTCATTTGCCTCCCAGGGCGCCCCCCCCCCAGTGCCCTGCACCCTCAGTGACTGCGTGTGAAGTGTGCTGAGAGGAAAATGGCGCACAGCTGCAGTGCTGTGCGCTACCTTTAGAAGACTGCAGGAGTCTTCAGCCGCCGATTCTGGACCTCTTCTTACTTCAGCATCTGCAAGGGGGCCGGCGGCGCGGCTCCGGTGACCATCCAGGCTGTACCTGTGATCGTCCCTCTGGAGCTGATGTCCAGTAGCCAAGAAGCCAATCCATCCTGCACGCAGGTGAGTTCACTTCTTCTCCCCTCTGTCCCTCGTTGCAGTGATCCTGTTGCCAGCAGGAATCACTGTAAAATAAAAAACCTAAGCTAAACTTTCTCTAAGCAGCTCTTTATGAGAGCCACCTAGAATTGCACCCTTCTCGGCCGGGCACAAAAATCTAACTGGAGTCTGGAGGAGGGTCATAGGGGGAGGAGCCAGTGCACACCACCTGATCTGGAAAAGCTTTACTTTTTGTGCCCTGTCTCCTGCGGAGCCGCTATTCCCCATGGTCCTTTCAGGAACCCCAGCATCCACTAGGACGATAGAGAAACGTAGGGGTCCCCCGTATTTTTTAAACCAGCACCGGGCTCCACTAGCTGGACAGATAATGCCACAGCCGGGGGTCACTTTTATACAGTGCCTTGCGGCCGTGGCATCAAATATCCAACTAGTCACTAGAGATGAGCGCCTGAAATTTTTCGGGTTTTGTGTTTTGGTTTTGGTTCCGCGGCCGTGTTTTGGGTTCGACCGCGTTTTGGCAAAACCTCACCGAATTTTTTTTGTCGGATTCGGGTGTGTTTTGGATTCGGGTGTTTTTTTCAAAAAACCCTAAAAAACAGCTTAAATCATAGAATTTGGGGGTCATTTTGATCCCATATTATTATTAACCTCAAAAACCATAATTTCCACTCATTTTCAGTCTATTCTGAATACCTCACACCTCACAATATTATTTTTAGTCCTAAAATTTGCACCGAGGTCGCTGGATGACTAAGCTAAGCGACCCTAGTGGCCGACACAAACACCTGGCCCATCTAGGAGTGGCACTGCAGTGTCACGCAGGATGTCCCTTCCAAAAAACCCTCCCCAAACAGCACATGACGCAAAGAAAAAAAGAGGCGCAATGAGGTAGCTGTGTGAGTAAGATTAGCGACCCTAGTGGCCGACACAAACACCGGGCCCATTTAGGAGTGGCACTGCAGTGTCACGCAGGATGTCCCTTCCAAAAAACCCTCCCCAAACAGCACATGACGCAAAGAAAAAAAAGAAAAAAAGAGGCGCAATGAGGTAGCTGTGTGAGTAAGATTAGCGACCGTAGTGGCCGACACAAACACCGGGCCCATTTAGGAGTGGCACTGCAGTGTCACGCAGGATGTCCCTTCCAAAAAACCCTCCCCAAACAGCACATGACGCAAAGAAAAAAAGAGGCGCAATGAGGTAGCTGACTGTGTGAGTAAGATAAGCGACCCTAGTGGCCGACACAAACACCGGGCCCATTTAGGAGTGGCACTGCAGTGTCACGCAGGATGTCCCTTCCAAAAAACCCTCCCCAAACAGCACATGACGCAAAGAAAAATAAAAGAAAAAAGAGGTGCAAGATGGAATTGTCCTTGGGCCCTCCCACCCACCCTTATGTTGTATAAACAAAACAGGACATGCACACTTTAACCAACCCATCATTTCAGTGACAGGGTCTGCCACACGACTGTGACTGATATGACGGGTTGGTTTGGACCCCCCCCAAAAAAGAAGCAATTAATCTCTCCTTGCACAAACTGGCTCTACAGAGGCAAGATGTCCACCTCATCATCATCCTCCGATATATCACCGTGTACATCCCCCTCCTCACAGATTATCAATTCGTCCCCACTGGAATCCACCATCTCAGCTCCCTGTGTACTTTGTGGAGGCAATTGCTGCTGGTCAATGTCTCCGCGGAGGAATTGATTATAATTCATTTTAATGAACATCATCTTCTCCACATTTTCTGGATGTAACCTCGTACGCCGATTGCTGACAAGGTGAGCGGCGGCACTAAACACTCTTTCGGAGTACACACTTGTGGGAGGGCAACTTAGGTAGAATAAAGCCAGTTTGTGCAAGGGCCTCCAAATTGCCTCTTTTTCCTGCCAGTATAAGTACGGACTGTGTGACGTGCCTACTTGGATGCGGTCACTCATATAATCCTCCACCATTCTTTCAATGTTGAGAGAATCATATGCAGTGACAGTAGACGACATGTCCGTAATCGTTGTCAGGTCCTTCAGTCCGGACCAGATGTCAGCATCAGCAGTCGCTCCAGACTGCCCTGCATCACCGCCAGCGGGTGGGCTCGGAATTCTGAGCCTTTTCCTCGCACCCCCAGTTGCGGGAGAATGTGAAGGAGGAGATGTTGACAGGTCGCGTTCCGCTTGACTTGACAATTTTGTCACCAGCAGGTCTTTGCACCCCAGCAGACTTGTGTCTGCCGGAAAGAGAGATCCAAGGTAGGTTTTAAATCTAGGATCGAGCACGGTGGCCAAAATGTAGTGCTCTGATTTCAACAGATTGACCACCCGTGAATCCTTGTTAAGCGAATTAAGGGCTGCATCCACAAGTCCCACATGCCTAGCGGAATCGCTCCCTTTTAGCTCCTTCTTCAATGCCTCCAGCTTCTTCTGCAAAAGCCTGATGAGGGGAATGACCTGACTCAGGCTGGCAGTGTCTGAACTGACTTCACGTGTGGCAAGTTCAAAGGGCATCAGAACCTTGCACAACGTTGAAATCATTCTCCACTGCACTTGAGACAGGTGCATTCCACCTCCTATATCGTGCTCAATTGTATAGGCTTGAATGGCCTTTTGCTGCTCCTCCAACCTCTGAAGCATATAGAGGGTTGAATTCCACCTCGTTACCACTTCTTGCTTCAGATGATGGCAGGGCAGGTTCAGTAGTTTTTGGTGGTGCTCCAGTCTTCTGTACGTGGTGCCTGTACACCGAAAGTGTCCCGCAATTCTTCTGGCCACCGACAGCATCTCTTGCACGCCCCTGTCGTTTTTTAAAAAATTCTGCACCACCAAATTCAAGGTATGTGCAAAACATGGGACGTGCTGGAATTTGCCCATATTTAATGCACACACAATATTGCTGGCGTTGTCCGATGCCACAAATCCACAGGAGAGTCCAATTGGGGTAAGCCATTCTGCGATGATCTTCCTCAGTTGCCGTAAGAGGTTTTCAGCTGTGTGCGTATTCTGGAAAGCGGTGATACAAAGCGTAGCCTGCCTAGGAAAGAGTTGGCGTTTGCGAGATGCTGCTACTGGTGCCGCCGCTGCTGTTCTTGCGGCGGGAGTCCATACATCTACCCAGTGGGCTGTCACAGTCATATAGTCCTGACCCTGCCCTGCTCCACTTGTCCACATGTCCGTGGTTAAGTGGACATTGGGTACAACTGCATTTTTTAGGACACTGGTGAGTCTTTTTCTGACGTCCGTGTACATTCTCGGTATCGCCTGCCTACAGAAGTGGAACCTAGATGGTATTTGGTAACGGGGGCACACTGCCTCAATAAATTGTCTAGTTCCCTGTGAACTAACGGCGGATACCGGACGCACGTCTAACACCAACATAGTTGTCAAGGACTCAGTTATCCGCTTTGCAACAGGATGACTGCTGTGATATTTCATCTTCCTCGCAAAGGACTGTTGGACAGTCAATTGCTTACTGGAAGTAGTACAAGTGGGCTTACGACTTCCCCTCTGGGATGACCATCGACTCCCAGCAGCAACAACAGCAGCGCCAGCAGCAGTAGGCGTTACACGCAAGGATGCATCGGAGGAATCCCAGGCAGGAGAGGACTCGTCAGAATTGCCAGTGACATGGCCTGCAGGACTATTGGCATTCCTGGGGAAGGAGGAAATTGACACTGAGGGAGTTGGTGGGGTGGTTTGCGTGAGCTTGGTTACAAGAGGAAGGGATTTACTGGTCAGTGGACTGCTTCCGCTGTCGGCCCAAGTTTTTGAACTTGTCACTGACTTATTATGAATGCGCTGCAGGTGACGTATAAGGGAGGATGTTCCGAGGTGGTTAACGTCCTTACCCCTACTTATTACAGCTTGACAAAGGGAACACACGGCTTGACACCTGTTGTCCGCATTTCTGGTGAAATACTTCCACACCGAAGAGCTGATTTTTTTGGTATTTTCACCAGGCATGTCAACGGCCCTATTCCTCCCACGGACAACAGGTGTCTCCCCGGGTGCCTGACTTAAACAAACCACCTCACCATCAGAATCCTCCTGGTCAATTTCCTCCCCAGCGCCAGCAACACCCATATCCTCCTCATCCTGGTGTACTTCAACACTGACATCTTCAATCTGACTATCAGGAACTGGACTGCGGGTGCTCCTTCCAGCACTTGCAGGGGGCGTGCAAATGGTGGAAGGTGCATGCTCTTCACGTCCAGTGTTGGGAAGGTCAGGCATCGCAACCGACACAATTGGACTCTCCTTGTGGATTTGGGATTTCGAAGAACGCACAGTTCTTTGCGGTGCTACTGCTTTTGCCAGCTTGAGTCTTTTCATTTTTCTAGCGAGAGGCTGAGTGCCTCCTTCCTCATGTGAAGCTGAACCACTAGCCATGAACATAGGCCAGGGCCTCAGCCGTTCCTTGCCACTCCGTGTGGTAAATGGCATATTGGCAAGTTTACGCTTCTCCTCCGACAATTTTATTTTAGGTTTTGGAGTCCTTTTTTTACTGATATTTGGTGTTTTGGATTTGACATGCTCTGTACTATGACATTGGGCATCGGCCTTGGCAGACGACGTTGCTGGCATTTCATCGTCTCGGCCATGACTAGTGGCAGCAGCTTCAGCACGAGGTGGAAGTGGATCTTGATCTTTCCCTAATTTTGGAACCTCAACATTTTTGTTCTCCATATTTTAATAGGCACAACTAAAAGGCACCTCAGGTAAACAATGGAGATGGATGGATACTAGTATACAATTATGGATGGACTGCTGAGTGCCGACACAGAGGTAGCTACAGCCGTGGACTACCGTACTGTACTGTGTCTGCTGCTAATATAGACTGGTTGATAAAGAGATGTAGTAGTAGTATGTATGTATAAAGAAGAAAGAAAAAAAAACCACGGGTAGGTGGTATACAATTATGGACGGACTGCCCAGTGCCAACACAGAGGTAGCTACAGCCGTGGACTACCGTACTGTACTGTGTCTGCTGCTAATATAGACTGGTTGATAAAGAGATGTAGTAGTAGTAGTATGTATGTATAAAGAAGAAAGAAAAAAAAACCACGGGTAGGTGGTATACAATTATGGACGGACTGCCCAGTGCCGACACAGAGGTAGCTACAGCCGTGGACTACCGTACTGTACTGTGTCTGCTGCTAATATAGACCGGTTGATAAAGAGATGTAGTAGTAGTATGTATGTATAAAGAAGAAAGAAAAAAAAACCACGGGTAGGTGGTATACAATTATGGACGGACTGCCCAGTGCCGACACAGAGGTAGCTACAGCCGTGGACTACCGTACTGTACTGTGTCTGCTGCTAATATAGACTGGTTGATAAAGAGATGTAGTAGTAGTAGTATGTATGTATAAAGAAGAAAGAAAAAAAAAACACGGGTAGGTGGTATACAATTATGGACGGACTGCCGAGTGCCGACACAGAGGTAGCTACAGCCGTGGACTACCGTACTGTACTGTGTCTGCTGCTAATATAGACTGGTTGATAAAGAGATGTAGTAGTAGTATGTATGTATAAAGAAGAAAGAAAAAAAAACCACGGGTAGGTGGTATACAATTATGGACGGACTGCCCAGTGCCGACACAGAGGTAGCTACAGCCGTGGACTACCGTACTGTACTGTGTCTGCTGCTAATATAGACTGGTTGATAAAGAGATGTAGTAGTAGTAGTATGTATGTATAAAGAAGAAAGAAAAAAAAAACCACGGGTAGGTGGTATACAATTATGGACGGACTGCCCAGTGCCGACACAGAGGTAGCTACAGCCGTGGACTACCGTACTGTACTGTGTCTGCTGCTAATATAGACTGGTTGATAAAGAGATGTAGTAGTAGTATGTATGTATAAAGAAGAAAAAAAAACCACGGGTAGGTGGTATACAATTATGGACGGACTGCCCAGTGCCGACACAGAGGTAGCTACAGCCGTGGACTACCGTACTGTACTGTGTCTGCTGCTAATATAGACTGGTTGATAAAGAGATGTAGTAGTAGTAGTATGTATGTATAAAGAAGAAAGAAAAAAAAACCACGGGTAGGTGGTATACAATTATGGACGGACTTCCCAGTGCCGACACAGAGGTAGCTACAGCCGTGGACTACCGTACTGTACTGTGTCTGCTGCTAATATAGACTGGTTGATAAAGAGATGTAGTAGTAGTATGTATGTATAAAGAAGAAAGAAAAAAAACCACGGGTAGGTGGTATATAATTATGGACGGACTGCCCAGTGCCGACACAGAGGTAGCTACAGCCGTGGACTACCGTACTGTACTGTGTCTGCTGCTAATATAGACTGGTTGATAAAGAGATGTAGTAGTAGTAGTATGTATGTATAAAGAAGAAAGAAAAAAAAAACACGGGTAGGTGGTATACAATTATGGACGGACTGCCGAGTGCCGACACAGAGGTAGCTACAGCCGTGGACTACCGTACTGTACTGTGTCTGCTGCTAATATAGACTGGTTGATAAAGAGATGTAGTAGTAGTATGTATGTATAAAGAAGAAAGAAAAAAAAACCACGGGTAGGTGGTATACAATTATGGACGGACTGCCGAGTGCCGACACAGAGGTAGCTACAGCCGTGAACTACCGTACTGTGTCTGCTGCGACTGGATGATAAATAATGATATAAAAAATATATATATATCACTACTGCAGCCGGACAGGTATATATTATATAATGACGGACCTGCTGGACACTGTCTGTCAGCAGAATGAGTTTTTTATAGAATAAAAAAAAAAAACACCACACAAGTGAAGTCACACGACGAGTGTTTAACTTTTTCAGGCAATCACAATATAGTATACTATACTACTAACTATACTGGTGGTCAGTGTGGTCAGGTCACTGGTCAGTCACACTGGCAGTGGCACTCCTGCAGCAAAAGTGTGCACTGTTTAATTTTAATAATAATATGTACTCCTGGCTCCTGCTATAACCTATAACTGGCACTGCAGTGCTCCCAAGTCTCCCCCACAATTATAAGATGTGTGAGCTGAGCACAGTCAGATACGAGTGTTTAACTTTTTCAGGCAATCACAATATAGTATACTATACTACTAACTATACTGGTGGTCAGTGTGGTCAGGTCACTGGTCAGTCACACTGGCAGTGGCACTCCTGCAGCAAAAGTGTGCACTGTTTAATTTTAATAATAATATGTACTCCTGGCTCCTGCTATAACCTATAACTGGCACTGCAGTGCTCCCCAGTCTCCCCCACAATTATAAGATGTGTGAGCTGAGCACAGTCAGATATATACATAGATGATGCAGCACACTGGGCTGAGCAGTGCACACAGATATGGTATGTGACTGAGTCACTGTGTATCGTTTTTTTCAGGCAGAGAACGGATATATTAAATAAAACTGCACTGTCTGGTAGAGATGAGCGGGTTCGGTTTCTCTGAATCCGAACCCGCACGAACTTCATGTTTTTTTTCACGGGTCCGAGCGACTCGGATCTTCCCGCCTTGCTCGGTTAACCCGAGCGCGCCCGAACGTCATCATGACGCTGTCGGATTCTCGCGAGGCTCGGATTCTATCGCGAGACTCGGATTCTATATAAGGAGCCGCGCGTCGTCGCCATTTTCACACGTGCATTGAGATTGATAGGGAGAGGACGTGGCTGGCGTCCTCTCCATTTAGATTAGAAGAGAGAGAGAGAGAGATTGACCTGATTTACTGGAGATTAGGAGTACTGTAGAACTGTAGAGAGTGCAGAGTTTACTAGTGACTGACCACAGTGACCACCAGACAGTGCAGTTTTATTTAATATATCCGTTCTCTGCCTGAAAAAAACGATACACAGTGACTCAGTCACATACCATATCTGTGTGCACTGCTCAGCCCAGTGTGCTGCATCATCTATGTATATATCTGACTGTGCTCAGCTCACACATCTTATAATTGTGGGGGAGACTGGGGAGCACTGCAGTGCCAGTTATAGGTTATAGCAGGAGCCAGGAGTACATATTATTATTAAAATTAAACAGTGCACACTTTTGCTGCAGGAGTGCCACTGCCAGTGTGACTGACCAGTGACCTGACCACACTGACCACCAGTATAGTTAGTAGTATAGTATACTATATTGTGATTGCCTGAAAAAGTTAAACACTCGTATCTGACTGTGCTCAGCTCACACATCTTATAATTGTGGGGGAGACTGGGGAGCACTGCAGTGCCAGTTATAGGTTATAGCAGGAGCCAGGAGTACATATTATTATTAAAATTAAACAGTGCACACTTTTGCTGCAGGAGTGCCACTGCCAGTGTGACTGACCAGTGACCTGACCACACTGACCACCAGTATAGTTAGTAGTATAGTATACTATATTGTGATTGCCTGAAAAAGTTAAACACTCGTCGTGTGACTTCACTTGTGTGGTGTTTTTTTTTTTTATTCTATAAAAAACTCATTCTGCTGACAGACAGTGTCCAGCAGGTCCGTCATTATATAATATATACCTGTCCGGCTGCAGTAGTGATATATATATATTTTTTATATCATTATTTATCATCCAGTCGCAGCAGACACAGTACGGTAGTTCACGGCTGTAGCTACCTCTGTGTCGGCACTCGGCAGTCCGTCCATAATTGTATACCACCTACCCGTGGTTTTTTTTTCTTGCTTCTTTATACATACATACTACTACTACATCTCTTTATCAACCAGTCTATATTAGCAGCAGACACAGTACAGTACGGTAGTCCACGGCTGTAGCTACCTCTGTGTCGGCACTCGGCAGTCCGTCCATAATTGTATACCACCTAC
The DNA here is from genome assembly GCF_028390025.1 of Pseudophryne corroboree. Taxonomy (NCBI): domain Eukaryota; kingdom Metazoa; phylum Chordata; class Amphibia; order Anura; family Myobatrachidae; genus Pseudophryne; species Pseudophryne corroboree. Next base: position 197,342,680 of record NC_086453.1, on the reverse strand, counting down.
CCGTGTTTTTTTTTTCTTTCTTCTTTATACATACATACTACTACTACTACATCTCTTTATCAACCAGTCTATATTAGCAGCAGACACAGTACAGTACGGTAGTCCACGGCTGTAGCTACCTCTGTGTCGGCACTGGGCAGTCCGTCCATAATTGTATACCACCTACCCGTGTTTTTTTTTTCTTTCTTCTTTATACATACATACTACTACTACTACATCTCTTTATCAACCAGTCTATATTAGCAGCAGACACAGTACAGTACGGTAGTCCACGGCTGTAGCTACCTCTGTGTCGGCACTGGGCAGTCCGTCCATAATTGTATACCACCTACCCGTGTTTTTTTTTTCTTTCTTCTTTATACATACATACTACTACTACATCTCTTTATCAACCAGTCTATATTAGCAGCAGACACAGTACAGTACGGTAGTCCACGGCTGTAGCTACCTCTGTGTCGGCACTGGGCAGTCCGTCCATAATTGTATACCACCTACCCGTGGTTTTTTTTTCTTTCTTCTTTATACATACATACTACTACTACTACTACATCTCTTTATCAACCAGTCTATATTAGCAGCAGACACAGTACAGTACGGTAGTCCACGGCTGTAGCTACCTCTGTGTCGGCACTGGGCAGTCCGTCCATAATTGTATACCACCTACCTGTGGTTTTTTTTTCTTTCTTCTTTATACATACATACTACTACTACATCTCTTTATCAACCAGTCTATATTAGCAGCAGACACAGTACAGTACGGTAGTCCACGGCTGTAGCTACCTCTGTTTCGGCACTGGGCAGTCCGTCCATAATTGTATACCACCTACCCGTGGTTTTTTTTTCTTTCTTCTTTATACATACATACTACTACTACTACATCTCTTTATCAACCAGTCTATATTAGCAGCAGACACAGTACAGTACGGTAGTCCACGGCTGTAGCTACCTCTGTGTCGGCACTGGGCAGTCCGTCCATAATTGTATACCACCTACCCGTGGTTTTTTTTTCTTTCTTCTTTATACATACATACTACTACTACATCTCTTTATCAACCAGTCTATATTAGCAGCAGACACAGTACAGTACGGTAGTCCACGGCTGTAGCTACCTCTGTGTCGGCACTGGGCAGTCCGTCCATAATTGTATACCACCTACCCGTGGTTTTTTTTTCTTTCTTCTTTATACATACATACTACTACTACTACATCTCTTTATCAACCAGTCTATATTAGCAGCAGACACAGTACAGTACGGTAGTCCACGGCTGTAGCTACCTCTGTGTCGGCACTGGGCAGTCCGTCCATAATTGTATACCACCTACCCGTGGTTTTTTTTTCTTTCTTCTTTATACATACATACTACTACTACATCTCTTTATCAACCAGTCTATATTAGCAGCAGACACAGTACAGTACGGTAGTCCACGGCTGTAGCTACCTCTGTGTCGGCACTCAGCAGTCCATCCATAATTGTATACTAGTATCCATCCATCTCCATTGTTTACCTGAGGTTCCTTTTAGTTGTGCCTATTAAAATATGGAGAACAAAAATGTTGAGGTTCCAAAATTAGGGAAAGATCAAGATCCACTTCCACCTCGTGCTGAAGCTGCTGCCACTAGTCATGGCCGAGACGATGAAATGCCAGCAACGTCGTCTGCCAAGGCCGATGCCCAATGTCATAGTACAGAGCATGTCAAATCCAAAACACCAAATATCAGTAAAAAAAGGACTCCAAAACCTAAAATAAAATTGTCGGAGGAGAAGCGTAAACTTGCCAATATGCCATTTACCACACGGAGTGGCAAGGAACGGCTGAGGCCCTGGCCTATGTTCATGGCTAGTGGTTCAGCTTCACATGAGGATGGAGGCACTCAGCCTCTCGCTTGAAAAATGAAAAGACTCAAGCTGGCAAAAGCAGTAGCACCGCAAAGAACTGTGCGTTCTTCGAAATCCCAAATCCACAAGGAGAGTCCAATTGTGTCGGTTGCGATGCCTGACCTTCCCAACACTGGACGTGAAGAGCATGCGCCTTCCACCATTTGCACGCCCCCTGCAAGTGCTGGAAGGAGCACCCGCAGTCCAGTTCCTGATAGTCAGATTGAAGATGTCAGTGTTGAAGTACACCAGGATGAGGAGGATATGGGTGTTGCTGGCGCTGGGGAGGAAATTGACCAGGAGGATTCTGATGGTGAGGTGGTTTGTTTAAGTCAGGCACCCGGGGAGACACCTGTTGTCCGTGGGAGGAATAGGGCCGTTGACATGCCTGGTGAAAATACCAAAAAAATCAGCTCTTCGGTGGGGAAGTATTTCACCAGAAATGCGGACAACAGGTGTCAAGCCGTGTGTTCCCTTTGTCAAGCTGTAATAAGTAGGGGTAAGGACGTTAACCACCTCGGAACATCCTCCCTTATACGTCACCTGCAGCGCATTCATAATAAGTCAGTGACAAGTTCAAAAACTTGGGCCGACAGCAGAAGCAGTCCACTGACCAGTAAATCCCTTCCTCTTGTAACCAAGCTCACGCAAACCACCCCACCAACTCCCTCAGTGTCAATTTCCTCCTTCCCCAGGAATGCCAATAGTCCTGCAGGCCATGTCACTGGCAATTCTGACGAGTCCTCTCCTGCCTGGGATTCCTCCGATGCATCCTTGCGTGTAACGCCTACTGCTGCTGGCGCTGCTGTTGTTGCTGCTGGGAGTCGATGGTCATCCCAGAGGGGAAGTCGTAAGCCCACTTGTACTACTTCCAGTAAGCAATTGACTGTCCAACAGTCCTTTGCGAGGAAGATGAAATATCACAGCAGTCATCCTGTTGCAAAGCGGATAACTGAGTCCTTGACAACTATGTTGGTGTTAGACGTGCGTCCGGTATCCGCCGTTAGTTCACAGGGAACTAGACAATTTATTGAGGCAGTGTGCCCCCGTTACCAAATACCATCTAGGTTCCACTTCTGTAGGCAGGCGATACCGAGAATGTACACGGACGTCAGAAAAAGACTCACCAGTGTCCTAAAAAATGCAGTTGTACCCAATGTCCACTTAACCACGGACATGTGGACAAGTGGAGCAGGGCAGGGTCAGGACTATATGACTGTGACAGCCCACTGGGTAGATGTATGGACTCCCGCCGCAAGAACAGCAGCGGCGGCACCAGTAGCAGCATCTCGCAAACGCCAACTCTTTCCTAGGCAGGCTACGCTTTGTATCACCGCTTTCCAGAATACGCACACAGCTGAAAACCTCTTACGGCAACTGAGGAAGATCATCGCAGAATGGCTTACCCCAATTGGACTCTCCTGTGGATTTGTGGCATCGGACAACGCCAGCAATATTGTGTGTGCATTAAATATGGGCAAATTCCAGCACGTCCCATGTTTTGCACATACCTTGAATTTGGTGGTGCAGAATTTTTTAAAAAACGACAGGGGCGTGCAAGAGATGCTGTCGGTGGCCAGAAGAATTGCGGGACACTTTCGGCGTACAGGCACCACGTACAGAAGACTGGAGCACCACCAAAAACTACTGAACCTGCCCTGCCATCATCTGAAGCAAGAAGTGGTAACGAGGTGGAATTCAACCCTCTATATGCTTCAGAGGTTGGAGGAGCAGCAAAAGGCCATTCAAGCCTATACAACTGAGCACGATATAGGAGGTGGAATGCACCTGTCTCAAGTGCAGTGGAGAATGATTTCAACGTTGTGCAAGGTTCTGATGCCCTTTGAACTTGCCACACGTGAAGTCAGTTCAGACACTGCCAGCCTGAGTCAGGTCATTCCCCTCATCAGGCTTTTGCAGAAGAAGCTGGAGGCATTGAAGAAGGAGCTAAAAGGGAGCGATTCCGCTAGGCATGTGGGACTTGTGGATGCAGCCCTTAATTCGCTTAACAAGGATTCACGGGTGGTCAATCTGTTGAAATCAGAGCACTACATTTTGGCCACCGTGCTCGATCCTAGATTTAAAACCTACCTTGGATCTCTCTTTCCGGCAGACACAAGTCTGCTGGGGTGCAAAGACCTGCTGGTGACAAAATTGTCAAGTCAAGCGGAACGCGACCTGTCAACATCTCCTCCTTCACATTCTCCCGCAACTGGGGGTGCGAGGAAAAGGCTCAGAATTCCGAGCCCACCCGCTGGCGGTGATGCAGGGCAGTCTGGAGCGACTGCTGATGCTGACATCTGGTCCGGACTGAAGGACCTGACAACGATTACGGACATGTCGTCTACTGTCACTGCATATGATTCTCTCAACATTGAAAGAATGGTGGAGGATTATATGAGTGACCGCATCCAAGTAGGCACGTCACACAGTCCGTACTTATACTGGCAGGAAAAAGAGGCAATTTGGAGGCCCTTGCACAAACTGGCTTTATTCTACCTAAGTTGCCCTCCCACAAGTGTGTACTCCGAAAGAGTGTTTAGTGCCGCCGCTCACCTTGTCAGCAATCGGCGTACGAGGTTACATCCAGAAAATGTGGAGAAGATGATGTTCATTAAAATGAATTATAATCAATTCCTCCGCGGAGACATTGACCAGCAGCAATTGCCTCCACAAAGTACACAGGGAGCTGAGATGGTGGATTCCAGTGGGGACGAATTGATAATCTGTGAGGAGGGGGATGTACACGGTGATATATCGGAGGATGATGATGAGGTGGACATCTTGCCTCTGTAGAGCCAGTTTGTGCAAGGAGAGATTAATTGCTTCTTTTTTGGGGGGGGTCCAAACCAACCCGTCATATCAGTCACAGTCGTGTGGCAGACCCTGTCACTGAAATGATGGGTTGGTTAAAGTGTGCATGTCCTGTTTTGTTTATACAACATAAGGGTGGGTGGGAGGGCCCAAGGACAATTCCATCTTGCACCTCTTTCTTCTTTTATTTTTCTTTGCGTCATGTGCTGTTTGGGGAGGGTTTTTTGGAAGGGACATCCTGCGTGACACTGCAGTGCCACTCCTAAATGGGCCCGGTGTTTGTGTCGGCCACTAGGGTCGCTTATCTTACTCACACAGTCAGCTACCTCATTGCGCCTCTTTTTTTCTTTGCGTCATGTGCTGTTTGGGGAGGGTTTTTTGGAAGGGACATCCTGCGTGACACTGCAGTGCCACTCCTAAATGGGCCCGGTGTTTGTGTCGGCCACTACGGTCGCTAATCTTACTCACACAGCTACCTCATTGCGCCTCTTTTTTTCTTTGCGTCATGTGCTGTTTGGGGAGGGTTTTTTGGAAGGGACATCCTGCGTGACACTGCAGTGCCACTCCTAAATGGGCCCGGTGTTTGTGTCGGCCACTAGGGTCGCTAATCTTACTCACACAGCTACCTCATTGCGCCTCTTTTTTTCTTTGCGTCATGTGCTGTTTGGGGAGGGTTTTTTGGAAGGGACATCCTGCGTGACACTGCAGTGCCACTCCTAGATGGGCCAGGTGTTTGTGTCGGCCACTAGGGTCGCTTAGCTTAGTCATCCAGCGACCTCGGTGCAAATTTTAGGACTAAAAATAATATTGTGAGGTGTGAGGTATTCAGAATAGACTGAAAATGAGTGGAAATTATGGTTTTTGAGGTTAATAATAATATGGGATCAAAATGACCCCCAAATTCTATGATTTAAGCTGTTTTTTAGGGTTTTTTGAAAAAAACACCCGAATCCAAAACACACCCGAATCCGACAAAAAAAATTCGGTGAGGTTTTGCCAAAACGCGGTCGAACCCAAAACACGGCCGCGGAACCGAACCCAAAACCAAAACCCGAAAAATTTCAGGCGCTCATCTCTACTGTCTGGTGGTCACTGTGGTCAGTCACTAGTAAACTCTGCACTCTCTACAGTTCTACAGTACTCCTAATCTCCAGTAAATCAGGTCAATCTCTCTCTTTTCTAATCTAAATGGAGAGGACGCCAGCCACGTCCTCTCCCTATCAATCTCAATGCACGTGTGAAAATGGCGGCGACTCGCGGCTCCTTATATAGAATCCGAGTCTCGCGATAGAATCCGAGCCTCGCGAGAATCCGACAGCGTCATGATGACGTTCGGGCGCGCTCGGGTTAACCGAGCAAGGCGGGAAGATCCGAGTCGCTCGGACCCGTGAAAAAAAACATGAAGTTCGTGCGGGTTCGGATTCAGAGAAACCGAACCCGCTCATCTCTACTAGTCACCCCTGGCCGGGGTACCCTGGGGGAGTGGGGACCCCTTCAATCAAGGGGTCCCCCCCCAGCCACCCAAGGGCCAGGGGTGAAGCCCGAGGCTGTCCCCCCCATCCAATGGGCTGCGGATGGGGGCTGATAGCACTTTGTGGAAAGTAATGAATATTGTTTTTAGTAGCAGTACTACAAGTCCCAGCAAGCCTCCCCCGCAAGCTGGTACTTGGAGAACCACAAGTACCAGCATGCGGCAGAAAAATGGGCCCGCTGGTACCTGTAGTACTACTACTAAAAAATACCCCAATAAAGACAACACACACACACCTTGAAAGTATAACTTTAATATATCCATCCACACCTCCATATACACATACTTACCTTATGTTCCCACGCAGGTCGGTCCTCTTCTCCAGTAGAATCCATGGTGTACCTGTTGAAAAAATTATACTCACATAATCCAGTTTTTTAGGCTCCTCGGTAAATCCTTTTGTAATCCACGTACTTGTAAAAATAAAAAAACGGATACTCGACCTCGCACTGAAAGGGGACCCATGTTTTCACATGGGTCCCCTTTCCCCGAATGCCTGGAACCCCCTCTGACTTAAGTCCAAGAAGGTTCCATCAGCCAATCAGGGACACCCTCCTGATCGGCTGTGTGCTCCTGTACTGTCTGACAGGCGGCACACGGCAGTGTTACAATGTAGCGCCTATGCGCTCCATTGTAACCAATGGTGGGAACTTTGTGGTCAGCGGTGAGGTCACTTTCGGTCAACCGCTGACTACAAAGTATGTATGTATGTATTAAAGTTATACTTTCAAGGTGTGTGTATTGTCTTTATTGGGGTATTTTTTTTAGTAGTAGTACTACAGGTACCAGCGGGCCTGGTTTTCCGCCGCATGCTGGTACTTGTGGTTCTCCAAGTACCAGCTTGCGGGGGAGGCTTGCTGGGACTTGTAGTACTGCTACTAAAAACAATATTCATTACTTTCAACAAAGGCTATCAGCCCCCCATCCGCAGCCCATTGGATGGGGGGGACAGCCTCGGGCTTCACCCCTGGCCCTTGGGTGGCTGGGGGGGGACCCCTTGATTGAAGGGGTCCCCACTCCCCCAGGGTACCCCGGCCAGGGGTGACTAGTTGGATACTTGATGCCACGGCCGCAAGACACTGTATAAAAGTGACCCCCGGCTGTGGCATTATCTGTCCAGCTAGTGGAGCCCGGTGCTGGTTTCAAAAATACGGGGGACCCCTACGCTTTTTGTCCCCCGTATTTTTGGAACCAGGACCAGGCGCAGAGCCCCGTGCTGGTTGCTTAAATATGGGGGAACCCCTGTCAATTTTTTTCCCATATTTTTGCAACCAGGGCCGGCTCAAAGAGCCCGAGGCTGGTTTGGTTAAGGAGGGGGGACCCCACGCAATTTTTTTTTTTTTAAATTATAACATTTCCCACCTATTCCCACTGATAAACATGCACGGATCTCATGGATCCGTGCATGCCTATACAAACACGGGATAAAAAAGCAGGTCTGTTTTTTTTTAGCACTTTTTCACGATTTGTATTTTAGCACGGCAGTGTTTGGCTATTGTCGGCAGTGTTTGTGTTTTGCACTTTTTAGTAAATGACCGATTTCTAGCAAATTGCAGGCGTATTTGACCGATGGTGTATTGATTCGTGATTTTTTCCTAGGACTTCCAAAATATTACGAATGCCCTCATCACTGCCGAGATTTTTGCTTAGTAAATTACAGAGTTGACACTTTGAAGAAAAACGGCATCTCGGTCAAAATCGGGACCTTAGTAAATATACCCCAGTCTGTCTACATAGTTGGGATTTTCAGAGACCCTCAACATCTACCAACATCATTCTGCTAATTCGTGCGGTATCCCTAACCAAACCCCCTCTCTTTTCCTGTTCTTTAACAAGCTTTTCCTGTTCTTTAACATGAGAAGCTGAGCCACCAGTTATGAACATAGGCCCTCATTCCGAGTTGTTCGCTCGGAGTTTTTCATCGCATCGCAGTGAGAATTCTCTTAGTGCGCATGCGCAATGTTCGCACTGCGACTGCGCCAAGTAACTTTACTATGAAGAAAGTAAGTTTACTCACGGCATTTTCATCGCTCCGACGTTCGCATTGTGATTGACAGGAAATGGGTGTTACTGGGCGGATGCACGGCGTTTTAGGGGCGTGTGGCTGGAAACGCTACCGTTTCCGGAAAAAACGCAGGAGTGGCCGGAGAAACGGTGGGAGTGCCTGGGCGAACGCTGGGTGTGTTTATGACGTCAGCCAGGAACGAAAAGCACTGAACTGATCGCACAGGCAGAGTAAGTCTGAAGCTACTCAGAAACTGCTATCTCGTTTGTAATCGCAATATTGCGCGTACGTCGGCCGCAATTTTAAGAAGCTAAGATTCACTCCCAGTAGGCGGCGGCTTAGCGTGTGTAACTCTGCTACATTCGCCTTGCGAGCGAACAACTCGGAATGAGGGCCATAGGCCAAGGCCTTAGCCTTTCCTTGCCACTTCATGTCGTGAATGGCATATTGCCAATTTTACGTTTCTTTTCAGATTTCTTTTATTTTTATTACAAATTTTTGCTTCTTGGATTTGACTTGCCCTCTATGACATTGGGCATCGGCCTTAGCAGACGACGTTGATGGAATTGTATCGTCTATGTCACGACTGGTGGCTTCAGCACTAGTACTAGGAACTGGAAGTGGTTCCTGATCTTCCATTATTTTTTCCTCAAAATTGTTGTTCTCCATTTCACAGGACTGCACCCCTTTATTTTTAAAGCACACAGAACAGTGCCCCTTTATTTTCACAGCACCCCTGTATTCTTACAGCATACACGACCAGTGCGCTTTTATTTTAACAACTGCACCCCTGAATTTTTACAGCATACAGAACCAGTGTAATATTATTTTAACAGCAGCACCCCTTTTTTTTTACAGCATACAGGACCAGTGTTCATTTATTTTAACAACAGCAGCACCCCTGAATTATTGCAGCATACAAGACTGGACCAGCACCCCTGTATTTTTACAGCATACAAGACTGGGCCAGCACTCCTGTATTTTCACAGCATAGAGGACAAGTGTGCCTGTATATTAACAGCTGCACCCCTGAATTTTTACAGTATACAAGACTGGGCCAGCACCCCTGTATTTTTACAGCATACAGGACCAGTGTGCTTTTATTTTAACAGAAGCACCCCTGAATTTTTACAGCATACAAGACTAGGCCAGCACTCCTGTATTTTCACAGCATAGAGGACCAGTGTGTTTGTATATTACCAGCTGCACCCTGAATTTTTACATTATACAAGACTAGGCCAGCACCCCTGTATTTTTACAGCATACAGGGCCAGTGTGCTTTTATATTAACAACTGCACCCCTGAATTTTTACAGCATACAGGGCAAATGTAATATTATTTTAACAGCAGCACTCTTGTACTTTTACAGCATACAGGACCAGTGTACTTTTATTTTAACAACAGCAGCACCCCTGAATTTTTACAGCATACAAGACTGGGAGAGCACCCCTGTATTTTCACAGCACACAGGACCAGTGTGCTTTTATTTTAACAACTGCACCCCTGAATTATTTCAGCAGAGTAGGCTGGGCCAGCACCCCTGTATTTTCACAGAATACAGGACCAGTGTGCTTTTATTTTAACATACCCCTAAATGTTTACAGCATACAAGACTGGGTCAGCACCACTGTATTTTCACAGCATACAGGACCAGTGTGCTTTTATTTTAACAACTGCACCCTTGAATTTTTACAGCATACAGAACCAGTGTGCTTTTATTTTAACGATAGAAGCACCCCTGAATTTTTACAGCATACAAGACTGGGCCAGCATCTCTATTTTTACAGCATACAGGGCCAGTGTGCTTTTATTTTAACAGAAGCACCCCTGCATTTTTACAGCATACAAGACTGGGCCAGCACCCGTGTATTTTCACAGCATAAAGGACCAGTGTGCATTTATTTTAACAACTGCACCCCTGAATTTTAACAGCATATAGGGCCTGTGTGCTTTAATTTTAACAACTGCGCCCCTGAATTTTTTCATCATACAAGACTGGGCAAGCACCACTGTATTTTTACAGCATACAGGACCAGGGTGCTTTTATTTTAACAACTGCACCCCTGAATTTTTACAGCATACAGGACCAGTGTGCTTTTAGTTCTCTAACGTCCTAGAGGATGCTGGGGTCCATATTAGTACCATGGGATATAGACGGGTCCACCAGGAGCCATTGGCACTTTAAGAGTTTAATAGTGTGGGCTGGCTCCTCCCTCTATGCCCCTCCTACCAGACTCAGTTTAGAAAATGTGCCCGGAGGAGCCGGTCACAGCTAGGGGAGCTCTACAGAGTTCTTCTGGTAAAGAGTAATTTTTTCTTTCAGGTTTTTTCATTTTACAGGGAAGCTGTTGGCGACAGCCTCCCTGCAGCGTGGGACTTGGGGGGAGCAGTGTCCGCCCCGTGGGGTCTTGAGCCACTGCTCCTGCTGACTGGATGGTGGCTCCAGAGGGGTCTGATCGCGCCCCGCCACAGGGGAACGCTCGCCCTGGCAGCAGGCCGCCACCCCCTCAGAAGCTGAAGTGCGGCGAGCCAGGCACTGTCCCCCCTTGCAAGTGGGGGGACAGTGTGAAGAGCGCAGTTGGACCCGCGCTCCTGGAAGGCTCAGCGGTACCTTGGTGTGGTGCTTGGGAGGGAGCGCCCTGAGCCAGCTCCGGACCCTGCACTGGTTTTCTTCAGCATGTCGGGGTCTGTAGACCCAGGTCACCATATTCCTCCGGCCAGTATAATCATCTTGTGAGCGGGAAGACAACGACATTGAAGGGGGCGGAGCTTCTCCTCAGAGCGGACCCAGCAGCGTTCAACACCATTTTTCCTGCCTGCAGTCACGGTTCACTGGATCCAGGTCCCTCCAGAGCTTTCTCCAGCAGTCTGTACGGTACCAGGAGGCTGTAGAAGGGGGGGGGGGGAGGCTGCTTAAAGGCTGTGTCACCTATTAAGGGACACAGTCAGCGCTGGGAAGGGTCTCCCTTTGCCTCAAGAGCGCTGTGTGTGGGTTGGCTCCAATCTCTGTGTCTCTCTGCCATTCTTGGGGGGGAAACTCTGTCTGCCCAGTACCCTGTGTGTTTGTGGGGTGTTTGAGTGTGTATGTCAACCTGTCTAGGGACACTGTTTCATATGCTGCAGAGGATTTGTCTTCCCAGGAAGACTCCATTCCAAGTAATCAGGATTGCACTGTTTTAGCGCAGATCCCAGTTAGAGAGCCAGAATTGTTAGTCTCTCTGAGGGGGACTATTTCTCAGATTTCTGATAGGGTTACTAGGACTGAGCATGCCACTCAGGTCCTTCAGTCCTCTATGGTCATATGGTTTAATTCTGCCTCCTCGGGGTCCCCTGCGGTACATTCTCATAAACGTGCGCTTGCAATTATGCAGGATGACACGGACACCGACTCTGACGCTGGAGACAGTGATGGGGATGTGTTGAGGGGAACGGCATCACTTGCTAGGGGGGTGCAGTTGATGATTGAGGCTGTTAGGGATGTTTTACACATTTCGGACACAGCTCCGGAACAGGTGGAGGAGGCCTTGTTTACGGATAATAAGAAGCCTCCCCTCACCTTCCCGGCATCCAAGGAATTGAATGCTATATTTGAAAAGGCATGGGAAACTCCGGAAAAGAAATTCCAGATTCCCAAGAGAGTCTTGGTTGCTTTTCCCTTCCCAGAGGAAGATAGGAAGAGATGGGAGTCCCCGCCAATAGTCGACGCCTCTGTATCCAGGCTGTCCAAGCAGGTGGTATTACCGGTCCCGGGTTCTACTGCTTTAAAGGACTCGGCAGATCGCAAGGTGGATGCTACGTTGAAATCCATTTACACGGCTTCAGCTGCTATATTGCGGCCTACTATAGCCTGTGCTTGGATTGCTAAAGCTATTGCCAGGTGGTCGATCACTCTGCAGGAGGAATCGTCTATGCTGGACAAAGGTGACGTTGATTTATTTTTATGTAATATTCAGGATTCTGCAGGGTTCCTGGTGGATTCCATGAAGGACCTGGGTTCCATGGCTGCGGGGATCTCCTCCATGTTGGTCTCGCAGAGGTCTCTGGCTGCACAACTGGTCTGCGGACGCGGAATCCAGGAAGTGTGTGGAAGGCCTTCCGTACAAAGGTCAGGCTCTGTTTGGGGAGGTGCTGGATCTGTGGATTGCCATGGCTACCGCGGGTAAGTCTCCTTTTCTCCCCTCAGCTGCACTGGCTACGAAGAAGCCCTTTTCATCTAACATGTCAAAGTCCTTTCGGGCCGCGAGGCCTAGAAAGAATAAGACTTCGAACACCTTCTTCAGAGGTGGTCATGCCAAAGGAAAGAAACCCGCTCCCGCAGGTTCCCAAACCCAGAAGCCCGCTTCTGATACCCCTAAGTCCTCCGCATGGTGGTGGACAGCTAGGCCTGGAGGAAGGTCAGGTGGGGGCGAGATTCAGGCAGTTCAGCCATGTCTGGGTGTCGTCGGGTCTGGACCCCTGGGTTCTGGATATAGTGTCCAGGGGGTACAGACTGGAGTTTCAAGAGCCCCCGCCTCACCATTTCTTCAAGTCAGGCTTACCAGCTCTGCTGGCAGACAGGACAATTCTTCTGGAAGCCATCAGGAGATTGGTGGTGTCAGAGGTCATTGTTCAGGTCCCTCTTCCACTACGGAACAAGGGTAATTATTCAAACCTTTTTGTTGTACCAAAACCAGATGGTTCGGTACGGCCTATTCTAAATTTAAAATCTTTGAACCCTTATCTCAAGGAGTTCAAATTCAAGATGGAATCTCTGAGAGCTGTCATTTCAGGGCTGTCAGAGGGGGAGTTCCTGGTGTCCCTGGACATCAATGATGCTTACCTCCACATTCCAATTTGGGCGCCGCATCAAGCTTATCTCAGGTTTGCGCTGATGGACGATCACTATCAGTTTCAGGCGCTGCCGTTTGGCCTCTCAACAGCACCAAGGATCTTCACCAAGGTGATGGTGGAGATGATGGTTCTCCTTCGCAAACAGGGGGTGAACATAATTCCATATCTGGACGATCTCCTGATCAAGGCGTCATCAAGTGAGAGATTGTTGCGGTCCATCGCACTCACGATGCAGCTGCTCAGGAAGTACGGTTGGATCCTGAATCTTCCAAAGTCTCATCTGGAGCCGACAAGGTGGCTGCCTTTCCTGGGAATGATCCTTGACACGGAAGTGCAGAGGGTTTTTCTCCCGGCGGAGAAAGCGTTGGTGATTCAAACAATGGTCCGGGATGTTCTACGGCCTACCCGGGTATCGGTTCATCAATGCATACGTCTTCTGGGGAAGATGGTTGCCGCCTACGAGGCTCTGCAGTACGGCAGGTTTCATGCTCGACCTTTTCAACTGGACCTCTTGGACCAGTGGTTGGGCTCTCACCTACACATGCACAAGAGGATATGCCTGTCTCCTTAAGCCAGGATTTCACTCCTCTGGTGGCTGCAACTTCCACACCTTCTGGAAGGGAGAAGGTTCGGAATTCAAGACTGGATCCTGTTGACCACAGATGCAAGTCTAAGAGGTTGGGGAGCAGTCGCTCTGGGGGAAACCTTTCAAGGACGATGGTCAGCTCAAAAGTCACTTCTCCCAATAAACATCCTGGAACTCAGGGCCGTTTACAACGCCCTTCTACAAGCAGCACACCTTCTACAGGATCGGGCTGTTCAGGTGCAGTCGGACAACATGACCACAGTGGCCTACATAAACCGACAAGGCGAAACGAAGAGCAGAGCTGCCATGGCGGAGGTGTCAAAGATCCTCGTCTGGGCAGAGAGGCACACGGTGGCGATGTCGGCAATCTTCATTCCGGGCGTAGACAACTGGGAAGCAGACTTCCTCAGCAGACACGATCTCCATCCAAGGGAGTGGGGCCTCCATCCGGAGGTGTTCGAGGAGGTAACCAGTTGGTGGGGGGTTCCTCACATAGGTGGTCATTCCGAGTTTTTCGCTTGTTGACGATTTTCGCAGTGCAGCGATTAAGTAAAAAAAACTGAAAAAATGCGCATGCGCATGGTACGCAGTGCGCATGCGCTAAGTACTTTCACACAAAACTTTGTAGATTTACAAAAGGTCGTCCAACGTTTTTTCATCGCTCGAGTGATCATAGTGTGATTGACAGGAAGTGGGTGTTTCTAGGCGGAAACTGGCCGTTTTCAGGGAGTGTGCTAAAAAACGCAGGCGTGCCAGATAAAAACGCAGGAGTGGCTGGAGAAACGGGGGAGTGGCTGGCCGAACGCAGGGCGTGTTTGTGAAGTCAAACCAGGAACTAAACGGACTGAGGTGATCACAGTCTAGGAGTAGGTCTGGAGCTACTCAGCAAATTATTTAGTAGCAGTTCTGCTAATCTTTCGTTCGCTATTTTGCTAAGCTCAGATATACTCCCAGAGGGCGGCTGCCTAGCATTTGCAATGCTGCTAAAAGCAGCTAGCGAGCAAAAAACTCGGAATGAGGGCCATAGACATGATGGCCTCCCACCTCAACAAGAAGCTACGGAGGTACTGTTCCAGGTCAAGTGGTGGTGGACGCACTACTGACACCTTGGGTGTTCAAGTCAGTGTATGTGTACCCTCCACTTCCCCTCATACCAAGAGTTCTTCAACTCGTGAGAAGAACGAAGGTTCTGGCTATCCTCATTGCTCCGGACTGGCCAAGGAGGGCTTGGTACGCGGACCTGCTGGATCTTCTGCTGGAAGATCCACGGCCTTTACCTCTTCGGAAGGATCTGCTTCTTCAGGGGCCGTTCACTTATCAAGACTTACCGCGGCTTCGTTTGACGGCGTGGCGGTTGAACGCCAGATCCTAGCTCGGAAGGGTATCCCGAGTGAGGTCATTCCTACCCTGATACAGGCCAGGAAGGGAGTAACTTCTAAGCATTACCATCGCATTTGCAAGAAATATGTTTCTTGGTGTGAGGCCAAGAAGTTTCCGGCGGTGGAGTTTCAACTTGGTCGTTTTCTCCTTTTTCTGCATGCAGGGGTGGATATGGGGCTGAGACTGGGCTCCATCAAGGTCCAGATCTCTGCTTTGTCCATCTTCTTCCAAAAACAATTGGCTGTTCTTCCTGAGGTTCAGACCTTTTTGAAAGGGGTTCTGCACATTTAGCCTCCCTTTGTGGCACCTATGGCTCCATGGAATCTGGATGTGGTGTTGCAGTTCCTACAATCTGCTTGGTTTGAGCCTCTACAGGAGGCTGATCTCAAGTTTCTCACGTGGAAGGCGGTCACCTTGTTGGCCTTGGCTTCTGCGCGATGCGTGTCGGAATCGGGGGCTTTATCTTGTAAAAGTCCCTATCTGATCTTCCATGAAGACAGGGCGGAACTTAGGACTCGTCCACAGTTCTTGCCTAAGGTTGTGTTGGCTTTCCACATCAACCAGCCTATTGTGGTGCCAGTGGCTACTGACTCCTCAATTAAATCAAAGGCCTTGGATGTAGTGAGGTCTTTGAAGATTTACGTGTAGAGGACGTCTCGTCTTTAGAAAGGTAAATCTCTGTTTGTCCTCTATGATCTGATAAACATACAAAACCCGACAGTGGCCGGAGAAAGACAGGGATTGCCTTTTTGGAGCACTCTTTTAGTGTCCTCTATGATCCAAAGAAACTTGGATGTCCTGCTTCTAAGCAGTCGATTTCACGCTGGATCAGGTTCACTACCCAGCATGCTTATTCCACGACAGGATTGCCGTGTCCGAAATCCGTAAAGGCCCATTCTACTCGTAAAGTGGGTTCTTCCTGGGCGGCTGCCCGGGGTGTCTCGGCAATACAACTCTGCCGAGCAGCTACTTGGTCTGGGTCGAACACGTTTGCCAAGTTTTACAAGTTCGATACTTTGGCCTCTGATGACCTCAAGTTTGGGCAGGCAGTGTTGCAGGAGCCTCCGCGCTCTCCCTCCCGTACTGAGAGATTTGGTACATCCCCATGGTACTAATATGGACCCCAGCATCCTCTAGGACGTTAGAGAAAATAGGATTTTGGTTACCTACCGGTAAATCCTTTTCTCGTAGTCCGTAGAGGATGCTGGGCGCCCGCCCAGTGCTTCGTTTCCTGCATTTGTTTTATAGTTCAGTGTTACCTGGTTCCTAGGTAAGTTCTGCGTTATTTACTGTTTCAGCTGTTGCTGAGTTTTTCCGGCATGTTAGCCGGATTTGCCTGTTGTGTGAGCTGGTATGAATTTCGCCACTATCTGTGTAATTCGCCACTATCTGTGTAATTTCTTCTCTCGAAGTATGTCGTCTCCTCGACATTACTCTTTACCAGTTCTCGGAGAACCAGACCCGCTCATCTCTACTTATCATCAGTAAACACTAGTGACCCATTGCCATGGGAAGCCATACAGATTATGTTGTGTGCTTTGAATTGAGCCATCCCTAGCCTTCTCTGTACTTTTTTCTTCTCGTTATTATAGTATAGTGCTTTTGTCCAAAGAATGCTGTTCCATATCTGGGCTGGCTTTTTTAGATGATTTTTGGCAAATTCTCCTCTGGCCTTTCCATTCTTGAGGCTTATGAAAGGTTTGTACCTTGTTGAGAACCCTCTGTATTTTCTCTTTTGAAGTCTTCTCTTTATGGTAAATTTGGATAATGATATGCCAACCTCCTGTAGAGTGTTCTTTACTTGGCCGGATGTTGTAAAGGGGTTTTTCTTTACAATGGAAAGGATCCTGCGATCATCTACAACTGTTGTTTTCCTTACACGTCTTACATGTATTGTCGAGCTCACCATAGTGTTCCTTTTTTCTCAGCATGTACCAAACTTGATTTGACAACTTCTAAGGTTCCTGCTATCTCTCTGATGGATTATATTTGCTTTGCAGCCTAAGGATAGCATGTTTCACTTGCATTGAGATCTCCTTTGAACACATGTTGTGAAACAGCTTCCAAATGCAAATGCCACACTTGGAATCAACTCCAGACTTTTTTCCTGTTTAGATGATAAAGAAATAACAAATGAATAGCCCACACCTGTCCATAACACAGCTACTGAGTTTACTATCCAACTACTTTTGGTTCCCTTTAAAAGACGGGGGTACATCCTCCAATTTGAATGTGATGTGAATACCCTTAAATTAGTGATAATACTCTGCACTTTAAAACCATATATAACTATAACTTAAATTTCAAAAATCTTGTCAGTGTCCAAATATATATGGACCTAACTGTATGTCATACTTGCCTACTCTCCCGGAATGGCCGGGAGGTTCCCGAAAACCGAGTGACCCTCCCGGCCCCCCGGAAGAGCAGGCAAGTCTCCCGATTTTTAAATTCCCCCCTGCCCGCCCGCTCACTTTGTGAGTAAAGTGGGCGGTCCGGGCAGTCGATGACGTGATTCTTGTTGAATCGCATCATCATAGCCACGCCCCTGCAGTATAATACTGGTAATAGTGGCATTACAGAGCAGGGGCGTGGCTTAAATGATGTCCCGCTGTAACCACACCCTGAACCGCCTCCATCCCGCCCCCATACTGCTCGTCATTGTCCTGCCCCGCCCCCCTGCTGAGCCGACCTGCCAGGAAGTAGGTAAGTACGCTGTATGTTCTTCAGCAAATATTTCACATTATCCAAATCAAATTTCCAAGGTGTTTCTTCAGATGGAGGGGACTTGCTATGCAGAGCAGCAGGGGAAGGGGAGGGGGGTGGGGGGTGCTCAGAAGAACAGGCTGTGTGCAGAGCAGGAGAGAGGGGGTATTGCTGTACAGGGCAGGAGGGGGGGATTTCTCTAATTGCCTGCAAGGGAGGATGGGCCAGGCAGAGGTAGAGCCTGTAAGTGGAGCAGTACAGTACCTGGCCAGTAGAAGCAGGGGGAGGAAAGAGGGGAGGGCCGATCACATCCCTCTGTCACTGGGCCTCTGTGTTTAACTTTCTATTTTCATGCTGGTGGACAGATCCAGTGTAGAGAGGAGCAGGGGAGGTAAGACAGGAGGGAAGTGGAGTGGTCGTGCTCTCCCTACTCTTTTCCAGCCGGACTTCCACCTCCTTCTTCTGTGGCCAGCCCTGACATACTGTAATGAGTCAGTCTGTCTCATTATTAGAACTACTGATGCCAAGTGCAGGATTAAATGCTGTGAGCCTCGGTGCATTGCACTGGCTGCACCGGCTGTAGTCGCACCCATTTTTTCTATTCTTAACTTTCCAGTGCTGGCAGCCACAGCTCTGCAAAATTGGTGCCAGTTTCCCAGTGCCTTTTTCCCGAAAGCTACAGAGACTAATAGTACTGAGAGCAGCACTGCCGACTATAGAGGGGGGTAGGTGGCCCAGATAGCAGGGGCGGGCTGGCCAGGGAGGCCAGGTGCCCCCAGGGCCGCGCAATCGCTGAGTGCCGCGGGCCACCTACTCCACTGCAAAAGTGCCCTGGTGGTCCAGCGCGCACTGCTGCAGCCGTGGCTGCGCTCCAACTTCGACTGTCGGTGGCAGCCGCGGTCACGTGGGCTCTATTACTTTGTATCCTACATGGCTACAGAAGCCCTGTAGAATGCATAGGCGGCCGTATCGCATGAGGGGACTGTTTGCTGCGGCTCTGTGTACTGTACAGCAAGCGGCGGGGGGTGGCGGAAGCAGGAATGAGGTACTGAGTGTGCTCAGTATATTAGTGACACGGCCGCCCTGCTGCTAGGGTCCATGTCACCCAGGACCCACCCTCACAGATTACATAGGTGACCATGTCCCTATTGCCCATTAATACGCAGGGTTGGGGGTAGTGCGTGTGGGAAGCAGGTGCAGGGTTAGGGGTAATGTGTGCATCGAGAGGGTGCAGGGTTAGAAGTAGTGTATGCTGGGAGAGGGTGCAGGGTGTGGGTGTAGGGTTAGCGGTAGTTTAGTGTGTGCAGGGAGTGGGTGCAGAGTTAGGGGAAATGTAGTATGTGTGGGGAGCGGGTGCAGAGTTAGCGTGAGTGTAGTGTGTGCGGGGAGCTGGTGGGTTAGTGGTAGTATAGTGTGTGCAGGGAGCAGGTGCAGGGTTAGCAGTAGTGTAGTGTGTGCGGGGAGCGGATGCAGGGTTAATGGTAGTGTGTTCAGGGAGTGGGTGCAGGGTTAGGGGTAGTGTAGTGTGTGCGGGGAGCGGCTGCAAGGTTAGCGGTAGAATAGTGCGTGCAGGGAGTGAGTGCAGAGTCAGTGGTAATGTAGTGTGTGCAAGAAGTGGGTGCAGAGTTAGCGGTAGTGTGTGCGGGGGAGTGAGTGCAGGGTTAGCGGTGATGTAGTGAGCAGGTGCAAGGTTAAGGATAGTGTAGTGTGTGCGAAGATCAGGTTCAGGGTTAGCGGTAATGTCGAGTGCAGGTGTAGGGTTAGTGGTAGTACCTGTCCTGTGCCCAGTCCATTGAAGCCATCTGCGATGCTGGAAAAGAAATCTGGAGGAGGAGGACAGCCCTGCAGAAAGTGAGTAATTAAGGACAAATTAAGATAATTGGAAACTTCCAATTGCTTAGTCATTAGGGTGGTGTCAAAAGGGTTCCAGAGCAAGTGCTGATAATTTTTTCTTAAAATATGGGCTTTAGGTTTAAGTAGAATTGCTTTGGAGGCGCACCAAAAAAAATTAGTGCTCACAAAAAACAAAAACTTGCACCCAACTGAATATCAAAATTCTCATACCTGCGGGAAAACCACCACAGGTGACAGGTGCAAGATTCTTGGTAAACTCGCACCTAATTTTATATAATCCAAGCACGTCAGTATTATTATTATTATTATTATTATCTGTAATTTATATGGCGCCACAAGGGTTCCGCAGTGCCCAATTTCAGAGTACATAAACAAATAATCAAAACAGGAACACAGCGATTTACAGTTGAAGACAATATAGGACAAGTACAGAGTAAATAAACATAGTTACTAGAGATGAGCGGGTTCGGTTTCTCTGAATCCGAACCCGCACGAACTTCATGTTTTTTTTCACGGGTCCGAGCGACTCGGATCTTCCCGCCTTGCTCGGTTAACCCGAGCGCGCCCGAACGTCATCATGACGCTGTCGGATTCTCGCGAGACTCGGATTCTATATAAGGAGCCGCGCGTCGCCGCCATTTTCACACGTGCATTGAGATTGATAGGGAGAGGACGTGGCTGGCGTCCTCTCCATTTAGATTAGAAGAGAGAGAGAGAGAGATTGACCTGATTTACTGGAGATTAGGAGTACTGTAGAACTGTAGAGAGTGCAGAGTTTACTAGTGACTGACCACAGTGACCATCAGACAGTGCAGTTTTATTTAATATATCCGTTCTCTGCCTGAAAAAAACGATACACAGTGACTCAGTCACATACCATATCTGTGTGCACTGCTCAGCCCAGTGTGCTGCATCATCTATGTATATATCTGACTGTGCTCAGCTCACACATCTTATAATTGTGGGGGAGACTGGGGAGCACTGCAGTGCCAGTTATAGGTTATAGCAGGAGCCAGGAGTACATATTATTATTAAAATTAAACAGTGCACACTTTTGCTGCAGGAGTGCCACTGCCAGTGTGACTGACCAGTGACCTGACCACACTGACCACCAGTATAGTTAGTAGTATAGTATACTATATTGTGATTGCCTGAAAAAGTTAAACACTCGTATCTGACTGTGCTCAGCTCACACATCTTATAATTGTGGGGGAGACTGGGGAGCACTGCAGTGCCAGTTATAGGTTATAGCAGGAGCCAGGAGTACATATTATTATTAAAATTAAACAGTGCACACTTTTGCTGCAGGAGTGCCACTGCCAGTGTGACTGACCAGTGACCTGACCACACTGACCACCAGTATAGTTAGTAGTATAGTATACTATATTGTGATTGCCTGAAAAAGTTAAACACTCGTCGTGTGACTTCACTTGTGTGGTGTTTTTTTTTTATTCTATAAAAAACTCATTCTGCTGACAGACAGTGTCCAGCAGGTCCGTCATTATATAATATATACCTGTCCGGCTGCAGTAGTGATATATATATATTTTTTATATCATTATTTATCATCCAGTCGCAGCAGACACAGTACGGTAGTTCACGGCTGTAGCTACCTCTGTGTCGGCACTCGGCAGTCCGTCCATAATTGTATACCACCTACCCGTGGTTTTTTTTTCTTTCTTCTTTATACATACATACTACTACTACATCTCTTTATCAACCAGTCTATATTAGCAGCAGACACAGTACAGTACGGTAGTCCACGGCTGTAGCTACCTCTGTGTCGGCACTCGGCAGTCCGTCCATAATTGTATACCACCTACCCGTGGTTTTTTTTCTTTCTTCTTTATACATACATACTACTACTACTACTACATCTCTTTATCAACCAGTCTATATTAGCAGCAGACACAGTACAGTACGGTAGTCCACGGCTGTAGCTACCTCTGTGTCGGCACTGGGCAGTCCGTCCATAATTGTATACCACCTACCCGTGGTTTTTTTTTCTTTCTTCTTTATACATACATACTACTACTACATCTCTTTATCAACCAGTCTATATTAGCAGCAGACACAGTACAGTACGGTAGTCCACGGCTGTAGCTACCTCTGTGTCGGCACTGGGCAGTCCGTCCATAATTGTATACCACCTACCCGTGGTTTTTTTTTCTTTCTTCTTTATACATACATACTACTACTACTACATCTCTTTATCAACCAGTCTATATTAGCAGCAGACACAGTACAGTACGGTAGTCCACGGCTGTAGCTACCTCTGTGTCGGCACTGGGCAGTCCGTCCATAATTGTATACCACCTACCCGTGGTTTTTTTTTCTTTCTTCTTTATACATACATACTACTACTACATCTCTTTATCAACCAGTCTATATTAGCAGCAGACACAGTACAGTACGGTAGTCCACGGCTGTAGCTACCTCTGTGTCGGCACTGGGCAGTCCGTCCATAATTGTATACCACCTACCCGTGGTTTTTTTTTCTTTCTTCTTTATACATACATACTACTACTACTACATCTCTTTATCAACCAGTCTATATTAGCAGCAGACACAGTACAGTACGGTAGTCCACGGCTGTAGCTACCTCTGTGTCGGCACTGGGCAGTCCGTCCATAATTGTATACCACCTACCCGTGGTTTTTTTTTCTTTCTTCTTTATACATACATACTACTACTACATCTCTTTATCAACCAGTCTATATTAGCAGCAGACACAGTACAGTACGGTAGACCACGGCTGTAGCTACCTCTGTGTCGGCACTGGGCAGTCCGTCCATAATTGTATACCACCTACCCGTGGTTTTTTTTTCTTTCTTCTTTATACATACATACTACTACTACTACATCTCTTTATCAACCAGTCTATATTAGCAGCAGACACAGTACAGTACGGGAGTCCACGGCTGTAGCTA
Source organism: Pseudophryne corroboree (assembly GCF_028390025.1). Taxonomy (NCBI): domain Eukaryota; kingdom Metazoa; phylum Chordata; class Amphibia; order Anura; family Myobatrachidae; genus Pseudophryne; species Pseudophryne corroboree. Next base: position 197,320,171 of record NC_086453.1, on the reverse strand, counting down.
CCTCTGTGTCGGCACTGGGCAGTCCGTCCATAATTGTATACCACCTACCCGTGGTTTTTTTTTCTTTCTTCTTTATACATACATACTACTACTACATCTCTTTATCAACCAGTCTATATTAGCAGCAGACACAGTACAGTACGGTAGTCCACGGCTGTAGCTACCTCTGTGTCGGCACTCAGCAGTCCATCCATAATTGTATACTAGTATCCATCCATCTCCATTGTTTACCTGAGGTGCCTTTTAGTTGTGCCTATTAAAATATGGAGAACAAAAATGTTGAGGTTCCAAAATTAGGGAAAGATCAAGATCCACTTCCACCTCGTGCTGAAGCTGCTGCCACTAGTCATGGCCGAGACGATGAAATGCCAGCAACGTCGTCTGCCAAGGCCGATGCCCAATGTCATAGTACAGAGCATGTCAAATCCAAAACACCAAATATCAGTAAAAAAAGGACTCCAAAACCTAAAATAAAATTGTCGGAGGAGAAGCGTAAACTTGCCAATATGCCATTTACCACACGGAGTGGCAAGGAACGGCTGAGGCCCTGGCCTATGTTCATGGCTAGTGGTTCAGCTTCACATGAGGATGGAGGCACTCAGCCTCTCGCTAGAAAAATGAAAAGACTCAAGCTGGCAAAAGCAGTAGCACCGCAAAGAACTGTGCGTTCTTCGAAATCCCAAATCCACAAGGAGAGTCCAATTGTGTCGGTTGCGATGCCTGACCTTCCCAACACTGGACGTGAAGAGCATGCGCCTTCCACCATTTGCACGCCCCCTGCAAGTGCTGGAAGGAGCACCCGCAGTCCAGTTCCTGATAGTCAGATTGAAGATGTCAGTGTTGAAGTACACCAGGATGAGGAGGATATGGGTGTTGCTGGCGCTGGGGAGGAAATTGACCAGGAGGATTCTGATGGTGAGGTGGTTTGTTTAAGTCAGGCACCCGGGGAGACACCTGTTGTCCGTGGGAGGAATAGGGCCGTTGACATGCTTGGTGAAAATACCAAAAAAATCAGCTCTTCGGTGTGGAAGTATTTCACCAGAAATGCGGACAACAGGTGTCAAGCCGTGTGTTCCCTTTGTCAAGCTGTAATAAGTAGGGGTAAGGACGTTAACCACCTCGGAACATCCTCCCTTATACGTCACCTGCAGCGCATTCATAATAAGTCAGTGACAAGTTCAAAAACTTGGGCCGACAGCGGAAGCAGTCCACTGACCAGTAAATCCCTTCCTCTTGTAACCAAGCTCACGCAAACCACCCCACCAACTCCCTCAGTGTCAATTTCCTCCTTCCCCAGGAATGCCAATAGTCCTGCAGGCCATGTCACTGGCAATTCTGACGAGTCCTCTCCTGCCTGGGATTCCTCCGATGCATCCTTGCGTGTAACGCCTACTGCTGCTGGCGCTGCTGTTGTTGATGCTGGGAGTCGATGGTCATCCCAGAGGGGAAGTCGTAAGCCCACTTGTACTACTTCCAGTAAGCAATTGACTGTCCAACAGTCCTTTGCGAGGAAGATGAAATATCACAGCAGTCATCCTGTTGCAAAGCGGATAACTGAGTCCTTGACAACTATGTTGGTGTTAGACGTGCGTCCGGTATCCGCCGTTAGTTCACAGGGAACTAGACAATTTATTGAGGCAGTGTGCCCCCGTTACCAAATACCATCTAGGTTCCACTTCTGTAGGCAGGCGATACCGAGAATGTACACGGACGTCAGAAAAAGACTCACCAGTGTCCTAAAAAATGCAGTTGTACCCAATGTCCACTTAACCACGGACATGTGGACAAGTGGAGCAGGGCAGGGTCAGGACTATATGACTGTGACAGCCCACTGGGTAGATGTATGGACTCCCGCTGCAAGAACAGCAGCGGCGGCACCAGTAGCAGCATCTCGCAAACGCCAACTCTTTCCTAGGCAGGCTACGCTTTGTATCACCGCTTTCCAGAATACGCACACAGCTGAAAACCTCTTACGGCAACTGAGGAAGATCATCGCAGAATGGCTTACCCCAATTGGACTCTCCTGTGGATTTGTGGCATCGGACAACGCCAGCAATATTGTGTGTGCATTAAATATGGGCAAATTCCAGCACGTCCCATGTTTTGCACATACCTTGAATTTGGTGGTGCAGAATTTTTTAAAAAACGACAGGGGCGTGCAAGAGATGCTGTCGGTGGCCAGAAGAATTGCGGGACACTTTCGGCGTACAGGCACCACGTACAGAAGACTGGAGCACCACCAAAAACTACTGAACCTGCCCTGCCATCATCTGAAGCAAGAAGTGGTAACGAGGTGGAATTCAACCCTCTATATGCTTCAGAGGTTGGAGGAGCAGCAAAAGGCCATTCAAGCCTATACAATTGAGCACGATATAGGAGGTGGAATGCACCTGTCTCAAGTGCAGTGGAGAATGATTTCAACGTTGTGCAAGGTTCTGATGCCCTTTGAACTTGCCACACGTGAAGTCAGTTCAGACACTGCCAGCCTGAGTCAGGTCATTCCCCTCATCAGGCTTTTGCAGAAGAAGCTGGAGGCATTGAAGAAGGAGCTAAAAGGGAGCGATTCCGCTAGGCATGTGGGACTTGTGGATGCAGCCCTTAATTCGCTTAACAAGGATTCACGGGTGGTCAATCTGTTGAAATCAGAGCACTACATTTTGGCCACCGTGCTCGATCCTAGATTTAAAACCTACCTTGGATCTCTCTTTCCGGCAGACACAAGTCTGCTGGGGTGCAAAGACCTGCTGGTGACAAAATTGTCAAGTCAAGCGGAACGCGACCTGTCAACATCTCCTCCTTCACATTCTCCCGCAACTGGGGGTGCGAGGAAAAGGCTCAGAATTCCGAGCCCACCCGCTGGCGGTGATGCAGGGCAGTCTGGAGCGACTGCTGATGCTGACATCTGGTCCGGACTGAAGGACCTGACAACGATTACGGACATGTCGTCTACTGTCACTGCATATGATTCTCTCAACATTGAAAGAATGGTGGAGGATTATATGAGTGACCGCATCCAAGTAGGCACGTCACACAGTCCGTACTTATACTGGCAGGAAAAAGAGGCAATTTGGAGGCCCTTGCACAAACTGGCTTTATTCTACCTAAGTTGCCCTCCCACAAGTGTGTACTCCGAAAGAGTGTTTAGTGCCGCCGCTCACCTTGTCAGCAATCGGCGTACGAGGTTACATCCAGAAAATGTGGAGAAGATGATGTTCATTAAAATGAATTATAATCAATTCCTCCGCGGAGACATTGACCAGCAGCAATTGCCTCCACAAAGTACACAGGGAGCTGAGATGGTGGATTCCAGTGGGGACGAATTGATAATCTGTGAGGAGGGGGATGTACACGGTGATATATCGGAGGATGATGATGAGGTGGACATCTTGCCTCTGTAGAGCCAGTTTGTGCAAGGAGAGATTAATTGCTTCTTTTTTGGGGGGGGTCCAAACCAACCCGTCATATCAGTCACAGTCGTGTGGCAGACCCTGTCACTGAAATGATGGGTTGGTTAAAGTGTGCATGTCCTGTTTTGTTTATACAACATAAGGGTGGGTGGGAGGGCCCAAGGACAATTCCATCTTGCACCTCTTTTTTCTTTTATTTTTCTTTGCGTCATGTGCTGTTTGGGGAGGGTTTTTTGGAAGGGACATCCTGCGTGACACTGCAGTGCCACTCCTAAATGGGCCCGGTGTTTGTGTCGGCCACTAGGGTCGCTTATCTTACTCACACAGTCAGCTACCTCATTGCGCCTCTTTTTTTCTTTGCGTCATGTGCTGTTTGGGGAGGGTTTTTTGGAAGGGACATCCTGCGTGACACTGCAGTGCCACTCCTAAATGGGCCCGGTGTTTGTGCCGGCCACTACGGTCGCTAATCTTACTCACACAGCTACCTCATTGCACCTCTTTTTTTCTTTGCGTCATGTGCTGTTTGGGGAGGGTTTTTTGGAAGGGACATCCTGCGTGACACTGCAGTGCCACTCCTAAATGGGCCCGGTGTTTGTGTCGGCCACTAGGGTCGCTAATCTTACTCACACAGCTACCTCATTGCGCCTCTTTTTTTCTTTGCGTCATGTGCTGTTTGGGGAGGGTTTTTTGGAAGGGACATCCTGCGTGACACTGCAGTGCCACTCCTAGATGGGCCAGGTGTTTGTGTCGGCCACTAGGGTCGCTTAGCTTAGTCATCCAGCGACCTCGGTGCAAATTTTAGGACTAAAAATAATATTGTTAGGTGTGAGGTATTCAGAATAGACTGAAAATGAGTGGAAATTATGGTTTTTGAGGTTAATAATAATATGGGATCAAAATGACCCCCAAATTCTATGATTTAAGCTGTTTTTTAGGGTTTTTTGAAAAAAACACCCGAATCCAAAACACACCCGAATCCGACAAAAAAAATTCGGTGAGGTTTTGCCAAAACGCGGTCGAACCCAAAACACGGCCGCGGAACCGAACCCAAAACCAAAACACAAAACCCGAAAAATTTCAGGCGCTCATCTCTAATAGTTACATCATCAGATGACACTGAAATAAGTAGCAGGTGGCAGAAGACTGCTGGATTTGGTGCAGTTGAAGATTATTAAAGTAAGACCAAGGATAAGCACATGAGGGAAGAGGGCCCTACTCGTGAGAGCTTACATTCTAGAGGGGAAGGGCACACAGACAGGAGTGACACAGATGGGGTAGACAGAGAGCGTGGAACAGGGGTTTAGGATGAGATTTGGCTGGGTTTGGTAAAGAAGTGGATCTTGAGAGCCCATTTAAAGTTTTGTAGAGAGGTGGAGAGTCTGAGGGAGAGAGGTAGAGAATTCCAGAGAAAGGGAAAAATTTTGGAGGTAGGAATGAGAGGAGGTAATCAGTAGGCAGGAGAGTCGGCGTGCATTAGCAGAGCAGCTTCATGTGTTCTGCTCTGGAGAGTCGTTAAACTGCGGGACGAGTATTGCCTGGATGGTAACATTACATGTCGTGTGGTAACCAGCCCACAGTGTTTTATTCTCTGGTACGAGTCACATCTCTCTGGAGTTCACAGTCTTTTATCTGTCTGTTTGAATTAAAACTTTTATGCACTATGGAGCGCCCCCTCTTCTTTTGTCTTTTTTGTTAGAAATTACACCCATGAATCCTGGGTTTCTGGAGTTGGAGTAGGGGAGCAGCGGCCCTGATATACGTGGTTATAAGTGCAGACTCCCTACAGATCATCTGTTGGCTTTGCTGGACTATTTATACACAAGTACACTGGCGCTTTCACTGATTGTTTTATTTTTATTCTATTGCATTATTGGATTCAAGTGTTTTGTGACTTTGTATTGTGTAATATTGTCATTATGTTTAGAACTAATGATATATATACTAAACGCTCACAGGAGTGTTTGAGAATTTTTAATGAAAATTGTGTGTTACCTGAAACTGTGGGAAGTAATGACCACTTAGTGATTGATGAAAAAATGCAGGCTCTTGAGCGTTTATTAATCAGAGAAACTAAGACCTGGTGGGATGTTAAAGGCTTGGATAATTATCTAAACTGTGGGAGAATACCACGTGGTTTGAGAATATCCAAATCACCCACCATGGGACATGAGAACTTACAGTTCATGAAAGAATGGCATCGTGTTTTGGATGAGTGTTCTTTTGAGCTCATGAGACTCATTATTTTTGAAAAAAAGAAAGTATTAGCAGAGGTAGAAAAAGAATTGGCCATTTTAGAGCCTAACTTTGAGAAAATTAAAAATGATACTAATTATATTGCAGCTAGAAAGGAAATTGACAAAAAAGTGTCAAATATAGAGTCTAAAATTATTGACACTAAACATCGCAAATTCCTTAGAGATAAGGAGGACTATGCAAAACAGCAAGTTAGGAATTGGCATGTGGTTCGTTAACAAACCAGGCATATAGAAACGGTTGATAATTCATTTGCCTTGAGACCTAGATTGCCTTCTAGGAATGTGAATTTCAGACAATCTGTTAAAACCCATAATCAAGGAGATCAATCAGAGAGGTATATTCAACCATACAATAGGTATCACAATACCAATCAGAGAAACAATAGGTGGCAAGTACAAAGGAATAATCGTTCTAAACAATATAATTACCAATCACAGCGAGGTTTTGTGCATAATAACCGTTTTGAGAGATTAAGATCTTTCGGTGATACTAATGAGGTTTTTTTAGATCACAGCAAGCACAAATCCCCTTTAATGGAACAACTAGGTTCTGTGAGAACTCCGGGGGGCAAGAAAAGAAGGTGGGACGAAGGAGAGGCAAGAGAGCTTCCAAAAAGACCACCAAAAATGAGGAATTATCAAAATTAGATAGTCATGCTGGTATCTTTAACCTCTCTAAGAGAACTTTGAATCCTACAGAAGTGGGAGTCCTCAAAAGAGGTTTATCCTTTGCACCATCTAAAACTTTAAATAAATTTGACACATATATAGACTTGAATTTATTTGTGAGAAAACTCACTTTAAAACGCCATTTCCTCAGAAAGTCTGAAGCACCGATGAGGAATTGGGAATCGTCTGATAATTATAGATCTTCCTCAGGACTTAAACAAAAATCCACGTTTTTCCCTGTAGAATCTAAGGGACCATACACAGAAATGTTTGCTAAGTTAGTTAAAAAAGACATTGATAATCTTAAAGTAACCCATGATAAGCCCAGAAATTTGTCTAAAAAAGAATATGAGGCATTAAAAAATCTTTCAGCAGATAACAGTATAGTTATTAAAAATGCCGATAAAGGCGGTGGAATTGTTCTGATGGATCGGGAAGATTATGTAAAAGAGGCCCAGCGCCTTTTGTCAGATAATAAATATTATGTTAAAATTAATAAAGATCCTACTGAAAATTTTCTCAAGGAACTCAAGGTTCTTTTGGATAAGGGATTAAATGCTAAATTAATTACCATAGAGGAATACAAATATCTGTATAATACTTCTCCTAATTTGGCTACTTTTTACCAATTACCCAAGATTCATAAGGATCTGAATCATCCTCCAGGTCGCCCTATTGTGGCAGGGGTTGGGTCCCTGACCTCTAGGTTATCAGAATATGTGGACACATTTATTAAGAAATATGTGCCAAACTTATGTACATATGTTAAAGATTCTACCCATATATTGCAGATTCTAAATGACATTAAGTGGTGTGAGAATTATAATTGGGGTACCATCGATGTGCAATCTTTATATACCGCGATCCCACACCAAAAAGGTATTGAGTCTATAAAATTGTTCCTTGCTCAAGATTCTGAAATTGATCCTCTTCTCACAGATTTTATATGTGAATGTTTATATTTTGTTTTAACGCATAATTATTTTGATTTTCTTGGTGAGTGGTTCCTCCAGAAATGGGGGACCGCAATGGGGACTATTTGTGCCCCAAGTTTGGCCAACCTGTATATGGGTATGTGGGAGAATGAGGCCATCATTGGGAAATTTGTGGATAATGTTATCTTGTTTAAGCGCTATATAGATGACGTGTTAGTAATTTGGAAGGGTGATGAAAATGGTTTTAATGAGTTTGTGGGAGGACTTAATGAGAATGATTACAACCTCTCCTTCACATCCAACTTTCAAACCAAACGTATAGAGTTTCTTGATTTATTATTTAGTGTTGAAAATTTCCCTATCATTGACTCTATTGAGACCTCCACGTTTTTTAAGTCTGTGGATAGTAACAGCTATCTGGAGTATAATAGTTGTCATTTTCAGTTATGGAAAAATAATATACCTTATTCGCAATTTCTCCGTTTGCGCCATAATTGTACGGATATTGAGACCTTCAATGAACAAGCTTGTGTGTACCAAGATCGTTTCTTGGAAAGAGGCTATCCCAAGCATATTGTGGAAACCTCTATTTCCAGAGCAAGAGAGAGAAATAGATGTGATTTGCTATCTAGCAAACCACGCCCTAGAAACCAGGAAAAGTCAGCTGATTGTTTGTTTATTACTAAATATAATGATAACCAGAAAGATATATCTAGGATTCTTAATAAGAATTGGCATATTTTAAAATTGGACCCTATGCTAGCTGACGTTATTACTGATACTCCTAGAATTGTGTATAGAAAAGCCGCAAATATGAAGAATCTTTTATCTAAAAGTCAACTTACTAGTATTCCTGAAACTCAACAGTCTAGTAATTTTTTAAAGACTAATGGTTGTTTTCCTTGTGGTAAATGTAAGATTTGTCCTTTTATTGCCAAAGGTTCCACTATTACTAATTGTGAAATGCTTTTAGATAAACCATATAGTATTAAGAGTTTTATTAATTGTAATACCACCTTTGTGGTCTATTTACTTACATGTCCTTGCAATAAACATTATATAGGGAAAACCAAGCGAGCATTAAAAATTAGAATGTTAGAACATTATCGTAACATCAAAAACGGGGTGTTAACGCATAGTGTCCCGAGGCACTTTAAAGCTTTTCATAATATGGATCCTAGTGGGCTCACCATAAAAGGTATTGAAGTAGTAGCTGCTAATAAGCGTGGTGGTGATAGAGACAAACACCTGCTGAAGAGAGAAACATATTGGATACTGATGTTAAATACTATGGTACCTATAGGATTGAATGAAGGTTATGAGGTTACACCTTTTATTACTAACGGATACTTAGAACTGTAATGTTACGGTATGATTATGAAATTGGCTGTAATTTAATTGTGACATTGTATGTATTTTTAATGTTTGTATTTATCTGCTGTTAGGTATGATTTATTTTATTTTATACCTATTCCTGTTACAAATATTTACTACCTCTGCTGCTAAAGTAACTATGTTACTATACTCATTTATTCTTCTCTGAGGACTTGCTACATGTTTGTGAGTCATTATATTGTTGCTGTGGTGGGCTAATGTTCATTGCACACAGTAATTAGAAGTAATTAGTAACGAGTGTGCTAGTGTGATTGCTATTGTTGGTAGAGACACACTTTAAAAGGCTGCCATGGTGCATGTCAGGTCACGCCCTCTGACGAAGTCTTTCAGACGAAACCGGTCAGGGTGTGATCTGACAGCGCGCTCTCTATCTGCACCTCCGGCAATCCTTTACTGTGTCTAAGCGATCCAGTGCAGCAGCTCACACACACGGCGGGTCCGTGTGAAGCTAAAACATCTTTTCCGGCTGGCAGCTTCATGTGTTCTGCTCTGGAGAGTCGTTAAACTGCGGGACGAGTATTGCCTGGATGGTAACATTACATGTCGTGTGGTAACCAGCCCAGTGTTTTATTCTCTCGTACGAGTCACATCTCTCTGGAGTTCACAGTCTTTTATCTGTCTGTTTGAATTAAAACTTTTATGCACTATGGAGCGCCCCCTCTTCTTTTGTCTTTTTTGTTAGAAATTACACCCATGAATCCTGGGTTTCTGGAGTTAGAGTAGGGGAGCAGCGGCCCTGATATACGTGGTTATAAGTGCAGACTCCCTACAGATCATCTGTTGGCTTTGCTGGACTATTTATACACAAGTACACTGGCGCTTTCACTAATTGTTTTATTTTTATATATATATATATATATATATATGTATATCCAACGTAGAACCTCCGGCACTCCACAAGTGGCAAATAAAGACCTTGCTCCTGTGCCTTCCTCCCTGGGGACTAACCCACAATACTGATACAAACAAAAATGAGGCGGCACTTGGAGACTGACGTAGATGGTGAAAAGTTGTATTAAACAGACAGGTTAACGTTTCGGGGACGTGCTCCCCTTCCTCAGAACAATCTGTGCAAAGCAAAGTGTGAACATTAAATACCCAAACTTACCCCAGAGACCTCACCCACCGGCGTGCATCCTCGACACGTTGCCCGCGGCTCCAGACTGACGCTTCCGACATCCGACGGCGGGGCGGAAGTGACGCGACGGGACCCGGCCTGGTGACCATAGCAACACAGTGCGTGACCGCCCACTCTGCTCCCGTGGCCCGTTCGGCTGCCCACAGCCGGGCGGAAATGTCATCATGAAACCCGGCCCGGTTGTCAAGGAGACACTAAAACAGAAACACACAGATAATGATACATATATGATACCCCTAAAATCCTCACAATACATTATATATTCTACTTAACAAGGTAACATCATATTATAAAAACCAAACCCAATTGACCTCAACAATTGTTCTATGTGCTCAAGTATAAATCGATTTTGCATATTAAAAAGTACATACAAGCATCCATAATTATTACAAAAAAATGTTTTTATATGTGTACACCACCTCATATGTAGGCGGCTATGTCTTCAACTACATGAAACCTAGTATTATATAAAAAAGTGTACATATCACATAAGGACTACTAAAGTGCACTAAGTGTATATGGTCTGACCTCAAGCTTTTAGATATAATGATCCCGCTTTCTTTAAACTATTACAGAACCCATATAGCCCTTGGGCATAAGTTGTAGACACATCCATTATCTTCTGCTCATAAAAAATGAATCAAACCTAGTGAATCATTCAGACCTCTCGGACGTACCGTCTGAAGTCTGAAAATCCACCGGGATTCCAATTGCAGTAGCTTCCTTCCCCTATCACCCCATCTGATGGCTTCGGGGACGTGGTCAATGACCCTATGTCTCAACATGGCCATGTTGTGTCTTTGTTCTAAAAAATGTCTAGCTACAGGCTGTTCTGCCACACCTGTGTTCAGGGCATTACGTATTGCTTGTCTGTGTTGTGCCATACGTGTTTTGAATTGGCACTCGGTCTTCCCCACATAATAAATACCACACGGACACATGATGACATACACCACAAATTTGGTGCTGCATGTTAGGGGCCACTTAATAGGAAACTTTTTACCTGAATAAGGGTGCGTTATGGAATCTCCGGGCGACATGAATGTACAAGTAGTGCATCCAAGGCATTTATAGCACCCACTTTTTCTTGTGAGAAAATGTGTTGGTGCTGTTTTCATATTTGTGATGTCTGTTTTCACCACTAGATCCCTAATGTTACGCCCTCTTGTGAAGCTAGGCATAAGCCTCTTTTTGTGCAGATTGGGAAGATCCTCATCGGATGACACAATGGGCCAAAGTTTTTTGGATACAGCAATTGTGCGAGTACTCGATGAATTAAACTCATTAACCCATGTGATGGCACTATCTGTTTTCTGTGCCACTATGGGTTTCAACAATTCGCTCCTCTCTTCAAGAAGTGCCTTCTTCCTGGCCGCTGTTAAAAGCTGTCTGGGATACCCCCTCTGCATAAACTTTTCTTCCATTTCGTCAAGCTGCCTGTCTCTTTCTGAGCTCTCACTGTTAACCCTACATACTCGTAAGAATTGTGAGAAAGGTAAACCTTTTCTGGTTGGAACCGGGTGAAAGCTGTCGTATCGTAGTAGGGTATTACGATCAGTGGGTTTAGTATATAGCTTAGTGATGATCCTCCCTGCCTGTATTCTAATGTGGATATCTAAAAAACATATTTGTTCTCTACTTGTGGTCATGGTAAATTTAACAGGACTATTGGACTGATTATGTATGGAAACTATGTCCTCTAATTGTTTCTCAGTGCCCTTTCACATGACCAGTAGATCATCAATATATCTGTAATATAAGAACAACAGTTGTGCAACTTCAGGATCCTCAAAAAAAAGGCTACGTTCGACATCCCACATAAACGTGTTGGCAAACGACGGGGCCACCGATGGGGCCCCATCGCACACCCGGTCATCTGCCTATAATATTTGCCGTCAAACATGAAATAATTGTGTTTTAGCGTAAACTCAAGTAAACCCAAAAAGAATTCAACATCAGGCCCCTTATACATTGTGTTACCAACCAACAGATTTCTTACAGCTTGTAGCCCCGCGGAATACAAGTATACAAGCTGGCCACATCTAGTGTGGCCAGCACTATGTTCTCCGGGACCACATCTACTGCAAGAAATTTTTTCAAAAGTATATTAGAGTCTTTCAGATGTGTGAAAGTCTGTTGAATACACGGTTGTAGGTAGGAGTCCAAGTAAATGGCCAAAGGTTCGCAAAGAGACCCACGGGCAGACACAATGGGTCTACCCGGGGGTCTCTGGGCATCCTTATGCACCTTTGGAATGGTGTACAAGATGGGAGTAATCGGGTACTCAGTGAGTAATTTATCATAAATCACCGTCCCTATGATGCCCTCATTTTTTGCTACTTTAAGCAGCTGAGTAAGTTCTTGTTTATAGGCCTCGGTGGGATCTTTATCTAGTGGACAATAAGTTTCCACATCACTGAGTTGCCTGATACATTCCTCTTTATAATCATGCAAGTCCTGTACCACGATGGCTCCTCCCTTATCCGCACCGCGAATAACTATGTCTTTTCTGTTCCCCAAATCTCTTAACGCCTGTTGTTCTTCCTTGGATAAATTCGGATAAAACCGGTTGGTGTCCCGTTTATTGCCTTCAGCTTCCAACAATCGGTGGAAGGTCTTAAGTGACGCATTATGAGAAATGGGGTCAAACTTTGAACCGTGTCCCAGTTTTTGTATACGAGATGGTAAGGGCTCTTTGGTATTCCCAGATTGTGTTTTACCAAAAAACTCCTGTATCTTAAGCTTGCGATTCAATTTGAACATGTCGACTTTCCACTTAAACGGATTAGGTCGATTAGTAGGGACATAAGACAATCCTTTACTTAAAACTCCTACCTCGGTCGGCGAGAGGGGGCTGGATGAAAGGTTGAAAATCATTGCTTCTTCCCCTTTGGGGGTTTCTTTCCTCCTTTGCCTTTGGTTTTGTCCCCCTCTTCGTGTAGAGAACAAATATGTTTTTTAGATATCCACATTAGAATACAGGCAGGGAGGATCATCACTAAGCTATATACTAAACCCACTGATCGTAATACCCTACTACGATACGACAGCTTTCACCCGGTTCCAACCAGAAAAGGTTTACCTTTCTCACAATTCTTACGAGTATGTAGGGTTAACAGTGAGAGCTCAGAAAGAGACAGGCAGCTTGACGAAATGGAAGAAAAGTTTATGCAGAGGGGGTATCCCAGACAGCATTTAACAGCGGCCAGGAAGAAGGCACTTCTTGAAGAGAGGAGCGAATTGTTGAAACCCATAGTGGCACAGAAAACAGATAGTGCCATCACATGGGTTAATGAGTTTAATTCATCGAGTACTCGCACAATTGCTGTAGCCAAAAAACTTTGGCCCATTGTGTCATCCGATGAGGATCTTCCCAATCTGCACAAAAAGAGGCTTATGCCTAGCTTCACAAGAGGGCGTAACATTAGGGATCTAGTGGTGAAAACAGACATCACAAATATGAAAACAGCACCAACACATTTTCTCACAAGAAAAAGTGGGTGCTATAAATGCCTTGGATGCACTACTTGTACATTCATGTCGCCCGGAGATTCCATAACGCACCCTTATTCAGGTAAAAAGTTTCCTATTAAGTGGCCCCTAACATGCAGCACCAAATTTGTGGTGTATGTCATCATGTGTCCGTGTGGTATTTATTATGTGGGGAAGACCGAGTGCCAATTCAAAACACGTATGGCACAACACAGACAAGCAATACGTAATGCCCTGAACACAGGTGTGGCAGAACAGCCTGTAGCTAGACATTTTTTAGAACAAAGACACAACATGGCCATGTTGAGACATAGGGTCATTGACCACGTCCCCGAAGCCATCAGAGGGGGTGATAGGGGAAGGAAGCTACTGCAATTGGAATCCCGGTGGATTTTCAGACTTCAGACGGTACGTCCGAGAGGTCTGAATGATTCACTAGGTTTGATTCATTTTTTATGAGCAGAAGATAATGGATGTGTCTACAACTTATGCCCAAGGGCTATATGGGTTCTGTAATAGTTTAAAGAAAGCGGGATCATTATATCTAAAAGCTTGAGGTCAGACCATATACACTTAGTGCACTTTAGTAGTCCTTATGTGATATGTACACTTTTTTATATAATACTAGGTTTTATGTAGTTGAAGACATAGCCGCCTACATATGAGGTGGTGTACACATATAAAAACATTTTTTTGTAATAATTATGGATGCTTGTATGTACTTTTTAATATGCAAAATCGATTTATACTTGAGCACATAGAACAATTGTTGAGGTCAATTGGGTTTGGTTTTTATAATATGATGTTACCTTGTTAAGTAGAATATATAATGTATTGTGAGGATTTTAGGGGTATCATATATGTATCATTATCTGTGTGTTTCTGTTTTAGTGTCTCCTTGACAACCGGGCCGGGTTTCATGATGACATTTCCGCCCGGCTGTTGGCAGCCGAACGGGCCACGGGAGCAGAGTGGGCGGTCACGCACTGTGTTGCTATGGTCACCAGGCCGGGTCCCGTCGCGTCACTTCCGCCCCGCCGTCGGATGTCGGAAGCGTCAGTCTGGAGCCGCGGGCAACGTGTCGAGGATGCACGCCGGTGGGTGAGGTCTCTGGGGTAAGTTTGGGTATTTAATGTTCACACTTTGCTTTGCATAGATTGTTCTGAGGAAGGGGAGCACGTCCCCGAAACGTTAACCTGTCTGTTTAATACAACTTTTCACCATCTACGTCAGTCTCCAAGTGCCGCCTCATTTTTGTTTGTATATATATGTATATATATATTAAGAATGCCAAATTGATTTCTCACTAATATTTAAAATGCCCGCTCTAATATATATTGTAAACGCCTGCACCTCTTATTACCATATCCCATGAATGTGCACTATACATCGCAAAACACTGCATCCCATAAGAGAAAACAATACACCCACACATTATCTGAGTTCCAAAGCTCATTGATGTATATATTTGTTATTAAAAAGGATATGGATTCAATATATATTACAAAGTACAGTATACCTATAGTTACATGGTTACACTCACACAGTAAGCAGTTAAAACATACAGTTACATACAATTACATACAGTTACAGGCCATTACATACAGTTTCAGTTACAGGCCAGCTATACAATTACCATTCCCTCCAATGCATGTTATGTCTCTCTCTCTCTCTGTAAATAAATACAGGAACTGATCTGCCAGCAAGTCCATCATCGTCTCAGACCTTACAGCAACTGAGCTCCTGTGTGATCAATAAGTGTTATCTAGTTTTTGGGGGAGGGATTTATGATGAGTCACCAGTCCCTTTGTATATGCTAAGCAGGTTCAGCCTTGAAGACATCCAAAGGGCTGGCATGAGTTTCCTGTTCATTACCTGTTTGGAATATCTATTGTTCTAATAAAGTGATTTTAGCTTTTATACATTTAATCATAATTCCGTGTTGCAATGTCTTACAACTTAATAACAAGTATCAAATGAATCTACACATTAATCTGGTTGTTTTAATAGTAAATATGACAGGTCTATCTTGTTTCGTTCAAATAATACACATGCATGACACCACTCCATCATATACAATTCTAAATCATCATGATGTCTGGCGCTTGATACCACCACAATTATGTACTGCATGAAATAAGTGTTGAATCCATCTCTGTGGCATGTCCGTGTAAATGCGTGTGTTACCATATATTGCTGTGCTCGCTGCGCGTATTTGCAAGTATAGCGACTTATATGTGTGTAGAGTTTGTATGTTCTCTTTATGTAATATTTTTTACTTCGACAGTCCACCCTTTGGCAGCAAACAATAACTGCCATCAATTATTAACATAAGAAAAAATATTTCATACCATAATCGGTGACCTAGACACAAGTGTGTATGCATTCGCAAATCAGACACTTGACTATATTTGGGGATGACAGAGAGGAGGACGAGACATCCTCTATATGCACTCGGTGGTCACGGGACCACTGGTTGGGTGTGGGACAACATTCAACCTATAGAGTATGCTGGGACTGTGCTTTGGCCTATAATGTCTGATTTGCGACGAACATTTCACACATACATGTACCTACGTCTTTGTACACTGATGTTTGGATTCAATTTAGGTTCTGCTGGGTAGGTGAAGAAGACACACACAAATCGTGACAGTGACATATAAAATTTTCATGATCTACATATTCCTATCATTTTCTGAACATTGTTTCCATTTCTGGAACATATGCTAGGTCTGTTTAATCATTGAACAAGGGTTATAAGTAGTGTCCTTCCTAAATAACATAAACCTTCGGAGTTCGGGGAGAGCCACTCATAAACCTTTCTTCCACATATTTTAATGAGCTCTTTATCTGCAATGTGTGAATAGCCATTGTCTGATTGTTCCTGATTACCTCTGAACTCCATAACTACTAGACCTGTGATTTTTCTCTGATTTTAACAAACTGATCGGCTAATCCTGGGATTCTTTAAGGAAATCACTCCTTCCTACAGAACCAGTTCCAGTCCCACACTCGACTCCTCATAAAAAAAAACCTGGCAAAAATAGAATATCCTGAAAGAAAATGTTTGTCAGCAGGAAAGAGAGAAAAGAGAAATAGAACAAAACAACTCTTGTTCATAATAAATCAATTACAATGACTGGTCTTTCTGCAATCCTTTAGTACGCTCAGGTAGTGTTCAACAGTGCCGCCTCTCAGTCTTCACGGAACAGAGTCTCTGGTGATACAAGGTTCTCTTTGCCTTGCTCTTTGAACACACAGTTCACTTGGAACACACAGTTCACAAACTCGATGAATGCGAGCAATAAACTACTTTGTCACAAGTTCTCTCCGAGTCAGTGACCTTCTTGCAGTGGGACGAGTGGACCCAAATCTCTCTTTCGGCGACCTTTAGTGCTGTCAACAAAACTTGGTATGGTCCTTCCCACCTGTCTATTAGGCAACCTGAGCGTAAAAACAATCAAGACATTTGGCATACCAGCAATCAACAGTTTCAAGTTCTTTTGTCAAGTTCTCAAATGCTGGCTCATCTCAACAAGGTACTGTACTGTCACCTCATTGGTGTATTTCTGATCATTGTGCGGATCAATCATGACATGAGGTTGTCTTCCAAAAACAACCCAAAAAAACCCCACAAATACCAAAACCAAATTTCGAAGAGGGTGATTCGTTAAGTGAAGATTTGGGAGTGGTTCCGAAGCTACATAATAATAGTGGCAGTATCTATGATCACAATAGTACAATTTCAAGCTTTGCTCCTACTTCTAGGGGTACCATTATCTACACACAAATTTCTCACAATTTTCCTTTGCGGTAAACACAGCAGCATCCGTGGCGGCAGGAAATGCCTCTACCCAGTTTGAGAAAACATCAGTGCACACCAATACATAACAATAATTCCTAAAGGGTGTTAACTGTACGAAGTCGATTTGTATTTCCTGAAAAGATCCGTCTGCAGGAGGGATATGGGATGGCTCTGTTGGTATTGCTTTACCAATATTCTTCCTCAAGCAAGTAAGACAGGTCATTGCTCTCTTACCTGCATGAGAATAGAATCCTGGCGCACACCAGTAGGCTCTCATCAGCCTGCACCTACCCTCTTTGCCTAGATGAGTCAGACCGTGTGCCACCTCAGCTAGACTTGGAAGGTATGCTCTGGGGACTACTGGCTTACCGTGTCCACCTGCCCACAGTCCTGAGGACTCCTGGCCATACCCCTTTGTCCTCCAGACTGCCTCCTCCTGCAGGGAACACAACATTTTTTTATTTTTATTTTCTATCGTGTGTTTGCGATGTAGAGTACCATGAGCATAACTCAAAAAAAAAAAAGAAACCTCTCTAGAGGAGAGAAAGAAGAAGAAAATGAAGAAGAAAATGAAAAAGAAAATGAAAAAGAAAATGAAAAAGAAAATGTCAGCTTTGCCATTCACAACAGGCATATCAGTGTCTATACAAAATTTCCCTTCACCAGTATTCTCATTCTCCACCCTTTGAGCATGACAAGGTACACTGCAGTAATAACTGGTGTTATCGTGCTGTTGAGATATACTGGGTTAGGGCAGAACTATGAAGGACCTAGGCATGTGGAGTTTGAACTGTACTTGGATCCATGTATTGTACCACCCTGTGTGAATGCAAAAGATGAAGAGGAAACTGTAGAGAAACAGAATAGAGGTTGGTGACAGATGAGTTTGTAGAGGTGAAGAAGATTTTATAAAAATTTGACAACTGGATTGGGCACTACGGGGAAGTGATTCTCTACTTGGTCTATACCTCTAAAAAAAAATTCTGTGTGTCTTATCTCTACTGGGACTATCCCAGCCATCAATCCAGTGTCTTGTCCATCCTAAGTTCATAGGGAACCCGGTATCTGTGAGATAATTTCCTCTACCTGTGATGGACATGCATCTAGAACAGTAGAATGCAACATTAGTCTTCAAGTTTTGTCAAAGGGTAATGTTGCATTTATTTTGTTCTTCCCATTAGCCGAATCTGTGTTTTCTATATGGCTTATGTTTCCTTACTATATGTCCCTTGGTCCCGTCTATGTGTTTAATAATGTGGCTTGTGTTTTCTGTCTAGGGCAGGGGCGGCCAACCAGTCAGAGACAAAGAGCCCAAAAAATTGTGTTAGATACATCACAGAGTCGACATCGAGCCAAAGGCGCACATGCAAAAATGGAATGTGACCTTGTGCCTTCTAGGCCATGCCCCTGGTATAAAATACATTGAAAAAGCCACTTCCACATAAAATAATTGTAAAAGCCAGATCCACATAAAATATATTGAAAAATCCAGATTCACATAATACACTTCAGCTCCCCCATGTGTCACTTCAGCCAGCACCCTCCTGTCACTTCAGGCAGCACCCTCAAGTGTCACTTCAGCTTCCCCCAATTCATGCCATTGCAGCAGCCCGTTATGTGTCCTCTGTTTGCTGGTGGGTGTCTCATCTCTGGTATTTGGCTCCCTCAGTTCTAAGTCCCTGTAGTGCTGCTGCGTGTTTTTCTGGAGAGCAGTGGTTACCGGATCTGTTGTGGTCATGTGACTTTGTGCGTTAGGAGCCACATTTGAAGAAAGAAAGAGCCACATGTGGCTCAAGAGCCACAGGTTGGCCACCACTGGTCTAGGGGATCTATATTGACTATGTGTCCTACTACTCCTACAGTCTCTGGCAAAATGCCCTTCCCTCCTACAAGTGTAACATATTATTGACCATTAGGGATCTTTGGTTTGGACTGATGGGTCTTTCCTGTATGTGCCAGTATACTTACCGTCCTCAACCTCTCCACCTGTTGTTCTCTGCGCCTAGCATTATTCTTGTGATGTTCAATAGCACACTATCTAAGATTAGCTACTGTGACCCCTTTCCAATTTTGCAAAGAAGTCTGCACCCTGACACTCAATGCCTTATTGAGCTCGTCCATTTGCACAGAGACAGCCACCTCCCATTTGCCGAATTAGTGTTTACCAGTGGTCTTATCCAGATGGAGAGTTTTCTATTACTGCAAAAGACAAAAAGACAAAAAAAAAAGTTTAACAAGCTTCTAGGTCATGCAAAGTATTCATTCAATCCTTCTCATCCCGTATTAAGGGTCTGTACATGGCCCAACAAACATTTCCGAGCTCATCTTGACTAGGGGCATTACTAGGAATTAATACTTCTTATATGGTAACTGAAAGAAATACCCTGGGGTTACCTTGTCTCTGTCCGCTTTCCTACTGGCAAATACTAATGTGTGGACAGGTTTTTCTCCATTTCTGACATTACTTTCTTGATTTTTTTATTTATTTATTTGTATTTATTTTTTGTTTTACTATATATGTACACGAATGATACCATACTTACCTGTTCCACTGGTCTCAGCCACTTCCCCCACAGGCTACTGCTCTTCTTTTACCGGTTGGATACTCCTTTGGGTGCATGAGAAATGGCTGAAAACGATCAGGTCACCTTCTCCTCCTAAATAAAACTTCAACATTCATTAGTACATATATAGGTTACAGTCATATTTTTATTATTTTTATTATTTTCTATAGTTTGTATGCTGGCCGTAACTGCTTCCACATCTACATAAGGCAGTGTACTTGCATTCTCTTTTTTTTTCCTTCCTACTTATTTATTTATTGTTGCTACAAGTTCAAACAGTTCTTATATTTCCATTCTTGTCTTATATGACTTTGGTTAGACATACCACCTGCAATACCTAAGGATCAAACTCACCAACCCCTCTTGCTGCCACAGGTTTAAACACTTTGTATGTCTGACCCTTTGTTTTCGGGATTTTATCAGACATAGGGGGTAATTCCAAGTTGATCGCAGCAGGAATTTAGTTAGCAATTGGGCAAAACCATGTGCACTGCAGGGGAGGCAGATTTGACATGTGCAGAGAGAGTTAGATTTGGGTGGGTTATTTTATTTCTGTGCAGGGTAAATACTGGCTGCTTTATTTTTACTAGATTGCAGATTGAACACACCCCACCCAAATCTAACTCTCTCTGCACATGTTAAATCTGCTTCCCCTGCAGTGCACATGGTTTTGCCCAATAGCTAACTAAATTCCTGCTGCGATCAACTTGGAATTACCCCCATATTCTTATCCTTAAGTTCTGCTATACCTCTGGTTCAAAGCTGCCCATCCTAGGGAATGGTTCCCTATCTTTGTCAGTCATACGTTCCCTTTCAGACAAAAAATTCTTCAGCATGTGGACCATATTTCCCACACATAATACTTTTTCCTTTAAACTTCACTGACCCCCTGGGCCGCGGCTCTTCAACCTGAACCCTGGCTACAAAACGTCCACCGCTTGTGCAATTGGATCCCATCGCGGACTTTTTCCTTTTTACGCAGTCCACAATGCACAATACGAATAGACTGTGAAAGTTCTTAGAGCGCTTTCACCCACTCCTTCTCCGCTGAGTACCACGACTCACTCCAATAGTGACCACCGCGAACCCAGTGAGGCCCCTATATGGTTTCTATTCACTGGAAGTGTTTAGGACTGACTTACCTATTCCAGTGAATATACACCGCTGGAGATTTTCCTGAGAGAGACCAGCGAAAACTCCCTATACACTTATACACAAATCACGCTTGCGTATGCTCTACACAGCACCACTAATACCGCGATTCTACGCAAAAGCTCGTAAAAGGGGTATCAAGTTGCGCTGTATACATATCGCACCCACAAACGCGCGGTCCAATCGCACAGCGTATAGGTACTTGTTACCTATCTGCCGTACGACCACGGGTCAATGTACAAACTGCGACCCTCAGCCCGGAGCGTAATACAAAAACCTTTTTTTACTTCAATACTTCGCAATACTATGCACTATCACGCTCCTCTGCAAATCACCTCACGATTTGCGTATTAAACCTTATACTAATGTGAGTCAACCACCTCACACCACCAAGCCTCCACTTACTTGATGTACCACACGACGGGATCCCGAATTGCCTTGGTTCAAATTTCCACTCACTCCTACGTTCGCTCACTCAAATACACTTTGTTTTTCTGTACAAAAAATTTGGATTCATTCAGGTTGGCAGCTTTACCCCCGGAGGCAATACATTTTTTTTTTAATACTAATCTGCTTTAGAAACCGGGCAGTTTTGTGCTATTGTAGCATGGCTACTGTCCCACCTTTAAACTAAATGAACAATTGTGTGGTTTTATTATGTGCACACAACCCTACGCAAGCTTGCGTAATTACGCAACCGTGCGTACCTCTATGCCATGTGTGTGGCCTTGCGCCACGTGCACGTTTTTGTACGCTGTCCTCACGTTCCGTACCACGTGTACCAATGTGCGTACGCAATAAAACAAATCACACAACTTCTATAAATGTGAGCAATACTAACTATAATCACTCACTTAACACAACACACAGTTTCTTTCTGTATAAACCTTTACAACCAGGCCAGACTGCGTTTGTGCTTTACACTTACTTCCTTAAACATTTATTTTAGTTTTAACTATATAGCAACAAATGTATTCGGTTTCACACAGATCTATAATGAATCTAGCAATAATCAATCATTTAAATGATATGATTCAGATTGGATAGCTATCTTGCAGAACATACACTGATATAAACATACACATAATTATAATATTATATATATATATATATATATATATATATATATTATATATATATACACACCACTTGACTCTTATAGAACCCCCACACAGTACACACCTACTGAATGAATGCATTTCCTTCAAAGTCTCTAATTTGCATATCAACAGAGGTTCATATGCCGGTTCAAGAGAGTGGTGGGACAGGTTTTTTAAACATTTCAATGGCTATTCTAAACTAGCAAGCAGATTTAACTAAATCCTGGAGGAAAAAGAAAAAACTTTGTTTATATATGTGTGTAATTCTTACATCAAGTATTCATCTATTAACTCTCACTAGGTCCAGCTGAAACTATTTGTAATTGACTATGGCATGGGTTAAATAAATGCATTCGTAACTCATAAATGGTGTTTGATGAGACCAAGGAAAGCTGATTATTCCGAGCAGTGAAAATCAGCCATTTAGAAAATTACCTTCCCAAAATGGCCACTGCTCCTCCCCCTTCCACATCCATGAGGGTTACACAAAATGGTGGACAGGCCATATGTGGTTAGTCCAAAATGGAGGACAGACCATGCGGCTTCCTTTGTCACAAAGAAATCACACATCATACAAGCACCAGAAGTTATTTTAGGCCTGAGTTAAAAATAAAAACTATATCAAGGCTATGCAGCAACTTTTAAATATACTTTTAAACCTACTTAAACAGATAAACAATCCAATCTGAATCAAACACAATATGACTTATTTGAACCTTGTTTTGCAACAATAAAAATACATTTTAGCATCTTAAATATTATGAGAAACGCATTGTCCCTTGAATTTCATATTAGCGTCTTACTAATAACACAACAATACACACGGATATGATTTTCTCAGCTTTAGGATGCGTCCATCACAAGCTGATCGACCACAGCGTCGCATTTATAATGTACAGTGCATCATTAAGAACGTGATATCGCGGACCAGCCCCATCTAAGAATGCCAAATTGATTTCTCACAAATATTTAAAATGCCTAATATATATTGTAAACTCCCGCACCTCTTATTACCATAACCCATGAATGTGCGCTATAAATCGCAAAACACTGCATCCCATAAGAGAAAACAATACACCCACACATTATCTGAGTTGCAAAGCTCATTGATGTATATATTTGTTATTAAAAAGGATATGGATTCAATATATATTACAAAGTACAGTATACCTATAGTTACATGGTTACACTCACACAGTAAGCAGTTAAAACATACAATTACATACAGTTACAGGCCATTACATACAGTTTCAGTTACAGGCCAGCGATACAATTACAATTCCCTCCAATGCATCTTATGTCTCTCTCTCTCTGTAAATAAATACAGGAACTGATCTGCCAGCAAGTCCATCATCGTCTCAGACCTTACAGCAACTGAGCTCCTGTGTGATCAATAAGTTTTATCTAGTTTTTGGGGGAGGGATTCATGATGAGTCACCAGTCCCTTTGTATATGCTAATCAGGTTCAGCCTTGAAGACATCCAAAGGGCTGGCCTGAGTTTCCTGTTCATTACCTGTTTGGAATATCTATTGTTCTAATAAAAGTGATTTTAGCTTTTATACATTTAATCATAATTCCGTGTTGCAATGTCCTACAACTTAATAACAAGTATCAAATGAATCTACACATTAATCTGGTTGTTTTAATAGTAAATATGACAGGTCTATCTTGTTTCATTCAAATAATACACATACATGACACCACTCCATCTTATACAATTCTAAATCATCATGATGTCTGGCGCTTGATACCACCACAATTATGTACTGCATGAAATAAGTGTTGAATCCATCTCTGTGGCATGTCCATGTAAATGCGTGTGTTACCATATATTGCTGTGCTCGCTGCGCGTATTTGCAAGTATAGCGACTTATATGTGTGTAGAGTTTGTATGTTCTCTTTATGTAATATTTTTGACTTCAACAATATATATATATATATATATATATATATATATTTATATTTATATAAAAGATAGATAAAAGTATAAGCAGAAAGCTGTTGGAGGCAGTAACAGAATATAGCACATTTTATTGAATAGAAAACTAGCGTGTGTAAACTAAACACTGTAGAAAAACAATATCACACAACACACATAGCATACACACACATGCAGACAGCATGCATACATAACATACATACACACACACACTACAACACTACACACCTACAAACACACAGCATACCTACAAACACACACACACACTAACCATTTTAACTCCAGCAGAATCTTCTCCTCTTCTCTTCTATTTAATTGGTTAGTGCTGTGCGTGTGTTTTTTTGTAGGTATGTGTGTATGCTATGTGTGTTGTGTGATATTGTTTTTCTACAGTGTATACATACGCTAATTGTCTATTCAATAACATGTGCTATATTTTGTTACTGCCTCCAACAGCTTTCTTCTTATACTTTTATCTATCTGTTATATATATATATATATATATATATATACATATATATTCCATAGACAAAAAACCTTACGGTTTCACATGTCCCATTAAGGCTTCTTACACATGATCTGGCATTTCAGAAACCTGTTGTAGCTCTTTCACTCAAACTCCAAAAAGCAATGAAATTCCGATCATTAAGGCTGACGCCTTAATGGACGTGTTCCTTGCGCAATACAGATATGGTATGCCATCACAGCCTGTGGGTAAGTGCAGATTCAGCACTCTCACAGAGTGAGATTGCTGTCACTCACACAATGGTGGAGCTGCTAATTCACAGATTTGTGTGCTCATTGGAATACACACATGCAGTCTATGCAACTGAAGGTCTGAGTGTTGTTGATTGGAGGGAGGAGACAGAGCGGTGTGGATGGGGGAACCGGTGTGTGGATAGAGGGAAGACTAAGCAGCACTGATGGGGGGACAAAGAAACACGGGATAATTCAGACTGCAGCAGCGATCGCAGTCTGAATTAGTTTGTGGGGTGCAAATGCGCAATGGCCACACTGTGCGTGCGTACCCCGGGAGCCCAGTGGGGGGAGGTGTAGGGCCTGACATGCGAGGCGGACTAGCCCTGTGCTGGGCGTCACATCGCATGTTAGAGTAAATGATTGTAGATGTGCTAAATTTGGCACATCTACAATCAACTCTGAATTACCAACACAGATGGGGGGGGGGAGGTAAGAAAGATGGAGGAACGACAGTGGCACAGATGGTGGGGAGACCGCTGCATGGATGGGTGGACAGTGCCGTGTGGATGATGGGGAAAGAGCAGCACAGATGTGGGAGGGGTAAGAGCAGCACAGATGTGGGAGGGGTAAGAGCAGCACAGATGGAAAGAAACGGCACGGATGAGGAAGGCAGAGCAGCATGGATGAGGGGAATACAGTCCCAACATCGGAGGGGATAAGTATTTTTACCTCCCCGTGGGGGGTGGCAGCTAGAGCTAATCCTTGGGTGGGTTGGATAGGGCAACCTCCCCCAATAGTGACCCATGAAACTTACCTTCAGGATGTCAGCTATATAAATAGGGTAAGAGTGGTGTGGATAGGGGGTAGATTAAGCAGTAAGTATGGGAAGGGAGACAGAGCGGTGCGGATGGGGGAAATGGTGCAGATGGGTTGAAGACACTGGCACGGATGGGTAGAAAACTGGTACAGATGGGAGAGAAGACAGTGTGCCATGTATTGGAGGAGGCAGAGTGACGTTGAAGAGGGAAACACTGAATAGCACAGAGAGAAGGAAACGGTGATACAGACAAGGCACAGGTGGGGAAAGACAGATGGTGCAGATAAGTTAGTACAGACTAGCACAGATGGGAGAACACAGCAGTAGGGAATGGGGAAGAGAGCAGCATGGGGGTGTATAGGGGAAGTAAGTGTAGATGCGTAGACCGTATATGGGGTATTATAGTTTTTGCAATTAACCAAGATGTTTGAGGGAGCTAAATGTGTATTCTAAATGAGATGGATGTATGGAGTTAGAAGGATGTTGTAACAAGGTGGGATTGTTGTGGTGACCGAATGGGATGTTTGTGGGCACTGTGTCTGATGGGAGCACCACAAAACTGCTCAGACCTTCAGTTGCATAGACTGCATGTGTGTATTCCAATGAGCACACAAATCTGTGAATTAGCAGCTCCACCATTGTGTGAGTGACAGCAATCTCACTCTGTGAGAGTGCTGAATCTGCACTTACCCACAGGCTGTGATGGCATACCATATCTGTATTGCGCAAGGAACACGTCCATTAAGGCGTCAGCCTTAATGATCGGAATTTCATTGCTTTTTAGAGTTTGAGTGAAAGAGCTACAACAGGTTTCTGAAATGCCAGATCATGTGTAAGAAGCCTTAATGGGACATGTGAAACCGTAAGGTTTTTTGTCTATGGAATTTCATCGCTTTTTTTCAATTTATTTTTTTTAAATTCAGAAATGTAAAATTTCACTGTAAGAATAAACATTTGATTTTTTTAAAATGTTTAACGATAACACCCCTGGCAACGAACAATACCCCTGGCCACAAGCATTACAAACCCCTGGCAACGAGCAAGACACCCAGCCCATAAAACCCCTGGTAGCGAGCATGACACCCAGCGTGTAGAAGCTTTACTGTAGGACATAAATGTATCACGGCATTGCAGTGTGGGGCATATTGTGCAGGGGACATTACTATATGGGGCTTAATATGGTGACATTTTTTTCCCCCGTGTGGTGGGCAAGGTCTGTTGGTGCAGGGCCAAAAAATAAGATTTTAAACCTACCGGTAAATCTTTTTCTCCTAGTCCGTAGAGGATGCTGGGAACTTCGTAAAGACCATGGGGTATAGACGAGCTCCGCAGGAGACATGGGCACTCTAAAGACTTTAGATGGATGTGCACTGGCTCCTCCCTCTATGCCCCTACTCCAGATCTCAGTTAAAGAACTGTGCCCAGAGGAGACGGACAGTACAAGGAAAGGATTTTTGTTAAGCTAAGGGCAAGATTCAAACCAGCCCACACCATCCACACCGTATAACATGGAATATATGCAACCAGTTAACAGTATGAACAAAACAGCATCAGCCAAAGACTGATCTTAACTGTAACATAACAATATAGAAGCCTTGCAGAAATATGTCCGCACTGGGGCGGGCATCCAACATCCTCAATGGACTAGGAGAAAAAGAATTACCTGTAGGTTTAAAATCTTATTTTCTCTTACGTCCTAGAGGATGCTGGGGACTCCGTAAGGACCATGGGGATTATACCAAAGCTCCAGACCAGGCGGGAGAGTGCGGATGACTCTGCAGCACCAATTGAGCAAATATGAGGTCCTTATCAGCCAGGGTATCAAACTTATAGAATTTAGCAAAAGTGTTTGAACCCGACCAAGTAGCTGCTCGTCACAGCTGTAATGCAGAGACGCCTCGGGCAGCCGCCCAAGAAGAGCCCACCTCCCTATTGGAATGGGCCTTTACCGAATTTGGGAACGGCAATCCAGCCGTAGAATGAGCCTGCTGAATCGTGTTACAAATCCAACGAGCAATAGTCTGCTTAGAAGCAGGAGCGCCAACCTTGTTGGCCGCATACAGGACAAACAGTGTCTCTGTTTTCCTAACCCGAGCCGTCCTGGCTACATAAATTTTTAATGTCCTGACTACATCAAGGGATTTGGAATCCTCCAAGTCACCTGTAGCCACAGGTACCACAATAGGTTGGTTATATGAAACAATGAAACCACCTTAGGCAAAAATTGAGGACGAGTCCTCAACTCTGCTCTATCCACATGGAAAATCAGATAGGGGCTTTTGTGAGATAACACCCGCCTTGCAGATGCCAAGGCCAACAACATGACCACCTTCCAAGCGAGAAATTTTAATTCAACCGTTCGAAGAGGTTCAAACCAGTGAGATTTTAGGAACTGTAACACCACGTAAAGGTTCCAAGGTGTGACTGGGGGCACAAAAGGAGGCTGGATGTGCAGCACTCCCTTTACAAAAGTCTGGACTTCTTGAGGAGAGGCCAATTCCTTCTGAAAGAAAATTGATAGGGCCGAAATCTGTACCTTAATGGAGCCTAACTTTAGGCCCATATCCACTCCTGTCTGTAGAAAGTGGAGAAAACGGCCCAGATTGACATCTTCCGTAGGAGCATTCTTGGCTTCACACCAAGATACATACTTCATCCAGATACGGTGATAATGTTTCGCCGTCACCTCCTTCCTAGCCTTTATTAGACTAGGGATGACTTCCTCCGGAATACCTTTCCCAGATAGGATTTGGTGTTCAACCGCCATGCCGTCAAACGTAACTGCGGTAAGTCTTGGAACACGCAGGGCCCCTGCTGCAACAGGTCCTCCCTGAGAGGAAGAGGCCACGGATCTTCTGTGAGCATTTCCTGAAGATCTGAATACCAGGCCCTTTGAGGCCAATCTGGAACAATGAGTATTGTCTGCACTCTTTTTCGTCTTATGATTCTCAATATTTTTGAGATGAGCGGAAGAGGAGGGAACACATAGACCGACTGAACACATAGACTGACTGAAACACCCATGGTGTCACCAGGGCGTCCACCGCTACTGCCTGAGGGTCCCTTGACCTGGCACAATACCTCGGAAGCTTCTTGGGAGGCGAGACGCCATCATGTCTATTTGAGGAAGTCCCCAATGACTTGTTATCTCTGCAAAAACTTCGTGATGAGGACCCCACTCCCCTGGATGGAGATCGTGTCTGCTGAGGAAGTCTGCTTCCCAGTTGTCCACTCCCTGAATGAAGACAGATGACAGAGCGCTTAAGTGATTTTCTGCCCAGCGAAGAATCCTGGTGGCTTCCACTCTGCTCCTTGTCCCGCCTTGGCGGTTTACATGAGCCAGGGCCGTGACGTTGTCTGATTGAATCAGAACCGGTAGGTCGCGAAGAAGATTCTCCGCTTGTCGTAGGCCGTTGTATATGGCCCTCAACTCCAGTACATTGATGTGTAGACAAGCCTCCTGGCTTGACCAGAGTCCCTGAAAATTTCTTTCTTGTGTGGCTGCTCCCCATCCTCGGAGGCTCACATCCATGGTCATCAGAACCCAGTCTTAAATACCGAACCTGCGACCCCTGAGAAGGTGAGCACTCTGCAGCCATCACAGGAGAGAGACCCTGGGGGACAGGCTTATTTTCTGATGCACTTGTAGATGGGACCCCGGGCACTTGTCCAGAATGTCCCACTGAATTGTCTCGCATGGAACCTGCCGAAGGGGATGGCCTCGTAGGCCGCCACCATTTTTCCCAGTACTCGAGTGCATTGATGGACTGACACTCTTTTTGGTTTTAGCAGGTCCCTGACCATGTTCTGGAGTTCCTGGGCTTTTTCCACTGGGAGAAAAACCCTCTTCTGTTCCGTGTCCAGAATCATGCCTAAGAAAGATAGCCGAGTCGTTGGAATCAACTGGAATCAACTGTGACTTTGATAGATTTAGAATCCAGCCATGTTGCTGCAGCACTCTCAAGGAGAGCGACACGCTTTTCAGCAATTGATCTCTCGATCTCGCTTTTATCAGGAGATCGTCCAAGTACGGGATAATTGTGACTCCCTGCCTGCGCAGGAGCACCATCATTTCCGCCATTACCTTGGTGAAAATCCTCGGGGCCGTGGAAAGCCCAAACGGCAACGTCTGAAACTGGTAATGAACTAAAAGCACCAGCACTTTATTCTCGCTGTGTCAGTCTCTGAGTGCCGCTGTTTGCCATACAGCCTGTTACCTGCATCAATTTTTCCAGAGGGCACCTGAGCAACATACTCGTCTTCAGGAGAGTGCCGATCCGACATTTGCAAGTATATATATATATATATATATATATATATATATATATATATATATATATATATATATATATATATATATATTACACTCACTGTGCCAAATAAATGTGCACCCCCCCTCTTTTGTGCCCTCTGTACTTATGTTCAGCAGGGGAGAGTCCGGGGAGCCAGCTTCTCTGCAGCGTGCTGTGGAGAAAATGGCACTGGTTGGTGCTGGAGGATCAAGCTCTGCCCCCTCAATGTTTATACTGGCGGGGGTTTCTGTAATATACCCCCTCCGCAGTATATATATATATATATATATATATATATATATATATATATATATATATATATATATATATATATATACCAGTGTCCCTAGAAGTTTATGATTGCTGCCCAGGGCGCCCCACCCGTGCCCTGCACCCATACAGTGCCGTCAGGTTGTGTGAATGTGGGAGCAATGGCGCGCAGCGTTACCGCTGTGCAGTACCTCAGTGAAGATCAGAAGTCTTCTGCCGCATTTGAAGTCTTCTTTCTTCTTATACTCACCCGGCTTCTATCTTCCGGCTCTGTGAGGAGGATGGCGGCGTGGCTCCGGGACGAACAACGAGGGTGAGACCTGTGTTCTGACCCTCTGGAGCTAATGGTGTCCAGTAGCCTAAGAAGCAGAGCCTATCATTTAAGTAGGTCTGCTTCTCTCCACTCAGTCCCACGATGCAGGGAGCCTGTTGCCAGCAGTGCTCCCTGAAAATAAAAAAACTAACAAGTCTTTTTCAGAGAAACTCAGTAGAGCTCCCCTGC
This sequence comes from Pseudophryne corroboree, assembly GCF_028390025.1. Lineage (NCBI taxonomy): Eukaryota > Metazoa > Chordata > Amphibia > Anura > Myobatrachidae > Pseudophryne > Pseudophryne corroboree. Next base: position 197,289,739 of record NC_086453.1, on the reverse strand, counting down.
AGTGCATCCAGTCTCCTCTGGGCACAGGATCTAACTGAGGTCTGGAGGAGGGGCATAGAGGGAGGAGCCAGTGCACACCCATCTAAAGTCTTTAGAGTGCCCATGTCTCCTGCGGAGCCCATCTATACCCCATGGTCCTTATGGAGTCCCCAGCAACCTCTAGGACGTAAGAGAAACTGGGGTGTAAGGTAGACTTTTCCGGCGAGGCCACGCTCATTTTAACGAGGCCACGCCCATTGCCTGGGACAGAGCATTCTGCAGCTTTTACATTTCCCCAATGGCTGCTGAGAGGAACAGCTGATGGGAATACACTGGGGGCAGCTCATTGTGTATTTCCATTTCCCAGGTGGCTGCTTCTCTTTTCAACAGCAGCAGAGTGCTGGGTGGAGGGTGAAGGGGGGTGTATCTCCAGCTCCACTGGGCTACCCAATTACTGAGATCAGGGACGCACTGGGAGAGAAGCCATGGGTGCAGAGAGACCAGGAGGTTCCTCTAAGGTGGGCGGATGCTGGAAGATTGACTTCCAGCAGCAGTACAGTTTGATATTCGGTAGTTTTCTGAAATTGGACATGTGCATCCATCATATATATACACCAAGACAAAGGCGGAACTAGGGTCTTTGGGGCCCAGGGCATGTTGAAGAATGCCCCACTCCCCTCCCCCCCCCCCCCCCCCCCCCCACCCACCCGAAAAAAAAAAAATTGGCAATTCAGAAAAACAGACATGGTCAGCTGGGGATGGGCATTATCACTGTTTTGGTGAGTAACTGAAAGAGACACATGGGGCAGAGAGAGAGAGAGGGAGACACATGGGGCAGAGAGATAGAGGGAGACACTGGAAAGAGAATGAGAAACCAGGGGCAGATGGAGAGAGAGAGAGAGAGATGGAGACAGAGAGAGAGGGAGGGATCAGGAGCAGAGAGAGAGAGAGAGAGACCAGGGGCAGTGAGAGGGACACATGGGAGAGAGGGCAACAGAGACCAGGGCCAGACAGAGAGAGAGAGACCAGGGCCAGACAGAGAGAGAGAGAGACCAGGGGCAGAGACAGAGAGAGAGAGACCAGGGGCAGAGAGAGAGACCAGGGGCAGTGAGAGGGACACATGGGAGAGAGAGCAACAGAGACCAGGGGCAGAGACAGAGAGAGAGAGACCAGGGGCAGAGACAGAGAGAGAGAGACCAGGGGCAGAGACAGAGAGAGAGAGACCAGGGGCAGAGACAGAGACAGAGAGACCAGGGGCAGAGACAGAGACAGAGAGAGAGAGAGACCAGGGGCAGAGACAGAGAGAGAGAGAGACCAGGGGCAGAGAGAGAGAGAGAGAGACCAGGGGCAGAGAGAGAGAGAGAGAGACCAGGGGCAGAGAGAGAGAGAGAGAGACCAGGGGCAGAGAGAGAGAGAGAGAGACCAGGGGCAGAGAGAGAGAGAGAGAGACCAGGGGCAGAGAGAGAGAGAGAGAGACCAGGGGCAGAGAGAGAGAGAGACCAGGGGCAGAGACAGAGAGAGAGAGAGACCAGGGGCAGAGACAGAGAGAGACCAGGGGCAGAGACAGAGAGAGAGAGAGACCAGGGGCAGAGACAGAGAGAGAGAGAGACCAGGGGCAGAGACAGAGAGAGAGAGAGACCAGGGGCAGAGACAGAGAGACCAGGGGCAGAGGCAGAGACAGAGAGACCAGGGGCAGAGGCAGAGACAGAGAGACCAGGGGCAGAGACAGAGAGAGAGACCAGGGGCAGAGACAGAGAGAGAGACCAGGGGCAGAGACAGAGAGAGAGACCAGGGGCAGAGACAGAGAGAGAGACCAGGGGCAGAGACAGAGAGAGAGACCAGGGGCAGAGACAGAGAGAGAGACCAGGGGCAGAGACAGAGAGAGAGACCAGGGGCAGAGACAGAGAGAGAGACCAGGGGCAGAGAGAGAGAGAGACCAGGGGCAGAGAGAGAGAGAGAGACCAGGGGCAGAGAGAGAGAGAGAGACCAGGGGCAGAGAGAGAGAGAGACCAGGGGCAGAGAGAGAGAGAGAGACCAGGGGCAGAGAGAGAGAGAGACCAGGGGCAGAGAGAGAGAGAGAGAGACCAGGGGCAGAGAGAGAGAGAGACCAGGGGCAGAGAGAGAGAGAGACCAGGGGCAGAGAGAGAGAGAGACCAGGGGCAGAGAGAGAGAGAGAGACCGACCAGGGGCAGAGAGAGAGAGAGAGACCGACCAGGGGCAGAGAGAGAGAGAGAGACCGACCAGGGGCAGAGAGAGAGAGAGAGACCAGGGGCAGAGAGAGAGAGAGACCAGGGGCAGAGAGAGAGAGAGACCAGGGGCAGAGAGAGAGAGAGAGAGAGAGAGAGAGAGAGAGAGAGAGAGAGAGAGAGAGAGAGACCAGGGCCAGAGAGACACTGGGAGACATGGGGGAAAAGAGACGGGGAGACAGAGAGACCAAGGGCAAAGAGACCGGGAGACATGGGGTGAGACAGATAGAGACCAGGGGAAGAGAGACAGACAGACTGAGGCCAGCGGCAGAGAGTGAGACTAGAGCCACAGATAGATGGGGAAACAGAGAGAGAGACCAGGGGTTGTTACAGAGAGAGAGACAGAGAGAGACACCAGGAGCAGAGAAAGATGGAGAAATGAGAGAGAGAGAGAGACCAGGGGCAGTGAGAGGAGACATGAGAGACAGAGCTCTGGGCCAGACAGCGAGAGGGAGACATGTGGGAGAGACCAGGGGCAGAGACAGTGAGATGATGGACAGAAAGAGGACCAGAGAGAAGGCCACTGGAAGACATGGGCGAGAGAGAGGTGGAGGAGACAGAGACAGACTAGAGGTAGAGAGAGAGAAAGAGACAGACTAGGGCCAGACAAAGACTGGGAGACATAGGAGACAGAGATATGGGGAGACAGAGAGACCAGGGCCAGAGAGATACTGGGAGACATGGGGGAAAAGAGAGAGAGAGAGAGGAGACAGAAAGACCAGGGACAGACTGAGAGAAAGAGACACACACACAGAGACCAGGTGCAGTAAGAGAGACAGACCAGGGGCAGAGAGAGAGAGAATGACAAACCAGGGGCAGCGAGAGAGAGACAAACCAGGGGCAGCGAGAGAGAGACAAACCAGGGGCAGCGAGAGAGAGAGAGACAAACCAGGGGCAGCGAGAGAGAGAGAGACACCAGGGGCAGAGAGAGAGAGAGAATGACAGACCAGGGGCAGCGAGAGAGAGACAAACCAGGGGCAGCGAGAGAGAGAGAGACAAACCAGGGGCAGCGAGAGAGAGAGAGACACCAGGGGCAGCGAGAGAGAGAGAGACACCAGGGGCAGCGAGAGAGAGAGAGACACCAGGGGCAGCGAGAGAGAGAGAGAGACACCAGGGGCAGCGAGAGAGAGAGAGAGACACCAGGGGCAGCGAGAGAGAGAGAGAGACACCAGGGGCAGCGAGAGAGAGAGAGAGACACCAGGGGCAGCGAGAGAGAGAGAGAGACACCAGGGGCAGCGAGAGAGAGAGAGAGACACCAGGGGCAGCGAGAGAGAGAGAGAGACACCAGGGGCAGCGAGAGAGAGAGAGAGACACCAGGGGCAGCGAGAGAGAGAGAGAGACACCAGGGGCAGCGAGAGAGAGAGAGAGACACCAGGGGCAGCGAGAGAGAGAGAGAGACACCAGGGGCAGCGAGAGAGAGAGAGAGACACCAGGGGCAGCGAGAGAGAGAGAGAGAGACACCAGGGGCAGCGAGAGAGAGAGAGAGAGACACCAGGGGCAGCGAGAGAGAGAGAGAGAGACACCAGGGGCAGCGAGAGAGAGAGAGAGAGACACCAGGGGCAGCGAGAGAGAGAGAGAGAGACACCAGGGGCAGCGAGAGAGAGAGAGAGAGACACCAGGGGCAGCGAGAGAGAGAGAGAGAGACACCAGGGGCAGCGAGAGAGAGAGAGAGAGAGACACCAGGGGCAGCGAGAGAGAGAGAGAGAGAGACACCAGGGGCAGCGAGAGAGAGAGAGACACCAGGGGCAGCGAGAGAGAGAGAGAGAGACACCAGGGGCAGCGAGAGAGAGAGAGAGAGACACCAGGGGCAGCGAGAGAGAGAGAGACACCAGGGGCAGCGAGAGAGAGAGAGACACCAGGGGCAGCGAGAGAGAGAGAGACACCAGGGGCAGCGAGAGAGAGAGAGACCAGGGGCAGCGAGAGAGAGAGAGACCAGGGGCAGCGAGAGAGAGAGAGACCAGGGGCAGCGAGAGAGAGACCAGGGGCAGCGAGAGAGAGAGAGAGACCAGGGGCAGCGAGAGAGAGAGAGAGACAGAGATACCAGGGGCAGCGAGAGAGAGACAGATAGAGATACCAGGGGCAGCGAGAGAGAGAGACAGAGATACCAGGGGCAGTGAGAGAGAGAGACAGACAGAGATACCAGGGGCAGCGAGAGAGACAGAGGTACCAGGGGCAGCGAGAGAGACAGAGACAGACAAGGGCAGTGGCGGAACTAGAGAATGGTGGGCCCAGGAGCAACAATATGCATTGGGCCCCTCTCCCTTATTAAAAATAGGGATAGCACGCGCCACAAAAAAAACTGTAAGTGGGCGACTGAAGTAGGGGTGACAGGGAGATAGTGGGTGACTGGTGAGGCAGGAGTGACTGGGAGATAGTGGGTGACTGAGGCATGGGTGACCAGTAGAGAGTAGATGACTGAGGCAGGGTGACAGGTAGAGTTGGTGACTGAGGCAGGGTGACAGGTAGAGTTGGTGACTGAGGCAGGGTGACAGGTAGAGTTGGTGACTGAGGCAGGGTGACAGGTAGAGTTGATGACTGAAGCAGGGGCGACAGGGAGATAGTGGGTGACTGAAGCATGGGCGACAGGGAGATAGTGGGTGACTGAAGCGTGGGTGACAGGGAGATAGTGGGTGACTGAAGCGTGGGTGACAGGGAGATAGTGGGTGACAGGGAGATAGTGGGTGACTGAAGCAGGGGTGACAGGGAGATAGTGGGCGAGTAAGGCAGGAGTGACCGGTAGATAGTGGGTGACTGAGGTAGTGGTCACAGGGAGATAGTGGGTGACTGGTGAGGCAGGGGTGACAGGGAGATAGTGGGTGACTGGTGAGGCAGGGGTGACAGGGAGATAGTGGGTGACTGGTGAGGCAGGGGTGACAGGGAGATAGTGGGTGACTGGTGAGGCAGGGGTGACAGGGAGATAGTGGGTGACTGGTGAGGCAGGGGTGACAGGGAGATAGTGGGTGACTGGTGAGGCAGGGGTGACAGGGAGATAGTGGGTGACTGGTGAGGCAGGGGTGACAGGGAGATAGTGGGTGACTGGTGAGGCAGGGGTGACAGGGAGATAGTGGGTGACTGGTGAGGCAGGGGTGACAGGGAGATAGTGGGTGACTGGTGAGGCAGGGGTGACAGGGAGATAGTGGGTGACTGGTGAGGCAGGGGTGACAGGGAGATAGTGGGTGACTGGTGAGGCAGGGGTGACAGGGAGATAGTGGGTGACTGGTGAGGCAGGGGTGACAGGGAGATAGTGGGTGACTGGTGAGGCAGGGGTGACAGGGAGATAGTGGGTGACTGGTGAGGCAGGGGTGACAGGGAGATAGTGGGTGACTGGTGAGGCAGGGGTGACAGGGAGATAGTGGGTGACTGGTGAGGCAGGGGTGACAGGGAGATAGTGGGTGACTGGTGAGGCAGGGGTGACAGGGAGATAGTGGGTGACTGGTGAGGCAGGGGTGACAGGGAGATAGTGGGTGACTGGTGAGGCAGGGGTGACAGGGAGATAGTGGGTGACTGAGGCAGGGGTGACAGGGAGATAGTGGATGACTGAGGCAGGGGTGACAGGGAGATAGTGGATGACTGAGGCAGGAGTAATAGGGAGATAGTGGGTGACTTAAGCAGGGGTGACAGGGCGATAGTGGGTAACTGAAGCAGGGGTGACAGGGCGATACTGTGTGACTGAGGCAGGGGTGACAGGGCGATAGTGGGTGACTGGTGAGGCGGGGTGACAGGGAGATAGTGGGTGACTAATGAGGCAGGGGTGACAGGGAGATAGTGGGTGACTAATGAGGCAGGGGTGACAGGGATATAGTGGGTGACTGAGGCCTGGGTGACAAGTAGAGAGTATATGACTGAGTCAGGGTGATAGGTAGAGTTGGTGGCTGAGGCAGGATGACAGAGAGTGGGTGAATGAGGCAGGGTGACAGGGAGATAGTGGGTGACTGAAGCAGGTGTGAGAGGGAGATAGTGGGTGTCAGCAGGGTGTGGATCATTAGATCGACAGTGTCTAGGTCGACAATGTTTAGGTCAACCACTATAGATCGACAGTCACTAGGTCGACAGGGTTTGAAGGTCAACAGGGTTTCTAGGTCAACATGTTCTAGGTCAACATGAGTATTTCATTTTTTTTGGTGTCGTTTTCTCCGTACAGTGACCGGGAAGCCCAATTAGTGCACTGCTTCGCTCGCCATGCTTCGGGCAAGGTTACTATTCCCAATCGTAGTCCATGTGGATCGTCAAGAATGAAAAAAAGTTAAAAAAGAGAAAGAAAAAAAAAAGTGAAAAACTCAGGTCGACCTTTTGCTCTGTCGACCTAGAACATGTCAACCTATAAACCCTGTAGACCTTCAAACCCTGTCGACATAGTGACTGTCGACCTATAGTGGTCGACATAGACACTGTCGATCTTCAGACCGGATCCCGACTGAAGCAGGGGTGACAGGGAGATAGTGGGTGACTGAGGCAGGAGTAATAGGGAGATAGTGGGTGACTGAGGCAGGGGTGACAGGTAAAGTTGGTGATTGAGGCAGGGTGACAGGTAGAGTGGGTGACTGAAGCAGGGGTGACAGGGAGATAGTGGGTGACTGAAGCATGGGTGACAGGGAGATAGTGGGTGAGTAAGGCAGGAGTGACCGGTAGATAGTGGGTGACTGGTGAGGCAGGGGTGACAGGGAGATAGTGGGTGACTGAAGTAGGGGTGACAGGGAGATAGTGGGTGACTGAAGTAGGGGTGACAGGGAGATAGTGGGCGATTGGTGAGGCAGGGGTGACAGGGAGATGGTGAGTGACTGAGACAGGGGTGAGAGGGAGATAGTGGGTAACAGGTATAGAGTGGGTGACTGAGGCAGAGGTAACAGAGAGAAAGTGTGCTTGCAGAAAGATGTCGGCTGCAGTGTGCGACCCTGTGCCAGTGTTTTCCCTTCCTGGCTCCCCACTCACCTCACCCTGTGATCCAGGCTCTCTCTTGGGGCAGTGCAGCAGGGGTTCGAGCACACATCGGGAGAAGATGAGAAGGCAGCGGCAGCACCCTCCACATATGGTACTCTCCGCAATGTAACGGTTGGCCAGCCCTGTATATACACACACATTGTAAAAGACACACACATAGCAACACACACATACACACGTATGACAAAACACACAAACAGCTAAACACACATAGTAAAACAATTGTACACACACACACATATAGCAAAATACGCACACAGCTAAACACACATACTCTGGTACTTACATAGTTTACCCCTACTGGCTGGCACTCTGGTTTCGAGAAGGCCCTTCACAACTGACAGCAGCATCAGTGCGGTGCTGGGTTGAAGGGTGCAGCCACTGCCTTCTCATCCCGACTGCCACCTCTCACTCATACACTCTCTGGTCTCTCTCATATTATCTCACATCTCTCCTTTTTCTCTCTAATTCTTGCTCTCTTTTACACACATACTATCTTGTTTTATTTCAGCCACACACGCTATCTCATTCTATTTCATTCTGTCTCTCATACATCCACATATCCATACACTGCCGCTCTCATACATCCACATATCCATACACTGCCGCTCTCATACATCCACATATCCATACACTGCCACTCTCATACATCCACATATCCGTACACTGCCGCTCTCATACATCCACATATCCATACACTGCCGCTCTCATACATCCACATATCCATACACTGCCGCTCTCATACATCCACATATCCGTACACTGCCGCTCTCATACATCCACATATCCATACACTGCCGCTCTCATACATCCACATATCCATACACTGCCACTCTCATACATCCACATATCCGTACACTGCCACTCTCATACATCCACATATCCGTACACTGCCACTCATACATCCACATATCCGTACACTGCCACTCTCATACATCCACATATCCATACACTGCCACTCTCATACATCCACATATCCGTACACTGCCGCTCTCATACATCCACATATCCGTACACTGCCGCTCTCATACATCCACATATCCGTACACTGCCGCTCTCATACATCCACAGATCCGTACACTGCCGCTCTCATACATCCACATATCCGTACACTGCCGCTCTCATACATCCACATATCCGTACACTGCCGCTCTCATACATCCACATATCCGTACACTGCCGCTCTCATACATCCACATATCCGTACACTGCCGCTCTCATACATCCACATATCCGTACACTGCCGCTCTCATACATCCACATATCCATACACTGCCGCTCTCATACATCCACATATCCATACACTGCCGCTCTCATACATCCACATATCCATACACTGCCGCTCTCATACATCCACATATCCATACACTGCCGCTCTCATACATCCACATATCCATACACTGCCGCTCTCATACATCCACATATCCATACACTGCCGCTCTCATACATCCACATATCCATACACTGCCACTCATACATCCACATATCCGTACACTGCCACTCTCATACATCCACATATCCGTACACTGCCGCTCTCATACATCCACATATCCGTACACTGCCGCTCTCATACATCCACATATCCGTACACTGCCGCTCTCATACATCCACATATCCGTACACTGCCGCTCTCATACATCCACATATCCGTACACTGCCGCTCTCATACATCCACATATCCGTACACTGCCGCTCTCATACATCCACATATCCGTACACTGCCGCTCTCATACATCCACATATCCGTACACTGCCGCTCTCATACATCCACATATCCGTACACTGCCGCTCTCATACATCCACATATCCGTACACTGCCGCTCTCATACATCCACATATCCGTACACTGCCGCTCTCATACATCCACATATCCGTACACTGCCGCTCTCATACATCCACATATCCGTACACTGCCGCTCATACATCCACATATCCGTACACTGCCGCTCTCATACATCCACATATCCGTACACTGCCGCTCTCATACATCCACATATCCGTACACTGCCGCTCTCATACATCCACATATCCGTACACTGCCGCTCTCATACATCCACATATCCGTACACTGCCGCTCTCATACATCCACATATCCGTACACTGCCGCTCTCATACATCCACATATCCGTACACTGCCGCTCTCATACATCCACATATCCGTACACTGCCGCTCTCATACATTCACACGCTGACACACTCACACATCCTGCACGCTGCGTCACACATCCCGCACGCAGACGCGCTCACACATCCCGCACGCCGACGCGCTCACACATCCCGCACGCCGACGCGCTCACACATCCCGCACGCCGACGCGCTCACACATCCCGCACGCCGACGCGCTCACACATCCCGCACGCCGACGCGCTCACACATCCCGCACGCCGACGCGCTCACACATCCCGCACGCCGACGCGCTCACACATCCCGCACGCCGACGCACTCACACAACCCGCACGCCGACGCACTCACACAACCCGCACACCGACGCACTCACACAACCCGCACACCGACGCACTCACACAACCCGCACACCGACGCACTCACACAACCCGCACACCGACGCACTCACACAACCCGCACACCGACGCACTCACACATCCGCGCGTGCATGTATAGATGCAGGTGTGGGTATGTCGGTGTACGTTCAGGTGTCAGTATGTGTATGTATAGATGCAGGTGTGTACACATCGGTGTACATCCAGGTGTCAACATGTGTATGTATAGATGAAGTTTTGTGTGTACGTCGGTGTAAGTCCAGGTGTCAGCATGTGTATGTATAGATGCAGGTGTGTGTACGTTGGTGTACATCCATGTGTCAGCATGTGTATGTATAGATGCAGGTGTGTGTACGTCGGTGTACATCCAGGTGTCAGCATGTGTATGTATAGATGCAGGTGTGTGTACGTCGGTGTACATCCAGGTGTCAGCATGTGTATGTTTAGATGCAGGTGTGTGTACATCGGTGTAAGTCCAGGTGTCAGTATGTGTATGTATAGATGCAGGTGTGTGTACGCCAGTGTACGTCCAGGTGTCAGCATGTGTATGTGTAGATGCAGGTGTGGGTACGTCGGTGTACGTCCAGGTGTCAGCATGTGTATGTATAGATGCAGGTGTGGGTACGTTGGTGTACGTCCAGGTCTCAAAGCGTGTATGTATAGATGCAGGTGTTTGTATGTCCAGGTGTCAGCGAGTGTATGCATAGATGCAGGTCGGTGTTCATCCAGGTGTCAGCGCGTGTATGTATAGATGCAGGTCGGTGTACGTCCAGGTGTCAGCATGTGTATGTATAGATGCAGGTGTGGGTACGTCGGTGTACGTACAGGTGTCAGCATGTGTATGTATAGATGCAGGTGTGTGTACGTTCAGTTGTCAGCGCGTGTATGCATAGATGCAGGTCGGTGTACGTCCAGGTGTCAGCACGTGTATGTATAGATGCAGATGTGGGTACGTCCAGGTGTCAGCATGTGCAGGTATAGATGAACATGTGGGTACGTCACTGTATGTCCAGGTGTCAGCATGTGCATGTGTAGATGCAGGTGTGGGTACGTCGGTGTACGTATAGGGGTCAGTGTGTGTATGTATAGATGTTGGTGTGTGTATGTTAGTGTACGTACAGATATAGGTGTGTGTGTGTGTATGTATGTATAGAGGTGTGATACATACATATATCATGTGCACACACGATAGCTAGATACATACATATAACACATACATACATGATAGATACATACATGATAGCTAGATACATATATCACACACACACACGATACATACATATATCACACACACACGATACATACATATATCACACACACATACATGATACATACATGAGACAGTCCTGGGCTGGTGATGAGGCCCGAGCCCCCTGCTGATGTTGCATTGAGGAAGGAGGTGACCAGCTCCTGGCAGTATGGCCACAGTGTTCCAGGGCTGAGGCCAGTTGGGGAGAGCGCCTGGGAGGGAGAGTGCCACCTGCCCCGCACACTCCGCAGGCCTGCACATGGGGAGGGAGGTCATTGGCCAAACATACCCACCCTGCCGCCGGAGCCCTGCTGCTGTCCCCGTCAGTGCTCTCTAGCGGTGAGCGGGGCGTGTATGGACGGCACCCCGGCCCCACTGCTTGTACGGTCTGAGTGTGGTCTATAATAGGCTTCGAAGCAGCAGCGGGAGCAGGAATGAACGGGTGGACACCGCGGTATACTGCCGCCGCATCAGGCCATTCATTCCCACTGCTGCCTCGGAGCCTATTATAGACCACACTACCAGTGGGGCCGGGGTGCCGTCCATACACAGTCCCCTGGTCTGGACACAAGGTGCAGGGGGAGAGTGCAGGGGGATAAGGAGGTGATGGGAGCACACAGGATGGGGCGGAGAGCGCGGGGTGCCCGGAGTATGAATGAGCCACCAGCGCAACCCACTCACTGTCCCCCCAGTACCTCAACTGCACTGCACTCAACCACTGCACACTACATACACACACACACACACACACACACACACACACACACACAATTGAGGCTATACCACGAGACAGAAACACACTGCAGACACACAATGATGCTATACCGGGAGACACCACTGCACACTACAGACACACAATGATGCTATACCGGGAGACACCACTGCACACTACAGACACAAAATGAGGCTATCCAGGGAGACACCACTGCACACTACAGACACACAGTGAGGCTATCCAGGGAGACACCACTGCACACTACAGACACACAGTGAGGCTATCCAGGGAGACACCACTGCACACTACAGACACACAGTGAGGCTATCCAGGGAGACACCACTGCACACTACAGACACACAGTGAGGCTATCCAGGGAGACACCACTGCACACTACAGACACACAGTGAGGCTATCCAGGGAGACACCACTGCACACTACAGACACACAGTGAGGCTATCCAGGGAGACACCACTGCACACTACAGACACACAGTGAGGCTATCCAGGGAGACACCACTGCACACTACAGACACACAATGAGGCTATACAGGGAGACACACACACACTGCACATTATAGACACACAATGTTGCTATACAGGAAGATACATACACAGTACACATTGAGGATATACAGGGAGAGACGCACACAGAAGCTCACATGGAAGACACACACCTCCACTCACTCTCACCTTACAAACTACAGCAGAGTGCACTGCAGACTCACTGACTGGGCCGGCCCTGGATCTGCAGCAACTCCTCCTCTGTCCTCTCCCTCTTACAGCAGCAGAAGCAACAGTGAGTAAGTAGCAGTCTGAGACCCGAGTAGCTCCACCCCCGTTTAGGCCCCGCCCCCGGGTCCGTTTAGGCCCCGCCCCCGGGTCCGTTTAGGCCCCCGGCCGAGATTATGCATCCCTGTCCAGAGCGCTCCCGAAAGGTTGGCTTCCAGCCCGGCCAGCGCTTCAGTATGAGCCTTGGTGTGCATGGGACCGGCCCCCTGGGAATCTACCCATGGACCAGTTCGCCCCTACACTGTAGCCACTGTTTGAAAGCCAGCAGCAGCACAATACATCCGGCCGCCACACACAGCGCTTTCAGTTTTGAATTTCCCGGAAGTTCAGTGAATAAATTAGATGACGTCACTGAGCTCTTACAGCTGCCTCTGGCACAGCACGGATCTTACTAAACTCTGTACTTGGTGCAGTGTCGGGGCTGATAATCGCACAGCGTGCCCCCCACCCCATCAACCACAAAACCCCTCACCCCCCTGTATAGCATAAACACAGCTAATTCCCCTAACACGCAAGAATTTCAGTTAGCCAGCAGATGTCAGTCATGTTTGTACACCCAAGTGAAGCCACTGTACACCCCCTGCTGGCGGCCACTGCGCAGGCGCAACAAATTGAAATTCCCTATCTCTATAATGGGGCATATTTTACTAAATTAAAAAAAACCTGTAACTTTCTGAAAAACCTTAACCCCAAAAGGCACTACACTGGGACATACTCTATCTAATAAAACAAACCCCAAGGCTTAATTCATCCTCTATCCTGAGTTATGCCTTCCCAAAAATCTCCTCATTCACTCTATAGGAAAACCATGTCAAAAAGCCATACAGGAAGTTGCAGAAAAAAACTGACAGTTGAAACTTTAGGTTACTCCCAATTTCTCATTTTTTATTATTTTACCCTGAAATTTGGCATGCAGCACCGGGTGACGATTCTACGCGCCCATGTCAAATTTCAGCTCAGTATGTCCAATCACTTTTGAGGTGTAGCCCCTCAAACACCATGCCCCCATCTCAGAAGTTCCCTATGGGAGAATTCCGTTTGTTCGATTCAGCCTTAATATAAAGGCACGACCGTGCCCTTATAATATATATATACACACACACACACACACACACACACACATGTAAGGAACCTCCCCTTCCTATATACACTATATTTAGTCCTGAGGGCCCCCCCTTGTCTAAAGTACCCCGGGGCTCCTGGAGCCTTAATCCGGCCCTGCATACAGTCACACACATGCACACGTACTGTACATAATAACACACTTATACACACTCAGACACATGCACACATACATAGTCACACTCATGCACAGATAGTCACACATCTATGGGGGTCATTCCGAGTTGTTCGCTCTTTAGCTGCTTTTAACAGCATTGCACACGCTAAGCCTACGCCTACTGGGAGTGTATCTTAGCTTAGCAGATTTGCCAACGAAAGCTTTGCTTATTTTCTTGTAACGATTACCCGGCAGTTTCCGAGTAGCTCCAGACTTACTCAGCCATTGCGACCAGCTCAGTCCTTTTCGTTCCTGGTTTGACGTCACAAACACACCCAGTGTTTGCCCAACCACTCCCCCGTTTCTCCAGCCACTCCTGCGTTTTGCAACTCGAACGCCTGCGTTTTTCCGCCAACTCCCATAAAACGACCAGTTACCGCCCAGAAACACCCACTTTCTGTCAATCACACTACGATCAGCAGAGCGATGAAAAAACTTTGTTACGCCGTGAGTAAATTACCAAACTTTTGTGCTAATTTACTTGGCGCAGGCGCTCTGCGTACATTGCGCATGCGCAATTTGCGGCTAATCGCTCCGTAGCGAAAAAAAATAACGAGCGAACAACTCGGAATGACCCCCTATACACAGTTACACACATGCACACATACATAGTCACACATCTATACACAGTCACACACATGCACACATACATAGTCTCACACCTATACACAGTCACATACCTCACAACTTTGTCTTGTGAGGAGGAGGGACACATGCGCGTCGAAGCCGCGTGCTCCCGTAAAGGGGTGTTGCCTATGAAAAGGGGGCGTGGCTTTGCAGAGGACCCACGATCGCGAGCCACGCCCCATTTTCATCACTGAGGAGGCATGCCCAGCGCCCTGTGAGCCGCTAGCATGCCCCCTCTCCCTCTAACTCCAGTGAAAAGATGCTGTGCGCATGCGCACAGCGTCTATTCACCGCTGCTCTGCTAAGCAGGGCAGTAAGAGACAGAGCCTCCCAACTGCCCCCCCACTGCAGGACACTGCGGCCCGCTGGTGGGACAGCGGGACTGTCCCGCGAAAATCGGGACAGTTGGGAGGTATGCAGTCACACAAATGCACACATATATAGTCACATACCTATACACAGTCACACACATGCACACATACATAGTCACACACCTATACACATAATGTCACACACATGCACACATACATAGTAACACACTTATACACACTCACACACATGCACACATACATAGTCACACACCCATACACAGTCAAACACATGCACACATACATAGTCACACACCTATACACATACAGACACATACATAGTCACACACCTATACATAGTCACACATACAGACATGTACACATGCATAGTCACACACCTATAAACATACAGTCACACATATGCACACATACATAGTAACACACTTTTACACACTCACACACCTTTACACAGTCACACACATGCACACATACATTGTCACACACCTATATACATACAGTCACATATATGCACACATACATAGTAACACACTTATACACACTCACACACACTTGTACACATACATAGTCACACACCTATGCACATACATTCACACACATGCACACATACTGTACATAATAACACACTTATACACACTCACACACATCCATAGTCACACGCCTATCCACAGTCACACTCATGCACACATACATAGTCACACATCTATACACAGTCGCACACATACATAGTCACACACCTATACAGTCACACAAATGCACACATATATAGTCACACACCTTTACACAGTCACACACATAGTCCCACACACAATGGGGGTCATTCCGACCCGTTCACACGCAGTGGTTTTTCGCTGCGGTGCGAACGGGTGCGGAATGCGCTGCGGACACTGTGCGCGTGCGCGACGCCTCTGTTGCCGGGTTACGTCGCGGCTACCGATTGAAGCGGTCACAGAGGCGACCGTTAAGAAGATTGACAGGAACGAGGCATGGCAGGGCGGATCCGAACCTTTGGAGACCGTTTTCGGGGACGGGTGAGTAAAACGCAGGCGTGTCCAAGACAACGGAGGGCGGAGGTGTGACGTCAAAGCTGGGCCCATCATCGCTGGATCCATCACACAGAGTGCTTGAATTTTTTTTAGCTTAGCAGGGCTGCACAAGCGATCTCAGTCCTGCTAAGCTAATATATACTCCCCCATAGGCGTGGACTATTGATCGCAGCTGCAGCTAAAAGTTGCTGGCTGTGATCAACTCGGAATGACCATCATAGTCAAACACCTATACACATACAGTCACACACATACATAGTAACACACTTATACACACTCACACACATGCACACATATATTGTCAGTCACACACCCATACACAGTCACACACATGCACACATTTTACACATAAATCGGTACAAATGTGAAAAGGGGGCGTGGCCACGCTTTCCTATAATTTCAATGGAAGTTTGGAGACCATAAAAAAAGGTACTGTACCTGCCAAAAAGGTACAGTTGGAGGGTATGATATACACAGTCACACACATGCACACATACATAGTCACACACCTATACACATGCAGTAAAACATGCACATACATAGTCACACATATCCACACATACATAGTCACACATCTCAGATCCGAAACTAGGATTTTTGGCACCCGGGGCAAGGAAGCCATTCGGCGTGCCCCCCCATCCCCCCCCCCCCGCGCACACGCACGCACACACACGCAGAGATAAAAAAAGAATAATAATAAAATAAATAACAAATAAATAAATAAAATATAATTAAATAAACAGAAAAAAAAGAAAAGGAATAAAAAATTTCAATACAAAGAGCATCGTTGTGACACAGCCCATAATTGTGATGCCACACATTACAGTGATGATGCTTTGTAGCCACAGTACATAATGCCTCTACAGCCATAATACCCACTTGCAGCCACATCATGCCCCCTGCCCGCTAGCCACATTATGCGAACCCTAGCCACCTCATTCCCATCCCATGGACCATCATGTTCTCTCCAGCTACAGTAGAAGTGTTCCACAGTAGAAGTTTACCATGTTAGTATGGTATGCAAACTCATTTCCCGTTATACACTCACCAAGGCTTCCTGTAGTATGCCTGTGTTCTCCGTTGACTGCTGGTCTGAGCAGCTCCCCAAAAGGTCCCAAAGGTCCCGCAGTCCTCACTCATCTGGGGGGCGGAGCCGGAGGCATATTTTTGCAATTAAGCTGTGGCAGTGCTACTGTAGCACTGATCTACTCTGCCTCCGTTGTGATCCAATTGGCAGAAACTTTCCAGCCGCGGGCTCTGTATGGGCCGGTGTTCTGTCTGACCATGGTGATCTGCATGCAGTGATGGAGGGACGTGGTGTGAGCAGAGCGGGAGCTGACCGGGATAGTACTTGATGCTGCTGCCACTGAGAGAGAGTGAAGTGGACCGGGCGTACTTAGTGTGCAGAGCGGTAGCCGATGGGGATAGTGCTTGATGCCGCTGCCACTGAGAGAGAGTGAAGCAGGGTCCACTTCACTCTCTCTCAGTGGAAGCGGCATCAGGCACTATCCCCGTCAGCTCCCGCTCTGCACACTACGTACCCCCAGTCCACCTCACTCTCTCTCAGTGGCAGCGGCATCAGGCACTACCCCCGTCAGCTCCCGCTCTGCTCACACCAGGTCCCCCCATCCCTGCACGCAGATCACTATGGTCAGATTAGCTGTCTCCCTTCCGCACAAGGCAGGCTGTGAGGGGGGGCGTAACCTTGCAAGGCGGCTGGTGGACGCAGCTACCGGTGCCCAGTGTCAGGCAGTGAGCTCGGCGCCCCCTTAACTCCGGCGCCCGGGGCACGTGATCCCTTAGCCCCCCCCAGTTACGGCCCTGCACATCTATACACATACAGTCACACACACACACACACACACACACACACACACACACACACACACACACACACACACACACACACACACTATACATACAAAATGCCCCTTCTCTAAGTGTCTCACTGCTTAGGCTGGCTTCTGTTGGATAGTCAGGTCCCCAGTACTCCCCACCTCTCTCGCTTGCTGCTGGGCTGGCTGGCGTGTAGCCCCGCACCTTCTTAGACTCCACCTCCGGCTGCCTCTTCTTTTGTTCTCCAGCACAGTGAGCAATCTGTGTGCACCCTCAGGTAAAAATAATTTTATTAAACATTCCTTTCCTATGTTAAATATAGTGTAGGGATATATGTGATGACATGTAAAATGTAAATGTAGAGTGAATTTATGAGCTAAATATAATGTATGTTCATGCTTTTAAAAATTAATATATTCTTTAATAGGTTAATAACACTGCATGTCAGATACAATTGGTGGCAGTGAACTTTAGTGCTGCAGACTGCACTAACATATTTCACAGACATTGGTGACGGTTACAGAGAGGGGCGGAGTTATACAGCTGGGGAGTGATTTGTCCTGTCAGAAAAAAAGGCGCAGGGTGAGACAGAGAAATGGAGGCAGAGACAGCAAGGCTTTAAGTGACAGGGCTATGGGGGTCATTCCGACCCGTTTGCACGCTGCTGTTTGTCGCAGCGGTGCGAACGGGTCGGTTGTGCACATGCGTGGCGGTCGCATTGCGCAGGCGCGTCAGCGCCCGGCGGCGGGTGTCGCCGGGCAGCGACGCCACTAACGACAAAAGCGGTTGCAGCAGCGACTGCAAGAAGATTGACAGGAGGAAGGCATTCTGGGGCATCAACTGACTGTTTTCTGGGAGTGGTTCGGCGAACGCAGGCGTGTCCAGGTGTTTGGAGGGCGGATGTCAGACGTCAATTCCGGGACCTGCATCGCTGGAACGATCGCACAGGGTAAGTAACTCTTACCCTGGTCTTCTTTTATAGGAAACTTTTTTTGCATAGCAGGGCTGCACAAGTGTTCGCAGCCCTGCTATGCAGATATACACTCCCCCATAGGCACCGTCTAGTTGATCGCACGGGCAGCAAAAATTTGCTACATGCGATCAACTCGGAATGACCCCCTATGTGAGGATTCAGACCTGCTGACCTGAAGCGCAGCTGTGTACCTGACATGCTGTGCTGCGAGAGTGAAGCGCCCAGCACCAGTGAAAGTAGTGACAGGAAGGCAGTCTCTCTGGCAATAAAGGGGAAGCGACTAAGGGCAAAGGAGGCGGCTTTTCTGTGTGACATCCTGCCTGACCGAATGATCCAGGAGTTATAAGAACACTGTCGTGACAGTCGGATTCTACTTCTCCTTTGTCTAGGACCTCATAGAAGATAATACCTGGAATCTGATTGGTTGCTATGGGCAACATCCCATCTTAAATAGAACTCCCATCTTAGTAAATTTACTCCATAGACTTACTGTTAAAGCCCAAGGCAGCCTAAGTCCATTCAGTGCAACACATAAGGGAGAGAAGGAGCAGTCACCTTGTACTCATATATTAGAAGGACTGGTCAAAAAAATAGGATTTTAATTACCTACCGGTAAATCCTTTTCTCGTAGTCCATAGAGGATACTGGGGTCCACATTAGTACCACAGGGTATAGACGGGTCCACTAGGAGCCTTGGGCACTTTAAGAAATCAATAGTGTGCACTGGCTCCTCCCTCTATGCCCCTCCTACCAGACTCAGTCTAGAAACTGTGCCTGAGGAGACGGACATATCCTGAGGAAGAATGTAACAGATCAGTGGTGAGATTCAAACCAGCACACACAAACAAGAGGAAAGCCATGCTAACCAAACTTGAACAGGAACAGCAACAGCTGAACCAACAACAATACTTAACGAAGTAACAGTGTGTCACACGCCAGGGGCAGCGGCGACCGCGCTTACCCCTGCGTGTCTGCTGGTCGGTCCGGCGGCTCTCACCTCCGGTGGTCCTCGGGTTCCGGCGTCTGGCTGGCGCAGCTCCCGGCGGTTCCCCGGAGCGTGGGCGCCGCAATGACGTCCGACGTCATGGGGGCAGAGAGTTGCTGACGTCACCTACTCGCTCCACTAATCGCGAAAAGGCGGGGAATTCAAAACCAGACACCGGGCAGAGCCCCGGCGCCTGAGTATCGTCTTTTCCCCTAAAGTGGATGCCAGTGCTCCTGTTCACCGTGTGTCTCCCTGCAGCTGTACTCCAGTGCTTCCAGCGTTTCAGGGTGTCTTTCGGCAGCCGAGTTTCCAGAGTTCCCAGCAACCAGCGTGTTTCTTTGCAGTGCAGTCATCAGTGTCTTTCACCATCGCTCACAAGTTCTTCATTCTTCAGTGTCTTTCACCATCGCTCACAAGTTCTTCATTCTTCAGTGTCTTTCACCATCGCTCACAAGTTCTTCATTCTTCAGTGACTTTCACCATCGCTCACAAGTTCTTCCTTCAGCAGTGTCTTTAAACATCGCTCACAAATTCTTCAGTGTCTTTCACCATCGCTCACAAGTTCTTCATTCAACAGTGTCTTTAAACATCGCTCACAAGTTCTTCATTCATCAAGTGTCTTTCACCATCGCTCACAAGTTCTTCATTCAACAGTGTCTTTAAACATCGCTCACAAGTTCCTCATTCATCAAGTGTCTTTCACCATCGCTCTCAAGTTCTTCATTTGTCAGTGTCTTTCACCATCGCTCACAAGTTCTTCATTTGTCAGTGTCTTTCACCATCGCTAACAAGTTCTTCATTCATCAGTGTCTTTCACCATCGCTCACAAGTTCTTCATTCATCTGTGTCTGTAGACATCGCTCACAAATTCTTCAGTAACCTTGGACATCACCCACAACTTCTCTTCCTTTTATGTGTCGCTGTATTGCTCCCGTCCCATAATGAAGTTCTTTAGCATTTTTACACCAATTCTAACTGTCAGAGTCCTGTATGAGGAAAACCTATATCTGGCCATCTCTGCTCCGACCCAGCTGTGGTTCCTCTTCCCGACCATCGGAAGAACCCCCGAGTTCACAACACCCCCAACCCAGGTCAGTGACAGTATTCTCAGGTCTCATGGACCCGGGGAATCGGAACCCAGAGGCAAGTGCCATCCAGGACCTGGTTTCCCAAGTTCAGAGTCAGGAGGCGGCACAGAACCAGGTGATGCAGTATCTCCAGGAATTATACGGCCGGATGGATCAAATTCAGGCTTTCCTGGCTTCAGTAGTTCCGGCTCCAGCTCCAGTACCCGCTCCAGTAGTTGTCCCTGGTAATGTTCAATCCTTGCCCGGAACCAGGTCACACCTTCAGCTCCCCACTCCCTCTCGCTATAACGAGAATCCGAAGAATTGCCGTGGTTTTCTCAACCAGTGCGAGGTACAGTTTGAACTTCTCTCACACAACTTCCCCACGGATCGGTCCAAGGTGGCATACCTTATTTCCTTGCTTGAGGGTTCAGCGTTGGATTGGGTATCTCTGTTATGGGAGCGATCTGATCCTTTGGTTTCCAGCTACACCAATTTCATCGCGTCTTTCCGAAGGATCTTTGATGAGCCCGGCAGAACGACCGCTGCTTCTTCAGATTTGCTCCGAGTTCGACAAGGCTCCTGTTCAGTGGGACAGTATGTGATTAATTTTCAGACCATAGCCTCTGAACTGCGCTGGAATAATGATGCTCTCCGGGCCGCTTTCTGGAACAGGCTGTACGACCGTCTTAAGGACGAACTGATCACTAGGGATTTGCCAGATTCTTTAGAACAGTTGATCTTATTCTGTGTGAAGGTGGATCTTCGCATGCAGGAACGAGGTGGCGAACGTAGTCGGTCAGATCGATCCAGATTCCGGGCTCTCCCGTCTAAACAAACGGTTACCCCAAGTCCAGACGAGCCCATGCAAATCAATCGATCTCGGCTGTCCCCGGAAGAACGACAGCGCCGTTGTGAGGGTAGACTCTGTCTCTACTGTGGAGCCGCGGATCATTTTCTCAAGTTTTGCAAGTCCCGTCCGGGAAACGGTGAGTCCTAGCTGGTTTCGGAGGAGTCGAGTTAGGGGTTACATCTAAATCTTCTCCGACAGTGGACTGTTTACTCTCCGTGTCTTTGTTTTCTGAGTCTATAGCCAAACCTGTCAAGGCTCTGCTGGACTCTGGGGCTGCGGGGAATTTTGTTTCCCTTTCTTGTGTCCAGAATCTGGGTTTACAGTTACGGTCTGTAGAACGACCTATTACGTTGACTGCCATCAATGGTACTCAAATTTCTAATGGTCTTATTTCAAGTCGCACAGTGCCGATCAAGCTGCAGGTTGGAGCTCTGCATCAAGAGCATCTGGAGTTCCTAGTGATTCGGGAGATGCCCCACGATCTGGTTCTTGGTCTTCCTTGGCTTAAAACTCGCAACCCTCACGTCGACTGGAAGTCGTCACAAATAATATCCTGGAGTTCATTTTGTCATTCTAATTGTCTCACTCCTGTCTATCCGCTTCGTGCATCTTCCAAGTCGGATGAGGAGCTCATTCCAGAGGTCTATCGGGATTTCACAGACGTGTTTTCGGAGCAGGCGGCCGATCAGTTGCCATCCCATAAACCCTGGGACTGTCCCATTGAGCTCATCCCAGGGAAAATGCCACCCCGGGGACGCACTTATCGCTTATCATTACCCGAGACCCAAGCTATGTCGGATTATATCAAGTCTAATCTGCTGAAAGGATTCATCCGCCCCTCTACCTCCCTGGCGGGTGCAGGCTTCTTTTTTGTGAAGAAGAAGGACGGAGGCTTGAGACCATGTATCGACTATCGTGGCCTCAATGATATCACCATTAAGAACAAATATCCTTTGCCGCTCATCACGGAGCTATTTGATAGGGTTCGCGGAGCCCATGTCTTCACCAAGCTCGACTTAAGGGGAGCCTATAACTTGATACGTATCCGACAGGGGGACGAATGGAAGACGGCCTTCAATACCAGGGACGGGCATTACGAATATCTGGTAATGCCGTTTGGCCTCAGCAATGCCCCTGCCGTCTTCCAGGGATTTGTGAATTAAATCTTCCGAGATATGTTATACCTAAGTGTAGTGGTATACTTGGATGACATTCTGATATTTTCTAAGAATCTCACAGAGCACAGAGTACAGGTCAGGGAGGTACTTCTTCATCTACGAAGGAATCATCTCTACGGCAAAATTTCCAAATGTACCTTTGAGGTCCCTTCAATTCCATTCCTCGGTTATGTCATCTCAGGTACGGAGCTTTGCATGGATCCAGAAAAACTTACTGCCATGCGGGACTGGACTCGTCCTCTTTCCTTGAAAGCGGTACAAAGATTTCTTGGTTTCGCAAACTACTACCGGAAATTCATAAAGGGATTCTCTACCATTGTGGCACCTATTACTGCCCTAACCAAGAAGGGGTCTGACCCAAGTAACTGGTCTTCCGAAGCTGTGACAGCGTTCGCCCAGTTGAAAGCAGCCTTTATGTCCGCTCCGGTACTCCAGCAACCAAATTTTTCCAAACCATTCTTCTTGGAAGTCGATGCTTCCTCAGTAGGCATCGGTGCCGTGCTTTCACAGTACTCCTCTGACGGGAAGTTACATCCATGTGGTTTCCATTCTCGCAAGTTCTCTCCTGCTGAACGAAACTACACCATTGGAGACCAGGAACTTTTGGCAATAAAATCTGCTCTGGAAGAATGGAGATACCTACTGGAAGGTGCTAAACACCTAATTACAATTTACACCGATCATAAGAACTTGCTGTACCTCAAGACGGCCCAGTGCCTGAATCCCCGACAGGCTAGATGGGCGCTCTTCTTCACTCGATTTTCGTTCGTCATTAAGTACCGGGCCGGGACTTTTAACACTAAGGCTGATGCTCTGTCTCGTTCCTTAACAGCTTCGGATGAGGAGAATTCTGTGGAAAAGGCTTTGATTCTCAGTCCAGTTTCTATTTCGGCAGCTCCTCCTGGGAGAATGTCTGTACCAGCTAAATTTCGACCAAGGTTGCTGCAGTGGGCTCATGTCTCCAAGTTCACTGGACATCCTGGAGTTCAAAAAATTTGGGAGTTTCTACGAAGGTCATACTGGTGGGACACTATGAAGAAGGATATACAAGATTTGTCAACTCTTGTCCTCAATGTGCTCAGCACAAAATTCTTCTGCTGCCTCCAGCGGGGTTGCTTCATCCACTGTCCATTCCTAAGAGGCCTTGGACCCATATTTCTATGGACTTCGTCACCAATTTGCCCTTCTCCAAAGGTCACAATACCGTCAGGGTGATTGTTGACCGCTTTTCTAAGATGGCACATTTTGTTCCTTTGACCGGGCTACCGTCGGCTCCCAAGTTGGCTTTATTATTTATCCATGAACACTTCCGCTTGCACGGGTTACCTCTGGAAATAGTCTCTGATCGGGGGGTGCAGCCTAACAAATAAAGCTCAAGTTTTCATCTGCCTACCATCCTCAAACCAATGGGCAAACTGAACGCGTTAATCAAGATTTAGAGACTTTTCTCCGCGTTTATCTCTCTCCTTCGCAAGATGATTGGGTGGAACTGTTGCCCTTGGCCGAATTTGCCCATAATCATCTGTACCACTCTTCCACTGGCGAGTCCCCATTCTTCATTAATTATGGATTCCATCCACAAGTTCCAGAACTACCCGTCTGTCCTCCGGAAGATGTTCTTGCTGCAGCCTCTACTCTCCGACACTTCAGTCAAATCTGGAGTAGGATTCACGCTTACCTCAAGAAAATCTCCGGTCGCTACAAATTCTTTGCGGATAGGAAGCGACGGGCAGCTCCTCAATACAAAGTTGGCAACAGGGTATGGCTCTCTACCCGCATTCTCCGTTTAAGAGTGCCCGCTATGAAGTTTGCTCCAAGGTTCATTGGTCCTTACCCAGTGTTGCAAGTCCTGAACCCGGTTGTTTGCAAATTGGGATTGCCTTCCCACTTTCGGGTACCAAATTCCTTCCATGTCTCTCTCCTCCGTCCCCTGATTCTGAATTGGTTCCATTCAGAATCCCCTAGGCCAACCTCTGTAGAGACTGAAGCTGGAACGGAATTTGAAATCAAAGCTATTCTTGACTCTCGTTATCATCACAAGAATCTACAGTATTTGGTAGAATGGAAAGGTTATGGTCCTGAGGAGAGAAGCTGGGTCAATGCTACTGAGGTGACGGCCCCCTGACTGGTGCGGATCTTCCATTCCAGACATCCAACTAAGCCCGGGAAGTGTCCAGGGGCCCCTCCTGGAGGAGGGGGTACTGTCAAACGCCAGGGGCAGCGGCGGCCGCGCTTACCCCTGCGTGTCTGCTGGTCGGTCCGGCGGCTCTCACCTCCGGCGGTCCTCGTGTTCCGGCGTCTGGCAGGCCCGGCTCCCGGCGGTTCCCCGGAGCGTGGGCGCCGCAATGACGTCCGGCGTCACGGGGGCAGAGAGCGGCTGACGTCACCTACCCGCTCCACCAATCGCGAAAAGGCGGGGAATTCAAAACCAGACACCGGGCAGAGCCCCGGGGCATTAGTATCGTCTTTTACCCTAAAGTGGATGCCAGTGCTCCTGTTCACCGTGTGTCTCCCTGCAGCTGTACTCCAGTGCTTCCAGCATTTCAGGGTGTCTTTCGGCAGCCGAGTTTCCAGAGTTCCCAGCAACCAGCGTGTTTCTTTGCAGTGCAGTCATCAGTGTCTTTCACCATCGCTCACAAGTTCTTCATTCTTCAGTGTCTTTCACCATCGCTCACAAGTTCTTCATTCTTCAGTGTCTTTCACCATCGCTCACAAGTTCTTCATTCTTCAGTGTCTTTCACCATCGCTCACAAGTTCTTCATTCTTCAGTGTCTTTCACCATCGCTCACAAGTTCTTCATTCTTCAGTGACTTTCACCATCGCTCACAAGTTCTTCCTTCAGCAGTGTCTTTAAACATTGCTCACAAATTCTTCAGTGTCTTTCACCATCGCTCACAAGTTCTTCATTCAACAGTGTCTTTAAACATCGCTCACAAGTTCCTCATTCATCAAGTGTCTTTCACCATCGCTCACAAGTTCTTCATTCAACAGTGTCTTTAAACATCGCTCACAAGTTCTTCATTCATCAAGTGTCTTTCACCATCGCTCTCAAGTTCTTCATTTGTCAGTGTCTTTCACCATCGCTCACAAGTTCTTCATTCATCAAGTGTCTTTCACCATCGCTCACAAGTTCTTCATTCATCAGTGTCTTTCACCATCGCTCACAAGTTCTTCATTCATCTGTGTCTGTAGACATCGCGCACAAATTCTTCAGTAACCTTGGACATCACCCACAACTTCTCTTCCTTTTATGTGTCGCTGTATTGCTCCCATCCCATAATAAAGTTCTTTAGCATTTTTACACCAATTCTAACTGTCAGTGTCCTGTATGAGGAAAACCTATATCCGGCCATCTCTGCTCCGACCCAGCTGTGGTTCCTCTTCCCGACCATCGGAAGAACCCCCGAGTTCACAACACCCCCAACCCAGGTCAGTGACACAGTGCAGGAAACACAAAGCACCGGGCAGGTGCCCAGTATCCTCTACGGACTATAAGAAAAGGATTTACCGGTAGGTAATTAAAATCGTATTTTCTCTTACGTCCTAGAGGATACTGGAGTGCACATTAGTACCATGGGGATGTACCAAAGCTCCCAAACCGGGTGGGAGAGTACTGAGGTTCCTGCAGAACTGATTTACCAAACTGAAGTCCTTAGAGGCCAAAGTATTGAACTTGTAGAACTTAGCAAACGTGTTCGAACCCGACCAAGTAGCTTCTCGGCAGAGCTGTAAAGCCGAGACACCCCAGGCATCCGCCCATGAAGAACCAACTGACCTAGTAGAGTGGGCCTGTACTTTAGGAACCTGCAATCTTGCCGATGAATAAGCCTGCTGGATAGTAAGCCTGATCCAGCGAGCAGTAGACTGCTTTGAAGCAAGACACCCAGTTTTCTGGGAATCATAGAGAACAAACAGCAAGTCAGATTTTCAGTGACGAACTGTCCACTTCACATAAATCTTCAAAGCCCTCACAAGATCCAAGGACTTTGAGGTAGCAGAGGTGTCCATAAGCACTGGAGCAACAATAGGTTGGTTGATATGAAACGCAGACACCACCTTAGGAAGAAATTGCTGACGAGTTCTGAGTTCAGCTCTATCTTCATGAAAAATCAAATAGGGGCTTTTGTGAGACAACACCCCCAGTTCCGACACACGCCTTGTGGAAGCAAAGGTCAACAGTGTAACAGTCTTCCACGTAAGAAACTTTATGGCTACCTCCTGTAAAGGCTCAAACCATTCTGATTGAAGAAACTGCAACCCCAAGTTTAGATCCCAAGGTGCCGAGGGAGGCACAAAGGATGGTTGGATGTGCAGAACACCCTTCAAGAACGTCTGAACCTCAGAGAGGGAAGCCAACTGTTTATGGAAGAAAATGGATAAGGCCGAAATCTGGACCTTTAAGGAGCCCAAACGTAGGCCCACATCCACACCTGACTGTAGAAAAAGGAGAAAACGTCCCAGGTGAAATTCCACTGTAGAAAATTTCCTGTTTTCACACCACGAGACATATTTTTTCCAAATACGGTGGTAACGTTTAGACGTTACCCCTTTCCTGGCTTGGATCAGGGTTGGAATAACCTTGTCCGGAATTCCCTTCCGGGCTAGGATTAGACCTTCAACCTCCATGCCATCAAACGTAGCCGTGTTAAGTCTTGATAGATGATCTGCCCCTGTTGTAGAAGATCCTCTCGAAGAGACATAGCCACGGTTCCTCCAGGAGCATCTCCAGTAGATCCGTGTACCAGGCCCTTCTTAGCCAATCCGGAGCAATGAGAATTGCTTGAAATTTTTCCCTTTTTATTCTTTTGAAAATTCTGGGGATCAATGGAAGAGGCGGAAACAGGTAAACCATCTGGTAGACCCATGGAGTCACCAGAGCATCCACCGTCACTGCTTGTGGGTCCCTCGACTTGGAACAATACCGCTTGAGCTTCTTGTTGAGACGAGAGGCCATCATGTCTAGTTATGGAATTCCCCACCGACGTATCAAGGACTCGAACACCTGCGGTTGGAGGCCCCACTCTCCTGGGTAGAGGTCGTGTCTGCTGAGGAAGTCCACTTCCCAGTTGTCTAATCCCGGAATGAATATTGCTGACAGCACCACCGCGTGTCTTTCTATCCAGAGGAGAATCCTTGCTACCTCTGACATTGCTGCTCTGCTTTTCATTCCACCCTTTCGGTTTATGTACGTTACTGCCGTCACATTGTCCGGCTGAACTTGAATGGCGTAACCTTGAAGAAGATGCGACGCTTGTAGAAGGGCGCTGTATACGGCCCTTAGTTATAGAATGTTGATCGGAAGGATGGTTTCCTGACTTGACCATTTTCCTTGGAACTGTTCCCCTTGGGTGACTGCTCCCCAACCTCTGAGGCTTGCGTCTGTGGTTAGTAGAATCCAATTTTGAATCCTGAACCTTCGACCCTCGGTCAGGTGAGAAGTCTGAAGCCACCACAGAAGAGATATCCTGGCTTTTGGTGACAGACGTATCCTCTGGTGCATGTGAAGATGCGATTCGGACCATTTGTCCCACAGATCCAGCTGGAAGGGCCTTGCATGAAACCTTCCTGCAGAGCCTCGTAAGAGGCTACCATCTTTCCCAGAAAGCAATGCACTGATGCACCGATATCCGAGTTGGCTTCAGGATATCCCTCACCATTGACTGGATTACCAATGCCTTTTCCAATGGAAGGAATACCTTCTGTTCCTCCATATCCAGTATCATCCCCAGAAATGGAAGCCTCCGTGTTGGTTCCAGGTGGGATTGTGGTAGGTTCAGAATCCACCCATGATCCTGGAGTAGTCGGGTTGAGAGGGAATGCTTTGCAACAACCTCTCCCTGGAGGATCCCTTTATCAGTAGATCATCCAGGTATGGAATTATGTTCACTCCCTGTTTGCGGAAGAGGAGCATCATCTCTTCCATGACCTTGGTGGACATCCTCGGTGCTGTGGAAAGGCCAAATGGCAGGGCCTGGAACTGGTAGTGACAGTCCTGTATTGCAAACCTTAGACAAGCCTGATGAGGCGGCCACATCGGAATATGAAGGTACGCATCCTTGATATCCAGAGACACCAGGAATTCCCCTTCCTCCAGACCTGAGATCACTGCTCTCAGAGACTCCATCTAGAATTTGAATACCGGTAAATACGGGTTCAGAGATTTTAGGTCTTACCGAACCCTCTGGCTTCGGTACTACAACAGGTTGGAATAATAACCCTTGTTCTGTAGCGGAGGTGGAACTGGGACAATGACCTGGGTCTGTACAAACTTTTCAATTGCCTTTTGCTGGATTGTACTTGCTTCCTGAGAAGCTGGTAAGCCTGATTTGAAGAATCTGTGAGGTGGGAGTTCTTGAACTCCAGCCTGTATCCCTGGGTAATAAGATCATTGACCCAGGGATCTAGGCATGATGTTGCCCAGATGTGACTGAAATCCTTTAAACGTGCTCCCACCTGCCTGTTCTTCAGGCAGTGTGGTCCACCGCCATGCTGAAGGCTTTGAGGAAGCAGAACCTGAGATCTGTTCCTGAGAACCTGTAGTTGCAGGTTTTCTGGAATATCATCCACCACCTCTGAAGGCAGTGGAGGAACCTTTGGATTTGTTATTAAATTTTGCTGTCTGAAAGGACTGCAACATAGGGGCAGAACATGATTTTCTAGCCGGGGTAGCTTTGGAAGAAAGATATGTTGACTTACCCACAGTCGCCTTGGATATCCATGTATCCAGTTTATCACAAAACAAGGCCTCACCTTTGAAGGACAGGCTCTCCACGCTTCTCCTGGAATCCGCATCCGCAGTCCATTGGCATAGCCAGAAGCCTGTGCATGCTGACACTGCCAAGTCCGTAACACGTGCGTTGAGCAGGTCAATTTCCTTCATGGTCTCCACCATAAAGTTTGCAGAGTCCTGAATGTGATGCAAAAGTAAATCAATTTCACTTCTATGCAGAGAATCTAAATTATCAAATAGATTACCTGACCATTTTGCAATGGCCCTAGATATCCATGCACAAGCAATAGTGGGTCTTTGGACCACCCCGGCAGCAGTGTACAGAGATTTGAGTGTGGTCTCAATGTTGCGGTCAGCCGTCTTCTTTAAGGGGGCTGCGCCTGGGATAGGTAAAATAATTTTACGTGACAATCTAGATACTGAGTCGTCCACTATCGGTGGATTTTCTAATTTCTTCCTATCATCTTGAGGGAAAGGAAATTAGGTGAGCAATCTTTTAGGGATTTGAAAATTTTTCTCTGGAATTACCCAAGTTTCTTCAAAAGAGAATTTAGCAGGGAAAGTAGCTGAGGATTTCTTTTTTACTTTAAAATAAGATTCTTCCTCTTCTTCTGTTACTTTTTCTGAAATCTGCAATACATCCCTAATGGCCTCTATCAGTGCTTGCACCCCTTGAGCGAGAGCTGCATCATCCCCCCCCCCCTTCCCCTGTATCTGAGGCATCGACATCAGTGTCAGCCTTCAATATCTGGGCCAGTGTACGCTGTTGTGGATAAATGGAAGGGGTTAGAGGCGCAAGTGTGGGAGCTGAATCTTTATTCATCAGGTCCTTCACAGACTCTCTCAAATACTGTGTCTCCTTCTCAGTATGGGATAGTTTATTAGAAATATTAGTAATCATCCCCCTTATGGAGTCCCCTGGGGAGGAAAAACATTGGACAATGTAATGTGAGGTACACACACACACACACGAGAATATGCAGTAAGCACAATTCCACACAGAGCCCTTTAGAGAGACACAGAGGAATGAGGAAAAGCAGCTACACCGTGCTCCTTTAGCTAACAAATAAGCTTAGCCAGGCGCAGACTAAATACCCTTAATAGGGTATTAGTATGGATATAATCTGCTCCTTCCCACCCATAATTCCCATGTACCGCTGAGGTAGTCTGGAGTTGATGTGGAGTGGCAGTGCTTACCTGCCGGTGTTTTCTATGTGAGTTGCAGAGAGAAAATGGCGTTGGTGAGCTGCTGGATCCACTCATAGCGAAGGCCTCGCCCTCTTAATCGCGCGCGGTCTTCCCGCATTTTATACTGGCCTGAGGTACTTTTTTGCTTACAAGATGGTTAAGACCCCTGTAAGGCTCCATTGCCAGTGTTCTGGGTATCTGGTGACTGTCAGCTCGAACCCTCAACGCGATCACACTGCAGTGTGTACTGAAAGTCTGGAGCCGCAGCCTTGCAGCGCTGCGCTGCTACCCATGTGCAGCCATTTGCACTGGCGTCCCACTTGCCGGGACACCAGCGTTATACTCACCACTCTTCTTACTTCTGGCTCTGTTAGGGGTGGCGGCATGCTGTGGGAATGTACGCTCGCCATGGTGCGGCTTGAGAATAGGACCCTCAGAAGCTCAGTGCCCTGTCAGCGGAGTAACGGGACCATTAACCATACCTCCCAACATGACCCTCTCCAGGAGGGACAGAATGCTGTGCTCCTGGACTTACCTCTTAATTTATGATTGCCATCACCTGTGATGAAACACTTTTCTTATCCATTTACCTGTTCAGAACAGGTGTCGGCAATAATACATTAAGAGAAAAGTCCAGAAGCAGAGAGTCCCTCCTGGAGTGGGTCATGTTGGGAGGTATGCATTAACTCTTTAGGAAGTTGGGCCGTTCACCCCCCTAAGTCCCATGAAGCAGACAGGCTGCTTCCAAACAGCACTGTCTGAAAATAACAAACAGAAAAAATAAATGTTAAAAACTCTGGGTTCATTTTCTAAACTGAGTCTGGTAGGAGGGGCATAGAGTGAACAGCCAGTGCACACTATTGATTTCTTAAAGTGCCCAAGTCTCCTAGTGGACCTGTCTATACCCCATGGTACTAATGTGGACCCCAGTATCCTCTAGGACATAAGAGAAATACAACTGACAGCCTAAATAGCTGGACAGAGTCTCTACTTTATTACCTCTGGGATATAAGTTTCACTGAAAAAAAAAATGTATTCATCCATCCCTCAATAGAAAAGCTGTCTTGAGTTTTCATTTTCACAGAGATAGAGAGAGAGGACAGCAAAGTGTGGCAACCAATTACAACCCCTAATAAGCAGCTATAGCAGAAGCCAGTGTCAGACTGGGACATAAAGGGCTCACCACATACTTGCCTACCTGACCCTCTCCATGAGGGAGAAAATGCTCTGTTCCTGGACTTTCCTGGTAATGTATGATTGCCATCACCTGTGGGGAAACACCTTTCTTATCAATTAACTACAGTAGCTCACCACAGGTGATGGCAATCATACATTGCCAATCATACATTGCCTCTGTCAATCTGTAATAAGTAGGGGTAAGGATGTTAACCACCTAGGAACATCCTCCCTTATACGTCACCTGCTGCGCATTCATCAGAAGTCAGTGTCAAGTTTTGAAACTTTGGGTAAGTGCGTAAGCAGTCCACTGATACCACAATCCCTTCTTCCTCTTGTACTCAAGCGCCTGCAAGCCACACCACCAACTTCCTCAATGTCAACTTCCTCCTCAGTCAGGAATGTCAGTAGTCCTGCAGGCCATGCCACTGGCAAGACTGAGGAGTCCTCTCCTAACCGGGATTCCTCCAGAAGATCCTTGTGTGGTATGCCTGCTGTTGTTGCTGCTGGGAGTCGATCATCATCCCAGGCGGAAGTCGGATGACTACTTGTACTACTTCAGCTAAGCAATTGACTGTCCAACAGTCCTTTGTGAGGAAGATGAAATATGACAGCAGTCATCCTGGTGCAAAGCGTATGACTGAGGCCTTGACACTTATGTTGGTGTTAGACGTGTGTCCGGTATCCGCCATTAGTGTAGTGGGATTTAGACAGTTGATGGAGGAATTGTTTACCCAGTACCAAATACCATCTAGATTCCACTTCACTAGGCAGGCGATACTGAGAATGTAGAGACATCAGAAAAAGTGTTGCTAGTGTAATAAAAAATGCGGTTGTATCCAGTGTTCACTTAACTGTGGATAAGTGGAACAGGGCAGACAAAGGACTATATGACTGTGACAGCCCACTGGGTAGATGTATTGCCTCCTGCAGCAACAACAGCAGCAGCAGCGGCACCAGTAGCAGCATCTCACAAATCCAAACTCGTTTCTAGGCAGGCTACGCTGTGTATCACCGCTTTCCGTAAGAGGCACACCGCTGACTACCTCTTACAAAAACTGAGGGACATCATCGCTCATTGGCTTACCCCACTTAGTAATGCGTACATTACAAATGGGCACATTTCAGCATGTCCCATGTATTGCATATACAATTCATTTGGTGGTGCAGAATTTTTTTTAAAATGACAGGGGTGTACAGGAGTTGCTGTTGGTGGCCCGAAAAATTGCGGGCCACTTTCGACATTCTGCCACTGCGTGCGAAGACTGGAGCACCAGCAAACACTCCTGAACCTGCCCTGCCATCAACTGAAGCAAGAGGTGGTAACGAGGTGGAATTCAACACTCTATATGCTTCAGAGGATGGAGGAGCAGCAAAAGGCCATTAAAGCCTATACATCCACCTACGATATAGGCAAAGGAGGGGGAATGCACCTGACTCAAGCGCAGTGGAGAATGATTTCCATCTTTTGCAAGGTTCTCCAACCCTTTGAACTTTCCACACGTGAAGTCAGTTCAGACACTGCCAGCTTGAGTCAGGTCATTCCTCTCATCAGGCTTTTGCAGAAGCAGCTGGAGAAATTGAAGGAGGAGCTAAGAAGGAGTGATTCCGCTAAGTATGTGGGACTTGTGGATGGAGCCCTTCATTCGCTCTGCCAGGATTCACGGGTGGTCAATCTGTTGAAATCAGAGCACTACATTTTGGCCACCGTGCTCGATCCTAGGTTTAAAGCCTACGCTGTATCTCTCTTTCTGGCAGACACAAGTGTGCAGAGGTGCAAAGACCTGCTGGTGAGTTAATTGTCAACTCAAACGGAATGTTACCCATCAACAGCTCCTCCTTCAATTTCTCCCGCCACTGGGGCTGCAAGGAAAAGGATAAGATTTCCTAGCCCACCCGCTGGCGGTGATGCGGGGCAGTCAGAACCGAAAGCTGACATCTGGTCCTGACTGAAGGACCTGCCAACGATTACAGACATGTCTACTGTCACTGCATATGATTCTGTCACAATTGAAAGAATGGGGGAGGATTATATGAGTGACAGCATCCAAGTAGGCATGTCAGACAGTCCGTATGTATACTGGCAGGAAAAAGAGGCAATTTGGATGCCCTTGCACAAACTGGCTTTATTTTACCTAAGTTGCCCCCCTCCAGTGTGCAGTGTCGGACTGGGGCAGGAAGGGCCCACCGGGGGAATGCATTTAAAGGGGCCCATACTTAGGGGTGTGGCCAGTCTACAAAGGGGTGTGGCCAGCCTCCACAGAAGCTTGAAATACACAATAGTTAAGTGCAGTGTAATGCAACATATCTACCATGTATAATACAAGTGCATAGTCTGGAACCTGATCCCTAGAGGAAGGAGTGGGCACCTCAGGCAGTGGGGCCTACCGGTGGTTTCCCTGGTACCCCTGTGGGCCAGTCCGACCCTGCCAAGAGTGTTTAGTGCAGCCAGTAACCTTGTCAGCGATCGGCGTAGGAGGTTACTTCCACAAAATGTGGAGAAGCTGATGTTCATAAAAATGAATTATAAATTCCTCCGGTAAGATCTTGACCAGCAATTATCTCTGGAAAGTACACAGGGACCTGTGATGGTGGATTCCAGTGGGGAAAAATTAATATTCTGTGATGAGGGGGATGTACACAGTGAAAGGGGGGAGGAATCGGAGGATGAGGTCGACATCTTGCCTCTGTAGAGCCAGTTTGTGCAAGGAAAGATTGATTGCTTCTTTTTTGGTGGGGGCCCAATCAAACCAGTCATTTCAGCCACAGTCATGTGGCAGACCCTGTTGATGAAATGATTGGTTTGTTAAAGTGTGAATGTCCTGTTTATACAACATAAGGGTAACTGGGAGGGCCCAAGAACAATTCCATCTTGCACATCTTTTTCTTCTTTGCATCATGTGCTGTTTGGGGACTATTTTGTTTAAGTGCCATCTTGTCTGACACTTCCATATATGTCCAGTGGTACTGCCATATAATTCCAGTGATACTGCCGTTTATGTGCTGTGGTACTGCCATATAATTCCAGTGATATTGCCATATAATTCCAGTGATATTGCCATATAATTCCAGTGATATTACTATATACTTCCAGTGGGAATTGTTTGTGTCGCTTGGCTTAGTCATACAGCTACCTCATTGCACCTCTTCTACATCTTTGCATGAGGTGCTGTTTGGGGCCTTTTTTTATATCTACCCTCCTGTCTGCCACTGCAGTGCCACTCCTAGATGGGCCAATTATTTGTGTCGCTTGGCTTAGTCATACAGCTACCTCATTGCACCTCTTCTACATCTTTGCATGAGGTGCTGTTTGGGGCCTAGTTTTTGAAAAGTGCCATCCTGTCTGTCACTGCAGTGCCACTCCTAGATGGGCCAGGTGTTTGTGCCACACACTTGTGTCGCTTGGTTTAGTCATACAGCAACCTCAGTGCACCTCTTTTTCTTATGTGCATCATGTACTGTTTGGGGCCTTTTTTTATATCAGCCCTCCTGTCTGACACTGCAGTGCCACTCCCAGATGGGCCAGGTGTTTGTGTTGTCCACTTGTGTTGCTTAGCTTAGTCATACAGCCACCTCGGTGCAACCTTTTGGCCTAAAAACAATATTATGAGGTGTTCAGAATAGACTGGAAATTAGTGGAAATTAATGTTATTGACGTTAATAATACCGTAGGCTCAAAATTACCTTAAAATTCTGTGATTTTAGCCATTTTTATGTTTTTTTCAAAAATCATCCAGATCCAAAACCAAAACATGAAAAGGGTGGTTTTGGCAAAACCAAGCCAAAACCAAAACACGAAAGTGGAATTAGAACCAAAACACAAAACACGAAAATTGCCAGCCGCACATCTGTAGATGTAACTTGGATCCTGAATACAACCAGGAATGCAAAGGAAAGCAAAGGAAATCACATTTTTTTTTAAAGTACATCAACAGCAAGAGACTAAAGCCGGAGAGTATAGGCCCTTTAAAGTATAAGAGGGGAGTCTTAATCAAAAATGATAATGACATAGCGGACAAACTAAATTAGTTTTTTTCAACGGTATTTACCAGAGAGGACCAAATGCTGGGTCTAACACAAAATCTCAACAAAGATAATGTCCCACTGCTAAATGCTTATTTATGTGAGGAGGTAGTCTGTGACCGATTAAAAAAGTTAAAGATTAATAAGTCACCTGATCCAGATGGAATTCACCTGAGAGTTCTCATGGAGTTGCACTCTGAACTAGCAAGACCTCTATATTTGATCTTCATGGATTCGGTTAAATCGGGTATGGTTCCCAAAGACTGGCGTATAGCGGAGGTAGTGCCGATATTCAAAAAGGGGAGCAAAGCTTAACCAGGTAATTATAGACCTGTTAGTCTTACATCTATAGTGGGTAAAGTATTGGAAGGTATTCTAAGGGACGGTATTCAAAAGTTCCTTGAAGCGAATAAGGTCATTAAAAGAAACCAACATGGATTTGTGAAGGACAGATCATGTCAAACCAACTTACTTGGCTTTTATGAAACAGCAAGTGCAAACCTTGATCAGGGTAAGTAAAGGATGTAATCTTTTTATACTTTGCCAAAGCTTTCGACACTGTTCCACACATGCATCTTATCTATAAGCTACATAAAATAGGGCTAGGGAGCACAATATGCACTTGGGTCAGTAATTGGTTAGATAACAGGGAGCAGCGCGTTGTGGTCAATGGATCATTTTCAAATTGGACTAAAGTACTAAGTGGTGTGCCACAAGGGTCTGTACTTGGACCACTTTTGTTCAACATTTTCATCAACGACCTAACAGTAGGTCTAGAGAGCATGGTGTCAATTTTCGCAGACGATACCAAATTGTGTAAGGCTATAAATACGGAGGGGGATGCTGAGTCTCTTCAGAACGACTTAATTAATCTGGAAGCATGGGCAGCAAAATGGAGAATGAGATTCAACACAGACAAGCGTAAGGTAATGCACTGGGGGGGCAAGACCAGAAATTACACCTACATACTAAATGGGGTAATACTAGGGGATTCTGTACTGGAAAAAGACTTAGGAGTTCACACAGATAACAAATTAAGCAGCAGTACCCAAAGTAGGAGTGCAGCAAAGAAGGCTAATAAGATATTAGCATGCATAAAGCAGGGAATTGATGCAAGGGACGAGAGTATTAAACTCCCATTATATAAATCACTAGTGAGGCCACATCTTGAATACTGTGTGCAATTTTGGGCACCATATTACAAAAAGGATATCCTGGAGTTAGAAAAGGTTCAGAGGCAGGCGACCAAACTAATCAAGGGCATGGAGACACTGGAATACGAGGAAAGGCATGCAAGGCTAGGCATGTTTACATTGGAAAAGAGGAGACTAAGAGGGGACATAATCAACATCTACAAATATATAACGGGTCAATACACAGAGCTTGGGAGGGACCTATTTTCTATAAGATCAGCACAGAGGACACGTGGTCACTCACTTAGGTTAGAGGAGTTTCCGCACATTGAGGCGAAAAGGTTTTTTCACAGAAAGGACAATACGTGTTTGGAATTCCCTGCCTGAGAGAGTAGTAACAGCGGACTCAGTCAACACCTTTAAGAATGGGTTAGATAACTTCCTATTGGATAAAGATATTCAGGGTTATGGTGCGTAGGCACGCATTATAGATAATATAACTAGTCCTAACATAAAAATAACTAGTCCTATAATAAGACCGCATAGGAGACCACAAATAGGTTGAACTCGATGGACAATTGTCCTTTTTCAACCTTAGTTACTATGTTACTATGTTACCTCACAGAAACAAAATAAAACTTGCATCAAACTACAGGATTGGTTTAAGTACACCACAGTAGTATGGCCTTGCATACAGACTAGCAAAAAGGCGTTATTTGGTTTGATATCAGTAATTATATTATAACGTTAGTGTTTTGCCTTGTGTGCTAGTAGCTTGAAAAAGCCAAGTATAACCATTTATGTTGCAGCCAGAAGTGACACAGATTAATAAATGTGTTTCTTTTCAATGGTGTGTACTTTTGTGGAAACAAATTAATGTCAACTTACTGGTGTACTTACTGTCAAAGTAATAGGTAATAAAATATACTAGCAGGGGGTGTTCCCAAGTCCACTCCAATAGACTACAGACATTTTTAAGGCTTGGGTGGAGGCACATATATATTAGTTACCCCTAGGGAGGTGAGAAGAGGTTACATGTGTACTGGCATGCAGTGATGACTAAAGACGTGGTGGTCCTCCTAATGCGGCTTTATGGGCAGGACCAGAGTGTGCGTTCCTCTATGTGCCTCTCCTCCCTGAGTGCTGCAGTGAGAGTGTCAGCATGGGTGCGGAGCAGCAAGCAGGAGCACTGCGTCAGAGCATGGGGATACGTGGGTGATTGGGAAGGATGGAAAAGCTCTAGACTCACTGATCCATATGAGTAAAAAGGCCAGGGACCATTCACCGGGGATAATAATAATGTTAAACTGTCCGGAGAGGAGAGGCGGCATTCTCACTGGCTAGTCTGGTCGGTGCCGAGAACATTTGGCAAGGGGGGAATGTGGTTGCAGGAGTTTCAGTTGGCGGGGCTCTTGGGCAGACTGATGCTGTATGGCTGCTGCTGTTACAGGAAAAACAATTTTTCCTGTCTACAGAAGTACAGCTGATGCTACGGGCCTAATTTTGATTGAGGGCCTGGAGTTGCAGCTCCATCTGCCCCATTTGCTAATCCGGCCCAGCCTTCCTCTAGAGATCACGTTACATATTGTACACTTAACTTATTCATTATGTGTATGTTACATTATACTGCACAGGACTATGTTGTATTATCTACAGTTCATTTCTGGAGGCACTCAATATCCCAGCTGTCGTGATCCCGGCACTCTGCATACTGGAGCTGTGATCCCGACCGCTGGGATACCGACAACTATTCTCCCTCTTGGTGTGTCAACGACATCCCCAGAGGGAGAATAAATAGTGTGGCGCGCATAGCGCGCCATTGTGCCCACAGCATGGCGAGCGCAGCGAGCCCACAAGGGGCTCTTTTGCGCTCGCCCTGCTGCCAGCATTCCAGCGGTCAGGATCCCAGTCCCAGTATGCTGGGCGCCGGGATCCCAGGCGCTGGTATATTGTAGTACACCCGTTCATTCCTGTTATTAATCTGGTACGTTATCATGCAAGCACTAGCTATATTTTCTAAATATATTTATAAAGAGGCCCAAACCATGCACTCTGTGATGGTTAGTCAAGTAGCTGTGGAGCCTGGCAACCCCAGACGTGAACCCCTAGAATGTTAGGGACTTGCCCGACAAAGAGGGGATCTTGACGTTAGTGGGTAGGTCCATATCTTTGGCCAAATGTATGCTAACAATCCCTTATTTGATATTTAATTGTAATATACTGTATATTTACATTTTGTGTAATATTTGCATAGTGTACCTTTTTTCTATGTGTAGCACTACAAATCTCAGCAAGGGAGCACCTCTCATTACAAGCAGTTATGGTGTGCAGTCGAGAGCCCCTCCCCCTATATATACCATATTATGTATATATACAGTATGTAGAATTAAAGTTTGAGATTACTTCAGTCTTGATTGGTACCCCTCCCCACCTTCCTCCAACTGTTTTAAAGCAGGGAACTAGCATTGGACTGCACATTGAATTAGACATAATCAAAAGTAAGTCCTCTTTATACTTATATAGTGTCAGTATTGGGGTGAGCATTGGGGTTGGGGGCCCCCTGAGATATTCTGGCTAGGCCACTTAAGGGCATCATCACTTAGCACTTACATTCACATTTTAGATCACTTTCTTTGTTTTGTATCCATGTATTTTTTTCACTTACTTTTCACTCCTGTAACACTCGTAACACTGAGTAGCTGCTTTCACACACCTGATACTCTGTAACACTTCACTGCTATCTTTCATTTGTGTGATACCCTGGGGAGAGTTTTGGCTGGGCTGGTTTGGGGGTGCCCTGTGCCCCAGACATGAATCCCTAGAATGTTAGGGACTTGCAGGACAAAGAGGTGACTTTGACGTTGGTGTGCAGGCCCATATCTTTGGGCAAATTTATGCTAACAACATCTTATTTGATATTTAATTGTAATATATCTATTTCAATTTTGAGTAGTAATGTTTGCATAGTGCACATGCATCCCTCTTTTTATATAATCTCAAGGAACATAAATTACTTTACTGACCTGCCTCCTGGATGACTCCACTAATCTATAAGGTGAATTTCTGCAGTGCAAGTCTGAAGGACTGTAACTCACTCTCTGGCTCCTCAGAGAATATTTTCCACAATCTGTGGCTGTGCTATATGTCAAAGTTAGGTTTCTATCGATCTATCTATCTATCTATCTATCTATCTATCTATCTATCTATCTATCTATCTATCTATCTATCTATCTATCTATCTAGAGAGATAGCTACAGCTCTGAGGTTTACACTACTCTGTTGTCCATGCACTGTTCACATTGAAAATGCAAAATGAAAGGTACAGTGTGTGTGTGTGTATGTGTCCGCTTATATCTTTGCTATTTTGCTGAATTTGGCACAACATGCAAAACACGGCTAAGCTGTTTTTCCCGAGTAGCGAGTGGATGGATTTTAACATTTTTGTTTGCCATAATAGAATATGTGTAAAGTAACAAATTAAAGAAGCAAATTGAGAAAAAACACAAGTCATGGCTAAATCTCTAAGTTTATGGTATGCAAAACCATGCCATATATGGCGGGATATAGCAAAGATGTATGTGGATACATCTATATATATATATATATATATATATATGTATAGACATATATATAATTATATATATATCTGCAGCTGTTACACTCAATATTTGTAATGGATCAGCAGTGCTATGTCTGTGATAGTTATCTGTTTGAGCTGAACATATAGTAGAACAGAGCAAGTGGACTGAATAAATGGTAAGCTATGTTTTAATAGATGCAGGCTGAATATCAAAAGTTGGCTGAGAAATAAGCCACCTAATCTGATGTTACTGCTGGAGGTGAATAAATGTAATACAGTCATTGCTACAATCTTGGAACTGAACTGTGCAGATAAAGTGATTCGCATAAAAATGGTAGATAGCAAGTTTTCAGAGGCTTCATAGAAATGGTCTCATTCTACAGTGTGTGAGCATCAAATGTAAAGATATTCACTGCTTTTCTATAGTCTACTCTATAATTAAAGGCAGAACCATAACTAAACAAATAGACCTACTGGTCACAAACCAAGCCCTGTCATTCATTGATCTCATTATCATTTATTAACTAGCACTATTACCTGATCCCCCCATCACCACCAGCCTCTATAATAAATTAATAACATTCCCATTTAGTAAACACAGAACTATTTCCCCCAAGCAGCTCCAATATATGGATCAATTCAATTTGGAGTGAGAGGGACAAGTTGCCCTTGCTACAATGTAGAAACACTGGCAATGGCAACAGAATTTGCCTCGTAGAAAAATCTACGAGCCTGGAGATAGGGCCACAACTGCAACTCATTCCACTAACATGCGGGGGGCTGCCAAGTCCAGGGCTAGGTCACCACACATGGCGGTCCACCCTCCCTAACATGCGAACACTTTGCTAAGCAGTGAAGTGCTTGCATGATAAGGGTAGCCCCCACCTACGCAGCCTAGCTGTGTATGCAAATGGCTGGCCGCCATAATTTGGGTCACAGTGGCTGCATGTGATGTCACACAGCCTGCCTCGCCTGCCCTGCGTTGTCCGGACCGTGCCCTCCCAAAACCACAACAGTGCCCCAAAAAACGCTGTGTCAACGCCCCTGCCTGTCCTGCAAATGCCTTTGCCTGTCAATCAGTAAGATGCCGTGTGTACAAGGGCTTCAGCATGTGACCGAATCGCAGATACGTCTCATGCTGAATTAGGCCCTTACCCCAGACTCATGGATTTTCTATGCAGTTCTATGGGGCAGCAAACAAAGATCCACGAGTCCGGCATTAATGAAAGTGTGACATATAGCCACACTTACTCATGGGTGCAACATAGTCACGCCTAACTGAATTGAGCCCATAAAGTTAATTGCATTAATTTATCAACCAGTGAGCTGTAACATTAATTTATTTGCCCCCACATTTAATATATATACTGTACATGTGGATTTTTATTATGAAAGTCATGTGGTCCAGCGTAATACAGTACATTGAAAATTGTTAGGACATTTCCTGCACATCCTTTCCAGACACTGTATGGTCAATAAGAAACAGTGACATGTGGAGAAGATTGGTTGCAGGCCCTTGATTCGGAGTCCCACGCAATGCCGATAATCTCGCAAATGGCCAATGTTTTTTCAACTGCACATGCGTCTAAGTAGCTAAAAAGTTGCATAGTGCATGTGTCCCACAGTGTGTACACATTCACAGCAGTGATTCTTGGACTGTATTGGAAATGTACTGGGTTTTTCTAGCTGGTGGCTATTTAGACACATGGAGATGCACTGTCTGATGGGTGTGTTGCATAACTGATTGTGTATTCAGGAACTTAGGGCCTAATTTAGACCCGATCATTGCAACGGCAGCGATGCAGCCTGAAGCCCTTTGCACGGGTGAACCCAGTGAGATGTGAAATAATCTGTGTCAATCAGGCAAAGGCGGTAGCGGGGCGGGAGGGGGTGTACCAACGCCTTTAGAATGCCGTTAAGTGGGCGTGGTCTGGACAACACAGGAGTGTTTGGACTGTTGCTGATGTCACACACAGCCGCTGTAACCCAAAACAAGGTGGGTAGCCGCGATGCTTTGCACCTGTGTGTGGAGGGGTAGGGCTTGAAATGCGAGGCAGACTAGCCCTGTGCTGGGCGTCCCCCCGCATGTCAGAGAAACTGATCATAGATGTACTAATTTTAGCACATCTAGGGTCAGGTCTGAATCACCCCCTTAATCGCTTATACGGTTGGCCTAAGCATGGGGCAGGTGCTAGTTTCAGTGTTGCATCTGATTAGAGCTATAACAAGGCATTGAAGCTGGGGAAAAAACATAGAACCTCTTCATCCAACAGGTCTTCCAATTTTTTGTTTTATCCTTTTGTTAACTTCAAACCTATTTGATCCCAAGTTCTAAGGATATTCCTATGCCTATTCCAAGCATGTTTAATTTGCTCTACTGGCTTAGCCTCTACCACCTCTGATGGGAGCCTATTCCACTTATCCACTACCTTTTCTGTGAAGTACTGTAAGCTTTCCTTCAATTTCCTTTGAACCTACCACCCTCCAGCTTCAAGGCATGTCCTTGTGTCCAAATACTCCTGGCATGATTCATGAAAAATACCCTGAGTTTTGCGGTAACCAGATTTGCAGGGACAGAGCTTTCTCACAAGCTGTGTTCCCGCATGTGATAATTGATACATCCTTGCGATGTATTCAATGATTGCATAGTGGATTGGGGCAAATTCATTGCATTCCATCCACATCTAAGATGCGGATTGTGATAAATATGCCCCTTTATAATTTATAACACTCACATTACAATCACAAGTAATGAATAAATGGCAGCACGGACGGTGTAATGGTTAGCATTACTGCCTCACAGCACTGAGGTCATGGGTTCAATTCCACCATAGCTCTAACTGTGTGGAGTTTGTATATTTTCCCCGTGCTTGCGTAGGTTTCCTCCGGGTAATCTGGTTTCCTCCCACAATCCAAAAATATACTGGTAGGTCAATTGGCTTGCAACAAAATTAACCCTAGCGTGAATGTGTGCATGTACAGTACATGTGGTAGAGAACATACAGTAGATTGTAAGATCCACTGGGGCAGAGACGGATGTGAATGGCCAAATATTCTCTGTAAAGCGCTGCGGAATATATGTATGCTATATAAATAACTGGTAATAAATAATAATATACCTAATGAGTAACTTCTTGCAGAAGCTATGAAAAGATGTGCAAAACTCCTGACGGGATGCAGTCAATTTACCTATAATCAAAATCCAGACGGTCAAAATACCGACAACCATTGACCGATGGTCAAAATACTGACATGGTTAAAATGCCGACATTAAAGATGTCGACATGGTCAAAATACCGACATTTAAAAAGTTGACAGGTCAAAAAATCAACATGAGTTTTTCATGATTTTTTTTATTGAAACCGACTTGTTCATACTTTACCATCCCAGTGGACCAGGAGGGGTTAAATAACAGTGTGCCGAGCGCAGCGAGGCACCCGCCCGAAGCATGGCAATTGCAGCGAGCCATGCGAGGGGACGCGGTACACTTATACGTTGTCCATTTTGACCTATGTCGACATACACACCAAAATGTTTTTAAAAGCTCATGTCGACGTTTTGACCTGTTGACATTTTAAATGTCAGTATTTTAACAGTGTCAACATTTTAAGTGTTGGTATTTTGACCATGTCGGTATTTTGACCTTGTCGGTATTTTGACCATCGGTCAATTGTTGTCAGTATTTTGACCGTCGATATTTTGATTGTAGGTAAATCATACTGATCCCCTGCTGACACCTCTTAAATTACTTTTATGTATGATAAAAAAGATTCCAGCAGTCACGTAAAGTTTTACAGTGGCCTGCTCTCTTCCATTGTGCAACCTAGTGATTGTCCAACATGAGGCTTATTACCTAGAGGAAACCATGCGCAGTCTGATTATTGTGCATACCTGCCTGTCCTCTCAGTGGCTTTTCTGGGACCGTTCATACATCGTCACAGTCAGAGCTTAGAAATCTCTAGCAACACACTTTGCAGAGCACTTTAGATTAAGGGCGCTCTTTTGTCTTCAGCGTGGGTAGGAGGTTGAAGGATTTGTCAAGGCACACCAACAATGTTTTTAAGGATACATGTTATTATCATGCATCACTGTAGTGCCCTCAGTCACATCATGCCACACTGAAGTGCCATCTAATAACTTCATGCCACACTGTAGTGCCCCCTTAGTCCCCTTCTAGGTCACATTATGCCTTGTCATATCATGCGACAGTATGGTGCTCCATATCTTTCCACGCTATTGCTCCTTGTTACATCATGCCATACTGTAGTGCTTTTAGTTGCATAATGCCACAATGTAGTGTCCCCTGGTCACATAATAC
Organism: Pseudophryne corroboree; assembly: GCF_028390025.1. Lineage (NCBI taxonomy): Eukaryota > Metazoa > Chordata > Amphibia > Anura > Myobatrachidae > Pseudophryne > Pseudophryne corroboree. The sequence goes on along the minus strand of NC_086453.1, from coordinate 197,245,005 downwards.
CACACTGCAGTGCTCCACATCATGCCACACTGTAGTGTTCTTTGTCATATCATGCCACACTGTGGCGACCCCCAGTCACATCATGCTACAGTGTAGTGCCCCTGACCACATCTTGCCACACTGGTGCCTCTTGTTACATCATGCCACACTGTAGTGCCCCTATTCACTTTATGCCACTCTGTAGTGCCCTTTGTCAAATCATGTCACACTGCGTGGACCCAGGTCACATTATGTCACACTATAGTACCCCCTAGGTCAAATTATGCCACACTGTCGTACCACTTGTCACATCTTATCACACTATAGTGACTTTGCACAACATGCAGCACTGTAGTGACCCTAATCTCATCATGCTACACTGTAGTGTCCCTTCTCAAATCTTGCACACTAGCGTGCTCTTGTCACATCATACCACAATGTAGTGCATGCTGGTGACATCATACCATATTATAGTGCCTACAAGTCACATCATGCTGCACTATGGTTCCTCCCAGTCAAATCATGCCTTATTGCGATGTCCCCAGGTTACATCATGCCAAGCTATATTGCCTCCAGTCACATCATATCATGTGCCCCCAGCCACATAATGCCACACTACAGTGACCCTTGTCAAATATTGCCACATTATAGTGCTCTAGTCACATGCCACATTGTGGTGCCACTCAGTTCACATGCCACACAGTAGAGCCACCTTAGTCACATTATGCTGTAATTCCACTTGTCACATCTTGCCACACTGTAATGCCCTAGTCACATCATGGCACACTGTATTGCCACTCAGTCACATCATGATACACTGTGGTGCCCCATGATCACATTAAGCCACACTGTGATGCCCACCATCTCATCATGACATACTGTGGTGCCCCACAGGTCACATCATGTCACACTGTAGTGCTTCTTGTCACATCATGCCACACTATAGTGCTCCACATCATGCCACACTGTAGTGCCTACTGTCACATCATGTCACAAAGAGCAAGGCATTCTGGTCTCCATTAGGCTTTCTGGTATCCATTCTGCTCCTCTGTATTAAGAACCTTGGACTTGCTTGGCGACAAGACTCTAGTACTTGCTTAGAATTGTGGTTCTTGGGCTTGATGAGCAAGAAAATACTTTGACTTGCTAGATGTGAAGTGTCAAAGTCGAAAAATATTGCAGTACACACATCACGTACAAACAACACACAGATGGCCTCCGCGCGTGTACTTGTTCTGCTGTGCGTGCACATATTCGCAATTTGCGTATGGTCGCTCCCGCGGTCGTGCGCATCAGCGCGTGGTATGGGTATTTATGGTAGAGTTTGTGAACGCATGGAGAGCTATCAAAACACATTACATATTTAATCCAAATAGTGCACAAAGTACACATAGTCCCCCTGCACCACATATGAAATGAACAACAGTTTCAATGGTTTCAGAACAAAAGGATCCACCTCTACAGAATAGGAGGGGACAGAAGAAGGTCATAAGGTGGTGTTTGGTATCCAGCTGTAGGGTATTTTAAGGGTAACATTCCGGTGTTGGTTTGAGGAAGATTGCATGTTCCTGCAGGTAGTTATGTGCAGAAGCAGAATATAGATATAAACTGTATTTACTGTACATTATGTATGCGGCAGGAATCCAGAGGAGACCACCCACAAGAGCAGTTGGGAAAGACATCGCCTACCTATTCAAACTGACCTATGACCTCTCCTGTACTGTAAAAGTGCATTCCTGTGTCCAATGGACAAAGTGATTACAGTATCTATTGTATTGCTTTTGGAAGAAGTGTATAAAGAGAGCCTGCTTCTGGCCTGGTAAATCACAAGACTCACAAAGTTATCTATTTGATGACCGAGGACCGGGCCGGGAAGCGCAAGCGAATCTACTCAAGTATGTACCATTGAATGTAGCCATTTACTCTGTTATATTGTATTGTGTTATTTGTATTGTAACCCCCTTTCAGCAATAATCCACTGTGGTATCGGAACCCAGCGGTTAAATTGGTGTCGTGTCTTCATTGCCCTGCTAAGGTTTAAAGTGTTTTATCATTGCATTGCATTACTGTGAAGGTTTAAAGTGTATCTCTGGGTGTGTGCACTCTGTGTGTACTTTGTACCCCCAGCGCGGCGTTTGTACGCTAAGTCCATACATTGATACGGGACTCTGTACGCAAACAGTGTATAAAGTACGTAGCGTGTGTACTAAGTTTAGCGGCCGCAGCGCTCCATGGTAAAGTGTATTCTAAGTGTGTATAAGGTATAGCTTTCTTTCCTGTAAGATAATCGACATTATCAATTGGGGGCTCTCTGGTTTTCCACATACTTACTACCTAACAGGTCACAGCAGACGTAATCTATCAGCAAAGGGTGGGCAGTTATCCTACGTATCCTTTTCTTGGTCAATGGATGCACTGAAAACCCTACTTAATTGCTGATTAGATGGCGTCTGCTCTGTATGGTTTGTAGAGATGCTGGTAGAACTCGTAAGGTAAACAGGAAAAAAAGCTATTTAAAATCTGTGAAATTTCTTTTGGCGCCAAAAGCGTACACAGCACCCATACTCTTTGTATACTCTCTCACAGTGTTGCCATAACATCCAGATTGCTAGATTAATTTAAACTTGTGTGAAACCAGAGATATTTGTTGCTATATAGTTAAAAATAAAATAAATGTTAAGGAAGTAAGTGTAAGACACACACGCAGCCTGGCCTAGTTATAAAAGTTTATACAGAAAGAAACTGTGTGTTGTGTTAAGTGAGCAATTATAGTTGGTATTGCTCACATTTATAGAAGTTGTGGAATTTGTTTGATTGCGGACGTATGGTTTTGTACACGTGTCTCGGACAAAGTACGGGACTGCGTACGCAGCGTAAGAAGACACGCACGATCGCGTGTTTACGCAAATTACGTAATAAATACGGCGCTAAGTACAAATTACACAAAAGTTCGTTTAGTTTAAAGGCGGGACAGTAGCTACGCTACAATAGCACCAAACTACCCGGTTTCTAAAGAAATGTAATATAAAAACAAAATTTAGTATAAATAATTTTTTTTATATTGCCTCTGGGGGTAAAGCTGCCAACTTGAATGAATCCTAATTTTCTGTACAGAAAAAAAAATAACGTGTACAGTATGTGAGTGAACGAATGCAGGAGTGAGTGGATACTGAACCCAAGAACTAAGTGGTCTAAGTGGTGTAGGTGGTCTAGGTGGTCTAAGTGGACACACTGGGTTAGTAGAGGCCCGGTGGCATAGGGTTCGCAACCCTGCGTTATTAACTAGGTGGTCTTAGTGGACTGAGTGGTATCCCATACAACTCTTAGTGGTCTAGGTGGTCTAAGCTAGGTGGTCTACAGCAATCGTAGGGCATATAGATAACTAGTATCTATAGGCTGTGCTATTGCATCACATGTCCGTTTGTTCAGCATAGAGCAACTTGATATTATTGTGTCATATGCGCTGTGGAAGAGCATACGCAGACGTGATTGTATAGACAAAGGGGTTTTTCTTTGATAACTTCTGGAAATCTCCCTGGTGGGCTTCACTGGAAAGGGTGAAAGATAGTTATCTAATTTCTCTGTTTTTCACCCTACAAAATATTCCAGTTGAAAGATACCGAAAAGGAAATTTTCGCTGCCTCTCTCAGGAAAATATTCCAAACAGAACTTCCACCGAAAGAAATTACGGTGTAAGGTCTGATAGGAGCCCTAAGTTGGGTACATTGCGATCCGCTATCAACAGTGTATCGTTGTATTGGCCAGCGTGGGTGAGAGCGAGTGGAAGGCGCTCAGGTATACTTCCACCGTCTACTTATATTGAGTATTTTGGTGTTTGTGGGAATTTTTTTAAAAGATACCGAAAAGGAAATTTTCGCTGCCTCTCTCAGGAAAATATTCCAAACAGAACTTCCACCGAAAGAAATTACGGTGTAAGGTCTGATAGGAGCCCTAAGTTGGGTACATTGCGATCCGCTATCAACAGTGTATCGTTGTATTGGCCAGCGTGGGTGAGAGCGAGTGGAAGGCGCTCAGGTATACTTCCACCGTCTACTTATATTGAGTATTTTGGTGTTTGTGGGAATTTTTTTAAAGATATTAGAAGAGACCCACAAATATGGGAGCCAGTTGCTCAAGTAAGAGACATTTAGACAGGGTTCAGGCAGAATTGTGGCCAAAAGGCTCAGCAAGGTTTATCATGTGTGAAAAATATGGTTCACACACAGAAGTTTTATGCAATGAGTGGATATGTATGACTAACAATGATAGGGAACAATTCCCTAGGGTGGGCAGCTTTGAACCAGAGATATTACAGAATTTAAGGTTAAGGATTTGTCTGATAAAATCCAAGAAACGAAGGATTAAACATACAGATTGTTTAAATTTGTGGCAACAGGAGGGGGATATGCAAAGGGAATTAGCTCGCGCATCAGGTTCCAAACCTAGCGGGAAAACAATGGCGACCGCACCACCACCACCATATATTGTTGGGGAGAAAATGGCTACAGGCAATGATACATTGGTACAGAATAGAAGTGTAATTGCAAAATGTACTAACGCTAACCCATGCCAGTTGTACCCTGTTTTAAATTTTCCCCAGGACTGCGAACAAGAGGATGAGTCCAGCACGATATCGGCACTCTCTCTAGCAGCCACCATACAAGACACTCAGGTGGGCACGGCCCAACCAGCAAGAGCAGTAGTCAGCCCCCCTAGTGGAGGGATAAGTGAGGTCGTGTCCACAGGTAAGTACGGTACCGTACATTATGCAGAAACCATAGCACCTCACATTGTAGAGTCAAATCAAAATGATGTAATTGAATTAAATCCTGTCAGGGTGATCGCAGTCCCCAATGGGAAGACTGACGCTCACGGAGTAACTCCCGTCAGGAACATTGCCATGCATTGCCCCTGGTCCCGGACAGAATTAAGGTCAATTATGTCAGAATTTCCTGATCCCAGAAAAGATCTAGTCGCATGCCAGAGGTTCATTAAAGAGTTAGGTAATGCCACCGCACCCACAAACAAAGATTGGCGAACAGTGCTACGGGTATGTTTACCCTCAAATATTAACCCCGCGAAATTTATAACTGATTGCAACTTAGACGCAGAAGTACCTCTCACTGATGAGTACACTCAGGAGAATGTACGACAAATCAATCTGCAATTAGGAATATATTTCCCTACTGTTGTCAAATGGAATAAAATCTTTTCCATAAGACAAAAGGAAGGTGAAACGGCATCCGAATATTTCCATCGAGCCCTGCAGGAAATGGCTAGATACACTGGGATCGAGGACATTAGAGACAATGTACATCACAGGGAGGTAGCTGTTTCAGTATTAATGGACGGGTTGAAGGAGGCACTCAGAACAAGGGTACAGACTTCTCTACCAAACTGGAAAGGTATCTCGGTGGCTGCATTGCGAGAGTCCGCTATCGAGCATGATAGGAACATCATTAAACACAGGGAGTCACAGGGGGAAAAACTGATGAAAGTAAGTATACAGGCCCTTACGGCAAAACCCCATCAGCCGAAAACCCGGACCCCTGTTGTTTTGGACAGACCTAGAACATGTTACACTTGTAGGAAGGAAGGGCATTTTGCCAAAGACTGTAAGAGTAGTAGAGCGCATAGCCAAGGTAGACCCCTAGACAGAAAATATGAACCACACTACTACTCACATAATTGGGATCAGGGACCACATAGGAGAAGTTACGAGCCACATGCAGGGGAAATAAGGAGGTACCCACCAAGGAGAGATGGGCAGACCTCCGAAAATTCTCAGCTACCTCCCCAACATATCGTAGCTGCCAATGCGCTGCGGGAGGGTCTCACCACACAATAGGGGTTGGCCCACACCTGTAGTCTGCAGCCAGTGAAGTTGATTGCTAGCCTTGGCAGTGAACCTGAGGTCACGGTTGAAGTAGCTGGTGTACCATTACCTTTTCTTGTAGATACAGGGGCTGCCAGGTCAGTGCTAAATTCGACTGTAGGTATAAAATCCACGGGTAAAACAATTTCGGCAATGGGAGTAACAGGAATGGTGTAACACTACCCTTTGAGTAGACAGGCAGAGATTACGATAGGGCCCCTGCAGACCAAACACTCTTTTCTGCTGGCTGCATCGGCTCCGACTAATCTGCTCAGCAGAGATTTATTGTGTAAAATGCGGTGTGTCATATATTGTACTCCTGAGGGTGTCTTCTTGGATATACCCGAGAATCACGTTCAAGAAGTGCAAGATACTGTATATTAGAGACCCCTCAAAGGCTAATGTCGCACTCTGCTGTTATAGACAAGTGTCCATCAAAGGTAGAGGAAATGATCTCACAAATACCGGGTTCCATTTGGACCAAAGATGGACAAGACACTGGATTGATGGCGAATGTAGCTCCAGTAGTAGTGCAAGTAAAAGATGGTAGGATAGCTCCAAAAATCCCTCAGTGTTCTCTGAAGCCAGAGGTAGAATTAGGAGTGTGCCCCGTCATAGAGCGGTTGCTACAACAGGGCATCCTAGTCAGGATGTCCAAATCTGCCAATAGTCCCATCTTCCCTGTGAAAAAGAGTGGGGGGAGGGGTTACAGGCTAGTGCAGGATTTAAGGGGGATAAACAAGATAGTTGAGAGCCAATTCCCTGTAGTGCCCAATCCAGCTTGTCATCCTCGTGCAAATTCCCCCTACAGCGAAATTTTTCACTGTTATTGACCTCTGTTCTGCTTTCTTTTCTGTCCCTCTGCACCCTGACAGCCAATACCTCTTTGCATTTACATACAGGGGAGTACAGTACACCTGGACTCCACTTCACCAAGGTTTCATTGACAGCCCAAGTATTTTCTCCCAGGCTTTGCATGAATGTTTACAATCCTTTCAACCTGAGAGTGGATCAGTGCTAATACAGTATGTCGATGACTTATTGTTGTGTTCTGATTCACTCGAATCGTCCTTGAAAGACACGAATCAGCTTCTGTTTCATCTTTCCCTAACGGGACACAAGGTTTCAAAGGATAAGTTGCAGTTGTGCCGGACCAGGGTAAAATATTTGGGACATTGCTTGACTCAAGGACTTAGACACCTCACCGCTGATAGAATACAGGCGATTCGCGACATGACTCTGCCACAAACGCAGCAACAGATCTGCACTTTCCTTGGAATGTGTGGGTACTGCCGAAACTGGATTCCAGGGTTCTCCATACTGGCTTTACCTTTGCAAGAGATGGTCTCTTCGAACAAACCAGATCGGATCTCGCACACAGATGAGTCCGGGCTGGCATTTGAGAGACTCAAACAGTGCCTATCACAGGCACCTGCATTAGGTATGCCAGATTATGGGAAACCCTTCGAATTATACGGTACAGAAAGTGCAGGGTGCGCAGCAGGAGTTTTAACCCAGAGACATGGTGATGCCAGCAGGCCGGTAGCTTACTACAGTGCACAGTTGGACACCGTAGCACGGTCTCTCCCCACATGCTTGCGAAGTGTTGCAGCGATAGCTTTGCTAGTAAGTAAAAGTAAAGACGTAGTGTTAGGACACAACCTGACCATCCATACACCTCATGCTGTATCAGCCTTACTGAACTCCGCCCAAACCAGACATGTCTCATCCGCGTGGTTTACAAGGTGGGAATTATCACTGATGGCCCCTGTAAACATCAACATTAAGAGATGCAGCGCACTAAATCCTGCAACTTACTTGCCAAGTGTGCCTGGACAGACACAAAGGGTGGAGGATGAGAATGATGGTGAAGGAGGATTTAGTGCAGACACTGATATGCATGAATGTATGAAATACCTGAATCAGACTTTCACAGCGAGACCTGACATCAGTGACAACCCACTGGAAGGCGTAGATTTTACCTTTTACACTGACGGTAGTTGCCACAGACAGACGGACTCGGGAGACCTGTGTACTGGATACGCAGTTGTAGACAGAAGTATCATAGAAGCTGAACCCCTGGGCCCACCGCACTCAGCACAAGTTGCTGAGTTGGTCGCCCTAACCAGAGCGTGTGAATTGGCCAAGGGTAAGTCAGCTAATATATACACAGATTCTAGGTATGCCTTTGGAGTGGTGCATGATTTCGGGGCCCTATGGCGCCTCAGAAATTTCATGACGGCAGCTGGCACACCTCTAGCGCATGCATCCCACATAAAAAGGCTCCTAACAGTGGTATCAAGCGTAAAGCGCATACTTATAACCAAGACCCAATTTCACTTGGTAACAGCCGGGCAGACAAAGCTGCTAAATCAGCAGCCAGCACCCCCATACAAACGAACATCACATCACATCACTGATGACATTTAACACGATCAATACACAACAATTAATTGAAATACAAGATTTGTGTTCTTCACAGGAAACGGCAGTCTGGAGGTCAAAGGGATATGGCCAGGAACCCTCAGGACTGTGGACAGGTGGACAAGGTAAGCCAGTAGCCCCCAGAGCATATCTTCCAAGCTTAGCTGAGGCGGCACATGGTCTGACTCATCTGGGTAAAGAGGGTATGTGTAAGCTGATGAGAGCCTACTGGTGTGCGCCAGGATTCTCTTCTCATGCAGGTAAGAGAGCAATGACATGTTTTACTTGCTTGAGGAAGAATATTGGAAAGTCAATACCAACAGAGCCATCCCATATCCCTCCGACAGACGGTCCTTTTCAGGTAATACAAATCGATTTCATACAGTTGCCACCCTCTAGGAATTTAAAATATGTGTTAGTTTGTATTGACGTATTTTGAAATTGGATAGAAGCGTTCCCTGCTGCCACAAATACCGTTACGTTCACTGCAAAGAAAATTGTGCAGGAATTTGTGTGTAGATATGGTATCCCTAGAATAATTGAAAGTGATAGGGGTACCCATTTTACAGGTGAAGTCTTTCAGGTCATGTGCAAACTGATGGGAGTTAATAGCAAGCTGCACACTCCGTACCGTCCACAGGCGAATGCAAAGGTGAAGAGAGTGAATAGCACTATTAAGAACAAGCTGAACAAATTAATGGTTGAAACTGGATTGTCGTGGCCAGAAGCTTTGCCACTAGTGTTGTACAGCATCAGAACCACTCCCAGGTCTCCCCTTAACCTATCACCCTTTGAAATCCTTTTTGGTCGACAACCTCATGTAATGATAGACCCCCAGGATGATTTGAAATGTAATAATGAAGTGACTGTGAAATATTTGGTTGGGATGAGCCAGCAGCTGAGAAATCAACAAAGAAATTTAAAGCTGGTGATTCCTGACCTGCCGAACAGTAATTGTCATGACATTGAACCTGGGGATTATGTGATGATTCGAAATTTCTTACGCTCAGGTTGCCTCATAGACAGGTGGGAAGGACCATATAAAGTCTTGTTAACCAGCACAAGAGCATTGAAAGTCGCCGAAAGAGAGACGTGGATCCACTCGTCCCACTTCAAGAAGGTCGCTGACCCGGAGAGAACTCGTGACAAAGAGCAGAGTGTAGAGAATCTCGTATCACTGGAGTGTCTGTTCCGGGAAAGTTGAGAGGCAGGACTGTTGAAAGGCATCTGAGCACAGAGAGTAACAAGAGCTAGAACGGTTGTTGTACCACTTTCTTTTTTTCACCTCCCCCTTCATTTTTCCTTTCTTTTCTCCTTCTTATTTTCCTCCTTTCCCCTAACGAAATGGATCTATCACAAGAGACTGCATTTCGGGTTCTGTTAGTAATTCTGGTTTTGATAAGGACAGTTTGTTTTGGTGAGGGTCCCAGATAGGTAGAGCAGGGATCTGGAATGGGTTCGGATGGCAAGTATGAATTTGTAGGATCTCAGGATCAGCATCATTTTGGTAAAGGCTGGCATCAGTAAGCGCTCTGGTAGTCAAGGAGCTTGGAGGCACTGTGAGGGGTTATTGTCTGATGAATATTGTATTTGCAGGAATTGTGAGAATATAGTAGAGGATGGGTGCATCCAGAGATGTCAGTCCAACCTTAATATCGACATGGACCGGCATCCGTTGAGTGATTACCACTCACTAGTGGGTAAGGTCTTAAACCAGACAGAATGCTGGGTGTGCTCCCAGGTACCTCAAGGTCAGAGCAAGTCAGGATTAGTACCATACCATTTAGCAATAGAAAAGGTACTCGAATTACGGGGTGGGAGACCGGTGGACAAGAAATTCAATATTTCTAGGCCCCCTAGTTTGAAGCTCCACCAGTATCATGTAGATAGATCCTTATTATGTTTTAATATTTCCAGTTACCGAAAACCGGGAAATTGGGAAGTGACGTGGAATAACCAGACAATGACCTTTTCACACAGAGCTGATAGGATACCCATAGACTCTGAACTTGTACGTCAAATAGCCAACAGTGGGAGGTATTTTCGGTATAGGTATAGGTATACTCGTGGAAGCAAGACCATGTGGGTTGGAAAAGTATCGCCAGGGTATTGAGCTCATATCATCCAGCCCGATACTTGTACTGAGCAGATGGGAGAACTGGGGATGGGTTTCTTTACTTGGAAAGTTTGTAATATGGTGATGTTATATTTTGTCCCCTATGTTCTCCCAGATGATGCCTATTTCATATGTGGGAGGAAGGCGTACAAGTGGCTTGCCCCGAGCTCAGAGGGATTGTGTTATATTGGGAGAGTACTGCCAGAGGTCATGACCATAACCCATGATAAGATGAAAGACGTTCACCGCAGTGCTCAGGCTCCTTATACTCATACTCACTATGAACACATCGTCAAGAGACACCTCATAGATAGGACAGAGCACGCAGCCTCTGATTTGATCCACGAATCCACCGGGATTCAATTCCTTCCCGCATTAGACATCACCCGCACTGCCAGAGGAATTATAAATTATAGGTATATCCATGCGCTAGCGAACTTGATAGATAATATCACTGAGATGTTTGACGACACCTTCAGGTATACGGGAAGGGAGTTACAAGCTTACAAGAAGGAACTGATTCAGCACAGGATGGTCCTAAATTATATCACAGCCGTGACAGGTGGGTACTGTGTTACTCTGGCAACTCAATATGGGGTGAAGTGCTGTACGTATATTACAAACAGCACTAATGACCCAACGGAGATTATCGACCAAAAGATGGACGATATCTTACAGTTGAAGTGGGAGTTCAGGAGGAAACACAACCTTACCTTGGTGACTGTGAGTAATGAACTGACCGGCTGGGTCTCATGGTTGAACCCACGAAATTGGTTCTCAGGTTTAGGAGAGTGGGCTCAAAATGTTATTATGAGTGTAGGGAAGTTTCTCCTTTGTATCCTGGGAGTCGTCATAATTATTGGTTTGATATTTAGGTGTGTTCAAATTCTGACGCGGCGCAAGTACGGCACAAAATTGATGAGTCTAAGGAGCAAGAGTGCTGTTATAGCAGCAGATTTAATTTATGACTCATCCATAGAGACAGTGTTATGATAAGGATTGTAAATGAATTTCATGGCCTGTTTCTTTCACCCGTTTCTCTCGTGTTTCCCCCTCTGCCCAGATACATCCATCCGGAAAAGACATCTGCCCTACCCAAAATGTTTATGTGAATGTATTTTAGATATGTGTCTTATCTTCATCTCTGCAACCTCCAGTTAATAGCACACATAGCCGACAGGTGATATCCACATATACTAGCAATCACATATGTCTCCCCTCCGTGTATCATCAACTAAATGTGCACCCCATTTGTTGGAACAATCCGACAAGAGCTCGGTAGTGTTTGTTGGCCCATTTACAGACCCTTAGTACGGGATGAGAAGGATTTAATGTATACTTCACAATACCATGAAGCTTATTTAGAACATATACGGCATGATGATACATGCCCCTCAGACACGGATTCATACATACATGCTTTTTACTATCCCACTAGGTCATACATTTCCTACCTACCCCTCTCTCCCGACTATCCAAACTTCTGTAGATATTGTGTAGCTATTTTTCTGTTTAGTGATTAGATAGTGGCAGTTATTGGTGACTGCCAAAGGGTGGACTGTCAAAGTCGAAAAATATTGCAGTACACACATCACGTACAAACAACACACAGATGGCCTCCGCGCGTGTACTTGTTCTGCTGTGCGTGCACATATTCGCAATTTGCGTATGGTCGCTCCCGCGGTCGTGCGCATCAGCGCGTGGTATGGGTATTTACGGTAGAGTTTGTGAACGCATGGAGAGCTATCAAAACACATTACATATTTAATCCAAATAGTGCACAAAGTACACATAGTCCCCCTGCACCACATATGAAATTAACAGTTTAAATGGTTTCAGAACAAAGGGATTCACCTTTACAGAAAAGGAGGGGACAGAACAAGGTCATAAGGTGGTGTTTGGTATCCAGCTGTAGGGTATTTTAAGGGTAACATTCCAGTGTTGGTTTGAGGAAGATTGCATGTTCCTGCGGATAGTTATGTGCAGAAGCAGAATATAGATATAAACTGTATTTACTGTACATTATGTTTGCGGCGGGAATCCAGAGGAGACCACCCACAAGAGCAGTTGAGAAAGACATCGCCTACCTATTCAAACCGACCTGTGACCTCTCCTGTACTGTAAAAAAGCATTCCTGTGTCCAATGGACAAAGTGATTACAGTATCTATTGTATTGCTTTTGGAAGAAGTATATAAAGAGAGCCTGCTTCTGGCCTGGTAAATCACAAGACTCACAAAGTTATCTATTTGATGACCGAGGACCGGGCCGGGAAGCGCAAGCGAATCTACTCAAGTATGTACCATTGAATGTAGCCATTTACTCTGTTATATTGTATTGTATTATTTGTATTGTAACCCCCTTTCAGCAATAATCCACTGTGGTGTCGGAACCCAGCGGTTAAATCACAATTGGTGTCGTGTCTTCATTGCCCTGCTAAGGTTTAAAGTGTTTTATCATTGCATTGCATTACTGTGAAGGTTTAAAGTGTATCTCTGGGTGTGCGCGCGCTGTGTGTACTTTGTACCCCCAGTGCGGCGTTTGTACGCTAAGTCCGTACAGTGATACGGGACTCTGTACGCAAACAGAGTATAAAGTACGTAGCGTGTGTACTAAGTTTAGCGGCCTCAGAGGCTCCATGGTAAAGTGTATTCTAAGTGTGTATAAGGTATGGCTTTCTTTCCTGTAAGATAATCGACATTATCAGAAGATACATAGACTTTCTAGATGTGAAGGTACTTGTACTTGAAAGATGTGCAGAGACTTGGACTTGATGGACATGAAGGGCACTTAGCCTGGCTTCGGGTCATGGGGAACTCCAGTACTATTGGGGTGAGACTCCTAGAGCACTCAAGAGGTTTTTTACCAATAGCAACCCCCCACTGTTCCACTACGGCTACACACCGGTACTTAGGGGGCCCCCTGGACTTGATACCTCCAGCAGTAGGAGGTCACCCAATAGACTTTAGATACCAAATGGCACTAAGTAAAGGTGGAAAGTGAGGCACACTGCTGCCCAAGGTATGAGGCATGAGCTGTACTAACCTCCATCAGCAATACACATTTATTGGCAAGCTGATCAATCAGATTATGATGTCACTCAGGTGCTAAAAGGGAGGGGTAATTCTGAGTAAGAAAAAAACATTTTGGTATCCCGTGCACATTGAGTTAAAAATAACACTACGTAACCTCCGTCAGAGCAGTTGACTCTTCAGTGCAGGGAGTATGCAAGCTCACAGTTGGTGTGCTAGAGTTGTCAGATGGAGATTGCCACACTAAATCTAGATTGTAGCAGACAAAGCAGGATACAGGACCCCGGCAGGCAGGGATTCCAGGAGAGTATCTACAGGACAAAGATAAGACAGGTAGGGACCAGCAGTTTACACAGCAAGGTAAACTATAACCAGCAAGGAGGGAGTGGCCAACAAGATATATAAAGGGCGACTGACCAATCAGCAAGCAGGCAGTGAGAGGGAAGCAGTTAATCTCTAATCACGTGCAGCTGCACTGCTTCACATCCAACTAATCCAGGCTGAGAGACGGAAGCTATTTGAACATTCCAGCAACCTGGAATGCCGAAAATGTCCAGCATCCAGGATGCTATGCACCCGGTGGCACCTGGATGGCTACCGCACAATGGTTGCTATGCACTGGGCGGGGACTGACAGGCTGGGTGGCCAAAAGAGATACAGCATCCCGGTCGCCTGGCAATGACCGGGACCTGCATTGAACATGAAATGCCCAATGGACTGTAACGGTATCTCCCCCTTAAAGAGGTGTTAGAGAGCCCCTAGACTCAGGCTTAAGAGGAAATTCTCTGTAAAAGGATCTTTTCAGTTCTGGAGCGTGAAGAATTCTTCCTGGAATCCATGCTCTCTCCTCAGGGCCATAGCCCTTTGAGGAAGATAAATGTATTTAGCTTAAGCAGTGTCAGCCATGTTGTTAAGTAGCAGCCATGATGTAGAGAAGCAGAAGTATGCTTCTCTGAGTAAATCATAATAATGCTGACATTTCACTGTTAGTACATTCTGTGCGAAGCAAGGTTGTATCTATAAGTCTTGAAAACATGTTATTAGACAGTCTCTGTGTGTTTAGACTTCTGGTGAAGGACACATAGGAGGGTGTCAGCCTAGGAGGAGTTATGAGAAGAGATGCATTATTGTTTTGAAATATGACGTTTATCAAGTGTTCATGCAAGTACCTTTTTTCTCTATATAATGTCATGCTAAATAAAGTGAAGCCAGTCTCATTTTGGTGGACATAACTACATGTGTTGTCTGCTTCCTGGGATTCCCCAATCGATTGGTAAACAAAGGGTAACAAACATACAATTGAAGGAGATTGATAGTAGGAGGTTTATCTCTGACAGGTACATGGGGGCTATTGTTCCGGGATCGATAAGCTTATCAATATCAGATAATGGCGCGACTGTTGGATATGTGTGCAACTACTGACATATCCAGGTAAGTAATCTGAAGCTTGATCATTATATATCAACCGGATTACTTTGTCAGTACTTGTACAGTCATGTGGTCTGTTCATCTGATTAGGTAAGCAATACTCGATCATATGGACCCGATTGTCTATTTGATAAATATTTATTATTTGTCAGTGTGCACTGATAAAGATTATAAGTTTTAGCTTCACTGTTGCAAGGGAAAAATGTGTTTTTATTTTAAAGTTCTAAGCTTCAGTTTCACTTTTGCAAGGGAAAAAAAATTGTGGTTTTATTTTTAAATGACATGTCTGTTAGGTGCCACGGTCCACGGCGCCGCTCGGTCTGTTTCTGAGCGACGCTCACGGCCGCCGCACCTCCTTCCCTGCCCGCCCGGCGCCTAGCAACGCTGGGACGCCGTGCGCGCTGAGCCGCCGGGTCCCTAGCAACGCTAGGACGCCGTGCGCGCTGAGCCGCCGGGTCCCTAGCAACGCTAGGACACCGTGCGTGCTTAGCCGCCGGACCCTTAGCAATGGGGACGCCACTGACCACCGCGTTCCCCGTTGCTTCCTGCCAATCAATACACTTGTTAGCTCTGGTCGTGCAGCAGGGCAGCTGCACGACATTACTAATCAGGCTTCACTACAGCTATTGGAGGGTTCCCTGTTAAATTCTCCCTCACTACCTGGCACAGACGCCGGTGATAGCTTCCTGTATGCTGTTCCTGCCTGGTAACGTCTGTTCCTGGTTTAGCTGTATCTGGTCGATCCTGCTCCCTGTGCTACCGTGTCCTGGAGTTCTGAAGCCGGTCCTGGGAATCCTTCCTGTCCAAAACGAACCTGTTGCAGTCATCCGTGGGTTCTCGTTACTTGGGGTTCTCTCCCGGTTTGTGAGTAGCGGCTTCTGCCGCGAGTTGCGGCCTAGGCCGCTTAATCCTTGTATTACTTTTGTGTTGGTGGTTTTTGCGGAGGTTTCCGCTTTTCACTGTCCTCCCCAGAACTCGGCAGTGCCGTGTGGGGGAACGGACAGTGGTATCTTTTGTTGTTCTTTTCTTTTGGCGGCGTGCCGCACATATATTTAGTTTCAGGGTAGTTAGTAGCCCCTAGCTTTTGTTTGTTTTAGTTAGAGGTCCCCTTGTTATTATCCTGTCTCGGTTCACGCTTTGTCTCACGGAAGACCTGGGGGTATCGGAGTTGGGCAGACCTAATCCGCCCTTCAAACGCGGCTGCCGTGGGCCCAAGAAACCATAGTCACTCAGGCGTGAATTGACCACACGGGTAAGACAACGGAGGTAGGGTGCTAGGGGCTATTCTCGTACCACTCCTTAGTTCAGCGTCGCGTCCTGGTGCTCTGAACTCACCTCGCAACATCTCTCCAGTTCTGAGCATCAGGAACGTAACAATGTCAGACCTGCAAATGCTCATTACTTTTGTGGTATAATCCGGCAATTGAGTCAGAATATTGTGAATTTAAAAGTTTATTACAAAATAGTGATTTCAGTTTTGTAAGGAACTTAAGACAGGTTTTGCAACAGTTGTGGGATGTCATGTTGATAAGGTGGTGATAGAAAAATTTCTTGGTGATGAATTTCTGTATTGTCTTGATAAATTGATTACCTGTTAATTATATACTCCTTGGTCCCAGAGCTATAGTTGGTGAAGATAATCTTACTGACTATAAATAATGTTTAACCAGATGACATAGACTTAGGTTAAGGCATTTACAAACATATTCAGTCTTTGCAATCCAGTACAGCCAGGGTGTGTGTGTCTGTGTCTCTGTTAATACAAGAAAACTGCAGTCAGTTTGACATATAAGATTTGGTAATAGTGGTCAGTTCTTCATAGAAAAGTGCACTAGCTGATATATTGCAGTATATTGTCTACGCTTGTCCATCTATTAATCACTTGTCACCAGAATTTATTCCTGTCTGTTCAAAGAGTTTTACATTATTAGAAGAAAAACATTAAATCTATTGTTGCCTAATGTAATTAATTTGTATATGAGAAGGCATATGACTCAGTGATTTGGGAGGTCTTTGTGAACTAGATGGTTTTAAGTCAGTAATGACAGATTTTGGTTTGTTGTGTCAGAGGATTAAAAATCTGAGTGGTTTACTTCATTTGGTCCCGCATTGTTGATGAATACAGAAAACACTTAAATAATATAAGTGTGACATTTAAGTCTTTTAAACTGAGGTATGTTCCTAAGAATACACTTAATCCAAGTGTGATGTTTAGAATCTAAACTGAGAGTTCCCTAGAAGACACTTATTACTGTAAGTGTGATGCTTGAAGGATTAAATCTTTTAAACTGAGGTATATACTGATTTGTTGTTTTGATACTGCATAGTACAAGTAAAGGAGCAGCCCCGAAAGATATCGCAAACTGAATTGATCAATCATGCGAAAGGACTGCACAATAAATTGTCAGTACTAGGGAAGGAAAAATAGGCACTTATTGGTGCAATTTGTGTAAGGGGCAAACTTCCCAGAGGAAGGGAAGTGTATACTAATGAGGGAGATTTGAAGCAAACAACAAACACTGAGTTGATAAACAAGGCTTTACTGACACTGTTAAGAATTTGACAAACTGTTTCAGGGGCATAAGGTTTAATACATCACCTGTATGAATAAGTAGTTGAAAGCATATACACATGTCGACAGAAGACGTATGCTCAGAATGTTTGTGTGTGGCATTTATGGAAAAGAAAGGGCAGGGTCCTTTTATATTGAGAGCTATTTCATTTTGTGCTGAACCAGGAGTGTGGAGAAACACTATGGACTCAGTTGAAAGTGTTTATATATTGATAGGATGTCACTTTATTCCAAAACTAAGTGATATTGGTAGAGAGTGTCTGAGTTTCCTTGCTAGTTCAGGAAATCGAGCACATAGCTGCATATCCTATGATCCTTTGGATCCTGGATATTGATACTTGGAAAAGTACCTAAGTGTTAAATGTTAAAATACTTAATGGTTTGATTGTATCCAACCTCCAGAATAGTTTTATTGTGTCATCCACAAGAACAGTGGATCCAAATTGTTCCCTGGTTTATACAAAAGTATCAGGATGGAAATGTACAAATAGAGATTATCAAAATTGTAATGTCCCTAGGTCTGAAAAATGCAGACCTAATAATTCTGGAATACTGCCCACAGCACGTACTGCTAGAAGCGGTAATGAGGTAGAGTTAAGGGTTACTCCCTATAAGCAAGGTTCCTGGAAATGTGAATGTGATAAGTAAAGAGAAAGGGACCGACAGGCAAATTAATTATACAGCTACAGCCCGTCTATGTTGTAAATCACTCAGGGAAACCACAGAAGCTGATTCCATAGATAACTGATATATCAAGGTTTATCGTAATAGTAACATTATCAAGTATAATCTGTTGTTCTATGTACTCTGTAAATATACAGGCTGGGGATGGAAGGTGAGGTAAGCATTCACCTATTAGTTCTATGTGACTAATGACATGCGAATGTACAAATGTTTATGACTACGTAATATGGATAATATAACAGAAAGAAAAATTGCATTAAAAAAACAATTGTCATTTTATTCCTGAATGTCTTAGAATGTTTTAAAGACAATTAGAAAGCAGTACGTTTTATAGAACATGCTACTGCAAAGTATATTAATAGGTGACTACGCATAATTATGCAGATTTAGATATATTTCCGTGAGGTCATTTTTTCACATATGCAATGTGTATTTTAGTTTTGGGTTAGAGAATAATTCTCAGCTGTCAGGTAGCTGAAGGATAGTTAAGCATAGTGCTTTATTATTATTATTATTATTTAAAATATTAAAAGTTTTGTGATGCAGTTTTGATGCAGGGGAAAATGAGTTGGACATTGCAGCTCCAAACATATTGATTGAGAACATTACATACCATGGTGTCAGTCAAATGTGTTGGGAATTGTAAACAAGTTACCAGGTATGAGGGAATAAAATCCTTTTGCATTCTTTGAGTAAATACGTGTATGATGTGTGATATATATGTATGTGTATGTATGTATGTATATATATATATATATATATATATATATATATATATAGACCCTATTAAGTACATTTAGAACAGGTTTTAAAAGCATGGCAACAGGTTTCTTATCAGCCATATGTTAGGCAGCACACACAAGATGAAAGAATATGAGGGTGTGCAACCCCTGTGTTGGCAACAGTGTACTCAGTCGCCACTGGCAGTTCAACAAAAGTGACTTTACCCACAGGAGACACAAGGGCTTCAAGAACTATGTTTTTTATGCACAACCAGATTCCTCCATGTTTATTTACAGATCAGGCCATCGAAGCAACTGGATTGGGACGTCAATCCCTACCCCCTGCAAGAAAGTAAGATGTACCTACAACATTCCAGCAAGAATGTAACCTGAAATACAAGCTGCTATAAAAGTCTACCTCTCACAGAAGAAGTAAGACAAAGAGGAACAACAACTCCCAGCATGAACATCATTGTGTTGAACACCGGCATGAGTGGACCTGGACTAAGGAGATAACATGCCAGCAGCAGAAGAAATAGATATGCAAGTGAAGAAAGGACAAATGATGAAGAATAATGGATGGATCATAAGAAGAGGTGATTGGAAAAAGAAAAGTTGAGAAGCAATTTGAAGGTCCCATGAAAGTTTGGAGACTAAAGGAAATCTGCTTTAAGAAAGACAAAGAAAGACATCTGACAAGTGGTCAGTACTACATGGCGAGATTACAGAGATGATGCCATGATTAGAAAATTTAAAGCACCAGCAGCTCCAGTGTTAAAGCAAATAATAAGGAACAAGACAGAAAAAGTCCCAGAAGGCAAATGAATGATGCTTCCTCTGCCAATATGAAGTACAAGCTTCTTCAGGTACTCCCCAGTGAACATAATGTCTCCAGAAGAAACAATGGAAGGTATAATTGCAGTCACCTTGTCCACTGGAGCAGGACGTGTATAATTGTGTTGTGTCTAATGCATACTGGAGCCAGCAAGCGCAGAAGACAGCAGAGGGAGGTATCAAAAGAAATGATGACATCAGAAACTCCTAAAGGGACAGGAGATGCAAGAACTACAGTCACTAATACCAGTCCAGTTCTTGACCTCGGAGTACATGTCCAGTGACTTTGCTGGAGCACAATGTACTGAAGCTTATCCAAGGAGAATACAGTACATACCAGCAGAAGTTGAACTTTCCAGCAACTTATCAAAGGAAAGAACAGAACCATTAAGAAGCAAGTTAGAACAGAAGTTCAGTATTGGCTCATTTCCACAGTACCAGTTATGGAAGAAAGTAAGCAATACTACTAGGACCAAAGTACCCAGGGAGGGGCTACATCACCAAGTGATTTATCCACAAGACACACAGCTAAATACAAGATGTGAATGAACTGCTGATTGCCACCATGACTAAAAGAAGTACCAATAAGAGACAGTATCCTTATTGAAGTTTCTGGAAGGACAAGACTGCAGAGCCTCAGAAGGAGAAATTGCAGCTAGCCAAGCAAGAGGTAATCTTCCTAGGACACTCAAGGTACCCAACATCTAACAAAAGTGAGAGGGAAAAAAATCATACTGCAAGCTAAGATGCCAACTAGTGTCAAGCAAGTCAGATGATCATTCTTGGGCCTAGTAGGATACTGCAGAAAATGGATAACTCTAGCATCAGTCTACATGCAAGCATTGTATGACAACACTGAAAGGGAGGAGGGTCCGCATCCTACACACAGCAACAGATGGATGAAGCAATTAAACAACTGGAAACAGCAGTTGCCTCATCTCAAGCCCTAGAACTACGTGACTATTGAAGAAGGAGGCCATACATAGAAGTCCTTATGCAAAATTATGGACTGAGGTGAAGACCAGTGGCCTACCACTCAAGCAAGATTGACAGCAGTACTCAAGGAGCACCTACCGGCATCAGAGCAGTGGCAGCAGCAACAGTCCTAGAAGAGGACAAGAGCACAGACACAGTGCTGAATCAGTAGTCCTAGAAGAGGACAAGAGCACAGGCATAGTGCTGAATCATTAACTTATCATCCAGGTACCACATGCAGGTACAGAAAAGCTTCAGCATGCAAGAACCAAACACCTGTCAGCGGCAAGGCTGACCATGTATGAAGTAGCACTGCTAAGCCCAACAACGTAACCATCATAAGATGTACTACCCTCAACCCAGCAACCCTTGTCCAGCATTAATCAATAAAGGTGTTGAATCTCAAGATTCAAAAGGAGGGAAGAACAGATTATCTGGAGGGAAAAACAGATTATCTACTGATAAATCTGAAAGCAAGAAATTGATGATAAGGACCAGGAAGGTGGTCCAGAAGAGCAAGATAGAAACAGATCATCATGGATGCAGGACCAGAGGGATGGTCCAGAAGAGGAAGAGAATAATTCTAGTAATCAAAATTTTTCCTTCTCCTTGTGTGGCTTTACTGGAACAAGAACTACCTTATGCTCAGCATGAGCTATATGTGGATGGATCAAGGTACCATGAGGATGGAACTCCTTATACAGAATATGTAGTAACCACTGCACATGAAGTTGTGGATTCAGGATCCTTACCATCCCAGTACAAGAGTGTGGGCCAGATATGGAAAAGCAGAGGCTTCAAAAAGGCAAGTGGTGAAGACATACAACATGCTTCACTGATCAGACACCAGTTCAGAGCTCTGCAAGGGCCACAGGAAAGGTTGCAGTAATGAAGATCCAGGCACATGCAAGAAATAACACTCCTGAAACAAGAGGCAACAATCTGGCAAGATGCTGAAGCCAAGAGGGCAGCAAGATGCCCCCAGCAAGCCTGTAACCATTCTAGTGCCAGACCAGATGCCTGATTATGCTACGCTGATTGAACTTCAGAACCAAACAGGAGAGAGTAAGAAAGTAGCCTGTGAAAAGAGAAAGCAACCAAACAACCAGTGAAGGTAGCAGTCTACACTACACAGACAGAAGAAACAGAAAGAAGCAAAGCCTCAAATGCCTGGTCTACAGGATTTGAAGACATTTCAGGAACAAGCAGGTCCTGAAGAAAAAGCAGCATGGCAAAGAAGAAGAGCCAGACAAGAAAAAGACACTGGCTTATGAAAATTAGAAGAGAAATTATACTTACCCAGAAGCTTATATCCACTTATGTGTTAAGTCAGCCATGGACTCACACACCTGGAAGAGGATCAAATGGAAAATTTAGTTAATGGAAGATGGATAGCTCCAGGATATTATCCTGCCGCAACCAAGTTTGTACAAGCCTACTAGATATGGAGGCCTTCTGGAAATGTCCAATCCAGGACAGAAGGTCAAGTCAACCCTTGGAGCAATCCCCCAAAAGTTATTTTCCATTTCAAAGACTGCAAATTGACTATATCTAACTGCCAAAGATGTATTGGTAGCCACAGACATTTTCAGTTATCTGCCAATGGCAAAAGCCACAGCAAAATCAATAGCTAGAAAATTAGTTTCAGAAGTTATTTGCAGATATGGAGTACCAGAAGTTATAGTAGCAGATAGCGGTATTTATTTCATTAATGAAATAATGTAGTACATAAGGTATGATTTGGGAATACAACAGACATTCAATGTATCCCCCACAGGTTAGTGGGTGTGTCACAGAAACCAGAAAGGGATGCTAAGGTGTTTATTTTTAGTACTGGTTAATAGTAGAACCATATTCAGTAAAACCATAGGTTATTCACCTTATGAAATATTGTTTGATAGCATACCTAAAATAGGATGTTATTATCCATAAGAGTTACAGCATAAATATGGTAATTTGACTGCATATGTTAAAAAAGTCTTACTGAAGAAACTGACACTTCTGTATTCTCTAGTTTGCCTTTCTCCCAGATTCAGGAGCAGATCTGAATCCCCACAAGCTTTAACCAGGAGATCGGGTGTATCTGGAAAGACACGTGAGAGAGTCACTTGAGCCCAGATTTGATGGTCCATATCGATTGTTGCTGACCACGCCCACTTCTGTGTCAATTAAGGAAAGAGAGACTTGGGTTCCACTGCAAATTTGCTCAAGTTAAGTTTGAACAATGAAATACACAAACATACAAAGGATAATTGGGCCTAAACTACACAGACCACTATGGGTCATTATATTGGGAACTTCAGTACTCATTGTTGTCATAATATACTCTATATCTCTCGTAGGAGAGGGCAGGGAAACTGACATGTCCGCCAATCCAAAGTTACATACGAGTGTTTAGTATATAAGTATGTACTTCTTATAAATGGGGTATATATATATATATATATATATATATATATATATATATAGTATATAAGAAGTGTGGTATCACACTAAATCATGTGTTAAGCAAATTAAAGTAAAGATCATGAAATCTCTAGAAGTTCAAAGATACCGGTTAATTAAGAAATGCTGGGCTCACATGGGCCCACATCTGGAAAAGGCGGGGGAGTGGACATCTGTCCCCACTACATATAAGCGTATAAGGGTTTTAATTTGCTTAAAGCAAATACAATACTACTAAATAGAGTGTAATATTTTTTAGAATATGTATGAAGAGAACTCCAACAATGTGTTGTATATTTCTTACTAATGAAACAAATAGTGCGCAAGAAGTGGTTTAGAGAAATGTTCTGCTCAAACCCAGCTAATTGGTTTAGCAGGATCAAAGAATAGATTGTTGAAATAGTGATGTTTTTATTAAAAATTGCTGGCTTAGCAATTTGCATATATCTGTATTTTAAGATGCTATTTTGTTTCCTTTCCTTTCAGCTAGAAAGAAATCTGTAAACTCAAAGATGTGAATCCTCCGAGTTTAAGAAACTACAGAAGAGCTTGGCAAGAAGGAGCCATGAGCAGTCTATCTTAATGGATATGAAGCGAACGGTTCTTTACCTTCCGTGGAATAGAGTGACAAGCACGGTCCTACGGGAACATAGCCTTTAGCACCATTAGATTAGCTGAAGGCTGCATAAGCCTGAGGCCATATAAGAGCCCAACTTTTTGTGATTGGTTGTTTTATGACTAAGCAGTTGCTAGGCAGATCATATTTTCCGGTGGGTTTTTCCTATAGGATCAGTGGGTTGTCAGTCAAGCTGTAAGGGGTTGGTCTCAGGAGAGTATATAGGGCAGGGTCATGTGCCTCAGACTTCCTCTTGCCAGTTTTATCGGATGGCCCAGGAAGGCTAAGTATATTACATTGATCTTCCATTGTGTCAATCTTGTCCCCCTTTGTTTTTATAAAGTGGAGGTTTAGTGCTGTTGCTACTGTTTTTATTTTCAGTATTCCCCGCTGCTACGTGCATACCCTGCTTTTGTACCCCCTGTTCTGCTGCTTTAGTATGCCGCGTCTCCGCCGCTCCGCCCCCCCCCTCTCCCGCCGCCTTGTGGAAGCTGCGGGCACCCCACGTCCGCGATCCCGGAGCGCGGCCCCACGGAGATTGATCCCGGCGGCCGCTGCATCGCGGCGGGGTCGGGCCGCTGCGGCCCGCGCCCCCGCCAGCGGTGATCGCGTGGCAGGCGGCCGCTTGGGTCGTGCTGCTACGGAGGACGTCTTGGCCGGTCCGCGGCCGCAGGCGTCCATGGAAGCCTCGGTGCGCCGGGCGGCTCTCTCGCCCGGCGCTACTAGCTGCGGCTCGGCTCCCCTTCCCCTCGCGGCTCCGGCCAGCGGCGCGGGCGCCCACGTGGTGCCTGGCGTCCGCGGGCTGGCTGTGGGGTGCGAGGGGGGGCGCACACTGCGGGGTGGGCAATATTTGGTGGGGCTGCAGGGAGACCCGGTGACCTCTGTTGCACGGGCGGCTGGGGATGGGCTCTCCCCTGCGGGGGGGGGGGCGTTTTCCCCCGTATACATGGTTGGGGATGGATTGGTGAGGGCGGGCCCCAGTACACTACGGGGGGTGGAGTTTGCGCAGGGTGTCACGCCGGGGGCCCCCCGGGCAACTCCGGTGCTGGGTTCCCCGGCGGGGGATCTCGCAGCGGGGGAGTTTGCTTTTGGGTCCCGGTCACTCGCTGGTTAAGTTCCCGCGTCGGCATCCCCGGGCGTCGGGCTCTAGGCTCTTCCTCCCGGCCCGTTGGAGACAGTGCAGCTGGTGGCGACGCAGTCGTCTATGGCGGCTGCGTTCCACCTGCCTGGCCCTCCTCCATCGTTTGCCGCGCCCCACGGTTTTGCCGGGGGTCAGTTTTTTACAGGTGGCCTTCCCTGGCCAGTTGCGCAGGCGTTAACCGCGTCCTCCAGAGCGCCTTTCACGGGCCTCCCGGTTTCGTCCTCACCGCACTTTTACCCGTATGGTGCCAGTTCGGCCACAGGCGTCCTACCCACGTGGTCGGCCGGTGGCCCCCGGTTTGCGATCCCCCTCCCTGCCTTGGCGGGCTCGTATGCCGGGTCCTCCCCGGCTGGGACGAACCCGTTGGCCCAGTTTTGGCAGCCGCCCCTCGCTCCTACGCCGTTCCAGCCGGTCTCGTCGGCGTTTCAGGTGTCGGCCGGGCACCCTCCACTTCCTGCGTGGCTTCCTGCCTACGCACGACGGGGGTCTGCCTTCCCTCACGTCATTTCGTCCCCCGCCGCGGGGAGTACTATCCCGCCACTACCCATTGGCCCCCCTCCGCCGTGCGACGGTGCTTTTCCCCCCCTCCCGCCGGTTCCCCCCATTGCTGTTGATGCGCTGTTTTCTCCTGTGCCTGTTGTCCCCTCTGTTTCATCCTCTCAGGTGATAGCAGGTTCCGGGTCTTCGTCGCGGAGGGGCCGGAGGTCGGAGAGGGCGGCGGCCGCGGCACCGATGGAAGATGTTCCATCGCCGCTGGAGACGGGTGCGACAGACGGCGCTGTTCCGGGCCCTTCAGGCGCAGATGAGCTTACTATTACTTCCCATTGTTCCTCTAGCACTTCTTCCTCCTCTTCTAGCAGCGTTTCTTCAGGTTCTCCGCGGCGCCCGCGTAAACTAGCTAGGCTTATTGCGCGGCGCGTGGCTAAGGAATCGCGGAAGGTGGCGGCGCCGGCGTCGGCAGTTCCCCCCGACCCCCCGTTATACGGAGATGGTTCATTGCGCCAATACGGCCGTTACGCGGGGGGTTCGCAAGCGGATGCGGGAAAAAATCAGGAAGGGAAAGTACGTTGACATCTTCACCCTTACGGATGAGATGCGGCAGGCTTTTGAGGCGGCTAAGAAGCCGGGGGGCGTAGGCGAGAATGCTTTCCGTAATTTTCACCAGTGGCTGCGGGGTTTCTTGGTTTTTACGGCTTGCTACACCGAATCGCGACCCACAGAGTATCCCAATTTGGTCAAATATCTGGTCTTGGTGCATGACATGTACTTAAAATCCAAGGGTTCCGCTTGGCGGGACTACGACGAGAAATTCCGTCGTAATCAGGATGGCAACTCCATTCTGCCCGCGGGTTTTAAGGATGTTGAGTTGTGGTTGGAGGTCACACAGCAGGTCAAGCCCGCTCCGGATGCTGCGGTCAAGATGCCCGCGTGGCCGGGGTTTCGGGTTCACGGTCATCGGGGAAAGGCAAGTGTTTTGCCTACAACGAAGGTAAATGCACTAGGGGCGTTAATTGTCATTTTCGCCACTCATGTAAGTCGTGCGGGGGCGGTCACCCGGCCAAAGATTGCACCTCGGCGGCGGGCGGTAAGTCCTCCGCTCCGGCCAAGGCCGGTGGAGAGTAAGTAAGGCCCCCTCCCCTATTCGAATTCCCGAATTGCGGCGCTGGCTTCTTTTGTACCCCGACACGTCGGCAGCGTTGTTCCTTTTGGAGGGTTTTCAGCATGGTTTTCGCCTGCCCATTTTGGATTCGGTGCACGTGGTGGCGCGCCAGAATTTGAAGTCGGCTCGCGAATTCCCGCATGAGGTCCGGCGGAAGGTTAAACGCAGAGATCGGCTTGGGGCGCATGTGTGGGCCCTACGCCTTTTCCCCCCTGCCCTCCTTGTGCATCTCCCCCGTGGGGGTGGTGCCCAAGAAGGCCCCGGGTAAATTCCGCCTGCTACAGCACTTGTCGCATCCTCCTGGAGTGTCGGTTAATGACTCCATTCCCGAGGCCGTGTGCAGGGTGCGTTATCAGTCTTTTGATAACGGGGTGCCTGTTGGCAAAGTTAGACGTGGAATCGGCTTTTCGGCTTCTTCCCCTCCACCCGGATTCTCTGCGTTTCCTGGGTTTCAAATTGGGGGACGAATTTTACCTTGATCGGTGTCTTCCCATGGGCTGTTCGGTCTCCTGCGCCTATTTTGAGAGATTTAGCACGTTTTTGAACTGGTGCGTCCAAGCCGCCTCCGGGCAACCCGGGGTGGCCCATTACCTGGACGATTTTCTCTTTATGGGCCCATTGGGAAGTTCGGTCTGTGGCGATGTTCTGTCGGTGGCTCGGTCCTTGTTTGAAAGTATGGGAGTTCCCGTCGCGCAGGACAAGTGTGAGGGCCCCTGCAGTTGTCTTAGATATTTGGGAATTGAAATAGACATGGTGGCGGGTTGCTGTCGCCTCCCCGACGATAAAGTGCGGAAGTTGTTGGGTTTAATTCACGATTGTTTAGGCAAGTGCAGAGTTCGGCTTAAGCAGGTACAGTCGTTGCTGGGTTCTTTCAACTTTGCGTGTCGGATTATCCCCATGGGTCGGATTTTCTGTTGCAAACTTGAACGGGCCACGGCGGGGACGGTCCGGCAGCATCACACCTTGTACCTTTCCCGCGAGATCAGGGATGATTTGCGGATTTGGGTTTCGTTTCTGGTATCCTTTAACAGGGAGGTTTTGTGGCCTCCTCCTTGTTGTTCCAACAGTCGGCTCCAGTTGTTCACTGATGCTTCGGGCAGTCAGGGCTTTGGGGCATTTTTTGCCGGGGCATGGTGTGCTGCTGCTTGGCCTGCCCCTTGGGTGGCACGGGGTTTCACCAAGAACCTACTTTTGCTGGAGTTGTTCCCGATCATAGTTGCTCTTGAGTTGTGGGCCTGCCAGTTCGCGGATCGGGACATCTTGTTCCGTTGCGACAACTTGGGGGTGGTGCACGCGATCAATAATCAGCGTTCTTCCTCTCCTCAGGCTTTGCGGCTTCTACGACATCTAGTGTTAGTTTGCTTGCGGCGCAATATTAATTTCAGGGCCCGTCACGTTCACGGAATCGACAACGGAATTGCGGATGCATTGTCTCGGTTTCAATTTGATAAGTTCCGGGCTTTGGTTCCGGGTGCGGCGGCGGAGGGTTTACCGTGCCCACCTTCTGTCTGACAGATTGTCGAATCGGGTTAGCTGCTCTGGCCAGGTGTGCGTTGGCACCTTCCACGCTCAGGGCGTATGATGCGGCCTGGCGTGATTGGTCGGCCTTTCAAAGTAGGTACGGTGTGGCAGGTGAGTCCCCGGCTGACGTTTTGATGGCCTTTGTTTGGGACCATTATCAAAAGGGTAGGTCAAAAGCGGCCGTGTCTGCTGCCCTTGCGGGCATTTCCTTTCACTCTCGGCTCCACGGGGTCTTTTGTCCTTTCCAGAGCGCTTAAAGGATGGGCTAGGATGCGTCCGGCGCCTGCGGACTCCCGTAGACCCGTGACGTTGCAGCTTCTAACGGAGTTGCTGCGTGTGCTGCCTCAAATTGCGACCTCGGAGTTCGAGGTGGCTCTATTTAGATGTGCTTTTGCGCTAGCTTTCTTTGGGGCTTTCCGGGTGAGCGAGTTAGTGGCGTGCAGTAAGGCATCTCGTGACTCCGGTATGCTTTACGGGAATGTGCGCCTGCAGGATGGCCTGTTGCTCTGTAGGATTGTGCGGTCCAAGACAGATCAAACAGGTCGGGGTCGCTGGGTGTCCTTGGAGGCCCGGGAGGAGGCGAGTGTGTGCCCGCTGAGGTTGGCACAGGAGTATCTCCAGTTGAGGCCTTCAGGGGCGACCAATTGCTGGTGCATGCACACGCTGGCCCGCTGACGAAATTTCAATTTGCTGCAGTGTTTAAGAAATGTTTGGAGGTGCTAGACTTGCGCGAGGAGGACTTCGGTACCCATTCCTTTCGGATTGGGGCGGCTACCCATGCAGCGGCTACGGGCTCATCCCCTGCGGCTATTCGGGAGCTGGGCCGTTGGAAGTCTGCCTCCTATAAGTCTTATGTCCGTTGTGATAAGATGTAGTTGCGCCTGTTGCGCTAACCCAAAAACTTGTTTACTCGTCGGTTTTTGAACGCTTACCGTTCAGGAATCGAGGGTGTGAAGTGAATTTTTTAATTTTCCTCCGAGGGGGCCTAATTTCAATTGGCTGTTCTCTTAAGGTCCACGGGAGTTTTTTTTGAGTTTTCTCCTTCACTTGGGTTATTTCTGTTTATTGCATTAATGCATTACCTATGTTTTTTTATGTTCAAATTTCTGATGTTAGGGTGTTTTTCTTTTTCAGCTGTCGTTGATTTTGGGGAGCATGTGTGGCTGGTGGGCCATTCTTATGTTTTTTGGGTGGCGAGGCATCCCATGGCACTTAGGGCGGCTGATGTTTTTGGATCTAGAGAGTTGCGTTGGCTAGGTGTCAGGGGCATGCTTTGGGGTGATTTGTTGCAGATCCTTTTTCATCGTGAGCGCAGCTGGGGTCGCCCCAGTTGTATCGTCCTGCATTTAGGTGGCAATGATTTGGGCCGAGTTAAGGGCATAGATTTAATTTTGTCCATTAAGGCGGATTTGGTGGCGATTCGTTGTCACTGGCCAGGAATCTGTATTGTTTGGTCGGAGATAGTTCCACGTTTTCATTGGCGGGGTGTGGTGCGTTTCTCAGCTCTGGAGAAAGCTCGTAAGAAGGTGAATTCAGCGGTGTCTCTGTTCGTTAGGGCCATAGGGGGAGTAGCTGTCAGGCATCCTTTACTTGTGCTGCGTAACAGGCAGTTCTACAAGGAGGATGGGGTTCACTTTTCTACGGACGGAGTGCAGGTTTTCCTGGAAGATGTTTTTGGTCCTTTTAGTTAGGGTTCTTTAGTTGTTCTTAGTTTGTTCTTATTGTTTTGTTCGGATGGCGGTGGCGGTTTTGTAAACCTTTGGTGGCGGGAAGTCGCTACCAACCAGCGGTCAAACAGGCATAAGTGGTCATTGTGGGGCACCCTCTTTAGAAGGACGGCACGTGTGTCCTTCTCTTGCAGTTGGACATTTAGACGTTCCCCTGCGGGAACCGAATGTTTGCCAGAGAAAAGAGTGGTGAGGCCAGCACAATGCGGGTTTTGCAGGAAGGAGGCGGGGTTTGGGTACTCCCCTCCTTGGTTTGGTGGTTTTCATCTAGGTGACTGGAGCTGGTGTCTGGTAGCGACTTTTCCTTTGCCATCCTCCAATCTAAATTTAATTTTACAATCTAAATTAATTCCATTTCAATTACAATTATAGTTTAAAGAGTTGGTCAGCGATCAATAAATATCGTCTGACCTTTAACTCCAGCTACCGTGTCCGTGTCTTTATTTCAGTGTTGTGTCAATTTATTTTAGTGATAAGCTAGCTTAATAAAGGTTTATGTAATCACAATAAAGTTATGGGCGCCTTAGATTAGCTGAAGGCTGCATAAGCCTGAGGCCATATAAGAGCCCAACTTTTTGTGATTGGTTGTTTTATGACTAAGCAGTTGCTAGGCAGATCATATTTTCCGGTGGGTTTTTCCTATAGGATCAGTGGGTTGTCAGTCAAGCTGTAAGGGGTTGGTCTCAGGAGAGTATATAGGGCAGGGTCATGTGCCTCAAACTTCCTCTTGCCAGTTTTATCGAATGCCCTCCCGCCCGCCCTGATTGACTTTTGATTTATTGGTTTCTATTCAGTTGGCTATTGACAGCCAGATTGGCGGGAAGTCGCTACCAACCAGCGGTCAAACAGGCATAAGTGGTCATTGTGGGGCACCCTCTTTAGAAGGACGGCAGGTGTGTCCTTCTCTTGCGGTTGGACATTTAGACGTTCCCCTGCGGGAACCGAACGTTTGCCAGAGAAAAGAGTGGTGAGGCCAGCACAATGCGGGTTATGCAGGAAGGAGGCGGGGTTTGGGTACTCCCCTCCTTGGTTTGGTGGTTTTCATCTAGGTGACTGGAGCTGGTGTCTGGTAGCGACTTTTTCTCTGCCATCCTCCAATCTAAATTTAATTTTACAATCTAAATTAATTCCATTTCAATTACAATTATAGTTTAAAGAGTTGGTCAGCGATCAATAAATATCGTCTGACCTTTAACTCCAGCTACCGTGTCCGTGTCTTTATTTCAGTGTTGTGTCAATTTATTTTAGTGATAAGCTAGCTTAAGAAAGGTTTATGTAATCACAATAAAGTTATGGGTGTCTTATAGCTAGACTGTTTGCTTAGTCTCTTGTAGGTAGAGTTTGTGTGATGCATTGTAGCTCAACTGTAATGTCATATTGTTATCAACTGTAATGTCATTTTATTATGAAAAGGAGGGACTGAGGAAACTAAATGTATTTAGCTTAAGCAGTGTCAGCCATTTTGTTAAGTTGCAGCCATGATGTAGAGTTACAGAAGTATGCTTCTCTGAGTAAATCATAATAATGCTGACATTTCACTGTTAGCACATTCTGTGCGAAGCAAGGTCATATCTATAACTCTTGAAAACATGTCATTAGACAGTCTCTGTGTGTTTAGACTTCTGGTGAAGGACACGTAGGAGGGTGTCAGCCTGAGAGGAGTTATGAGAAGAGATGCATTATTGTTTTGAAATATGATGTTTATCAAGTGTTCATGCAAGTACCTTTTTTCTCTATATAATGTCATGCTAAATAAAGTGAAGCCAGTCTCATTTTGGTGGACATAACTATGGCCTTCATTCCGAGTTGTTCGCTCATTGCCGAGTTTCGCTATATCGCGATTAGTCGCTTACTGCGCATGCGCAAGGTTCGCAGAGCACATGCGGGTAGTTATTTTACTCAAAAGTTAGGTATTCTACTCACGGCATAACGAGGATTTTTCATCGTTCTGGTGATCGGAGTGTGATTGACAGGAAGTGGGTGTTTCTGGGCGGAAACTGGCCGTTTTATGGGTGTGTGCGGAAAAACGCTGCCGTTTCTGGGAAAAATGCGGGAGTGGCTGGAGAAACGGGGGAGTGTCTGGGCGAACGCTGGGTGTGTTTGTGACGTCAAACCAGGAACGAAACTGGCTGAACTGATCGCAGTGGCAGAGTAAGTCCCGAGCTACTCAGAAACTGCAAAGAAATTTCTATTCGCAATTATGCGAATCTTTCGTTCGCAATTCTGCTATGCTAAGATACACTCCCAGAGGGCGGCAGCTTAGCGTGTGCAATGCTGCTAAAAGCAGCTAGAGAGCGAACAACTCGGAATGAGGGCCTATGTGTGTTGTCTGCTTCCTGGGATTCCCAATCGATTGGTAAACAAAGGGTAACGAACAGACAATTGAAGGAGATTGATAGTAGGGGGTTTATCTCTGACACCTTCTAAAGGACCAAGAAATGTACTCGCTGCGTACAAACTTGGAGTCCAAGTTCTACTCAACCACATACTCCTGGCGTCCTTGAACCATAACCGGGCAGGCCTCCTAGAACCACTGACCTTGAATCTTTTGGAAAGAAATGCAGGCTTGAGCAGGCTTAAAGAGCAATGAAATGTGTTATTACTTTTCAAAGATCTTGGTAACTTAAGACGGAAGGCAAAAGGATTGACTTGCTGAATGATTAAAAATTTCAAAAACCATCCATTTTACCAACAAATGTTTTTATCTGTATTTTTGTAATTTGTTTTTTGTGCACAGCTGCACCAATGCAATTTTACCTACAAACACTTAAAAGTCCTTTGTGATTTACCATTGCTTTTTAACCCTTACTCACAATCCTCTAATTTCTTACAGTCCAAATACTGTACATTTTTGTGGGTTTAGTATGGTATGCCGGCGCTCGGGCTCCCGGCGACCAGCATACCGGCGCCAGGAGTCCGACCACCGGCATACCGACAGCATGGCGAGCGCAAAGGAGCCCCTTGTGGGCTCGCTGTGCTCGCCACGCTACGCGCGCCACACTATTTTATTCTCCCTCCAGGGGGGTCGTGGATCCCCACGAGGGAGAATACTCGTCGGTATGCCGGGTGTCGGGATTCCGGCGCCAGTATACTGTGCGCCGGGATCCCGACATTCGGCATACAGAAGACCACCCCATTTTTGTACGCACTTTATCTACGCCTTTGATTCACTTCAAACTAAATCTACTGAGCTTACACTGCTTTCCTCACCTGCATTTCTGCAATTCTTCTGCTGTGATTCCCTTACAGCCTCCACTCCTACTTCCAGTTTCCTTCAATCTATTTACCTACTTAACACTATGTCAAGGTTTTCTTCTACTCCCCACATCACTCAGTGTCTACCTAATCATGTATCTTGCCCCCTGTTCACACATTTATCCTTCCCCTTTTGCCTCCTACACCTCCTCCTCTCCCCTCCATCCCTCTGTTTCCTTTCCCTTCCTTTCCTGTTACCCCACTTTCATTCACCTCTGCCCCATGGTCCTACTACCTCACAGCTCAGCCCTGCTCCCTCCCTTCATTCCCTGTCATCTCACCGCACACCCATCCACATCACACTGAACTCCCTCCCTGCCCACCTCCTGCAGTTTCCCCTGCCTAGCTCAGGCACCCACACCATCACTACTCTCTCATCGTCCCTGCCCTCAAAGTTAATCTCACCTCATCGCTACAGTAACTCTGATAATCTCACACCTCTTTCACAAACTCATACCCCCTATCCTGTGCCCTCTGGGATGCCAGATCTGTTTGTAACAAAGTGGTCCCCACTCAAGACCTTTTCATTTCCAACTCCCTGCAACTACAGTACTAGCCATTACGGAAAGCTGGATTACTCCCTCTGACACTACTTCTCCTGCTGCTCTCTCTGCTGAGGGCCTCACATTCACACACACCACCCGACCTGGGGGTCGCCATGGGGGTGGTGTTGGGGTCCTTTTACCTTCTAGTTACTCCTACCAACTCATACCACCAGAACCATCCCTTACATTCCCTACATTTGAGGTCCATGCTATACACCTCTTCCAACCAGTCCATCTTAGAGTAGCTGTCATTTACCACCCCCCGGCATTGCCTCCAAATTCATCGACAACATTAATTCCTGGTTTCCTCACTTCCTCTCTTCTGATATTCCCTCCATTATCCTAGGCGATTTCAACATCCCTATCAATATCCCCACACAATCCCTTACCTCTAAACTCCTTTACCTCACCTCTTCACTTGGTCTCTCCCAGTGAATCTCCTCACCCTCCTACCATGTGAATGGGAGCTCACTGGATCTGGTCTTCAGTCAGCGTTGTGATATTTCTGATTTTTCCAACTCCCATTTCCCCTCTCTGACCACCACCTGCTCTCCTTTAATCTATCTCTCTCTGCTTCCCCATCTCTACCTCCTAAGGCTACCATCACTAAGCGTAACATTGAGACTATTGACATCACATTCCTTTCCTCTCTGTTTAACTCACTTCTGCTCTTGACGCTCCACCAACCACTATTTACCCTTGCAAATTAACACCTCAACCCTGGCACACCAATTGCACCAGATATCTGCAAAAATGCTCATGTACTGCTGAGCGACACTGGAGGAAATCATGCTCTAAGGCAGACTTCCTCCATTTCAAACTTATCTTGTCATCCTTCAGTGCTGCCCTTTCTCGTGGTAAACAGTCATACTTCAAGAACATCATCTCCTCCCAGTCTTCAAACCCCTGGTGCCTCTTTGCACTCTCAACTCACTCCTCTGCCCATCTCCACCTCATCTCCCCTCCTCACTCTCTGCTCTTGACTTTGCCACTTACTTCACATCCAAAATTGACTCCATACATCAGGACATCACACCACACCACCAGCCTTCACCCATCACTTACCACCCCTCCCCATCCCTCTCACCAACTCTAACATCTTTCTCTGATGCATCTGGTGAGGAAGTCATGGCCCTCATTAATTCCTCTCCCCTCAACACCTGCCCACTTGACCATATCCCCTCCTGCCTCCTCCACTACCTCTCTCCTTCTGCCTGTTCACATCTTTCCCACCTTCTTAATCTCTCCCTCTCATCAGGCACTGTCCCCTCTACCTTCAAGCATGAACTCATCTCTCCTATTCTTAAAAAATCTACCCTTGATCCAAACACTCTCTCCAACTACCGACCCTTCTCTCTTCTCCCTTTTGCCTCCAAACTCCTTAAGCGTATTGTCTACAACTGCCTTACTTCCTTTATTTCTTCACACTCACTGCTTGACCCATTCCAGTCTTGCTTCTGTTCTCTCCACTCCACTGAAACTACCCTTACAAAAGTCTGCAATGACCTCCATGCTGCCAAATCTAAGGGACACTACTCTCTACGTATTCTTCTTGACCTCTCTGCTGCTTTTGACACTGTGGACCATCCTCTCCTACTGCAAATCCTTCACTCTATTGGTCTGCATGGTACTGCCCTCTCTTAGCTGTCTTACTACCTCTGACCGTTCATTCTCTGTCTCCTCTAATGACTCCACCTCCCCCTCACTTCCACTAACTGTAGCTGTACCCCAAGGTTCTGTCCTTGGTCCTCTTCTTTTCTCTCTCTATACGTCCTCACTAGGTAAGCTAATTAGTTCTTTTGATTTGCAATATCATCTCTATGCTGATGACACTAAAATCTATGATTCCTCTCCGGACCTCTCCTCTGCTCTCCTCAGTCATATCTCCAACTGTCTCTCTGCTATCTCTGTTTAGATGTCCCAGCGCTTTCTTTAACTTAATATGTCTAAAACCGAGCTGATCATCTTCCCACCCTCCCGCATAACCTCACCTCTCACAATCTCATTATCTATTGATGGCATTACTATCTCTTCTAGCCCCCAAGTGCGCTGTCTTGGAGTAATCCTTGACTCTTCTCTCTCCTTCAAACCACACATTCAGCACCTCTCACAAACCTGCCATTTTCATCTAAAAATATTTCCAGGATCATACCCTTTCAGACCCATGCTACTAAGGCCCTTATCCTTTCACTGGTCATCTCCAGACTGGACTACTGTAATCTCCTCCTGACTGAAATTCCTGACAAATACTTCTCTCCACTCCAATCTATCCTCAATGCTGCTGCCCAGCTCATTTTCCTCACCAAACGCACTACGTCCACCTCTCCTCACTTACAAGACCTTCACTGGCTCCCCTTCCCTTTCAGAATCCATTTCAAGCTTCTCACACTCACCTACAAAACCCTCACCCACTACTCTCCCATTTACATCTCTGACCTTATCTCCCTTTACACTCCCACCCATCCTCTTAGTTCTGCTAATGCATGTTGTCTCTCCTACCTACTGATTATTTCCTCCCACTCCTACCTCCAAGATTTTCCATATGCTGCTCCCTTTCTCTGGAATTCCCTACCTCTCCCCCTCAGACTCTCCACCTCTCTACAAACTTCAAATGGGCTCTCAAGACCCATTTCTTCACCAAACAGCCAAATCTCATCCTAACCCTCTGTTCCACGCTCTCTATGCACCCCATCTGTGTCACCCCCTGTCTGTCTACCCCTCCCCTTCAGAATGTAAGCCCTCATGAGTAAGGCCCTCTTCCCTCATGTGCTTATCCTTTTTCTTACTTTAATAATCTTCAACTGCACCAAATCCAGCAGTCTTCTGCAACCTGATACTTATTTCAGTGTCATCTGCTGATGTAGCTATGTTTATTTACCCTGTACTTGTCCTATATCATCTTCAACTGTAAGTTGCTGTTTTCCCGTTTTGATTATTTGTTTATGTACTTTGTAATTGGGCATTGCGGAACCCTTGTGGCACCATATAAAGGATAATAATAATAATAATAATAATAATAATAATAATAATAATGGACCAATATGGCTCCCAATTTTTTAGAAGGTTGACGGAGCTTAATATTCTGAGCAGACAACCAGACCATATCACCCACTTTGAAAGTCCATGGTCTTCGCGACTTGTCAGCAATTTTTTTTAACAAACAGAAGAGCTTTCCAAAGCTTGGTGTACCTTCTTTGAAATCTTCCTAAAATGAGACACATGAGTAACAGATGAGTCAGACTGGTGAGAAGGCATTTGACTTGGGATCAAAACCAGAGACACAAAAGAAAAATGACATGGAAGTAGAGAAATGTCCAGAATTATTATATGTAAATTCAGCAAAAGGTAGATGGTCAACCCAATCATTTTGACACTTGTAAACATAACAACACAGATACTGTTCAAGGGACTGATTCACATGTTCAGTTTGCCCATTGGATTGCAGATGGTATCCAGAAGAAAGACTAAGATTAATTTCCACTTCAGAAGAAAAAGATCTTCGGAAACGTGCAATGAATTGAGTGTCCCTATCTGAGACAATGTACTGGGGTAATCCATGAATTCTGAAAATATGCTGAATGAAAAGGGTGGTAAGATCCTTGACACTAGGAAGCTTGACCAGAGGAAAGAAGTGGGCCATTTTACTGAAGTGATCAACTATGACCCAGATGACAGAACACTTGGAAGACTTCAGAAGATCCACAATTAAATCCATGGACAGATGGGTGCATGGTCTGGAGGGCACCACAAAAGCAATAAATGTCCTGAGGGTGAAACTCGAGGAGTCTGGTTCTTGACCCAAACACTGCAACCTGCACAAACTCCCACACATCCTTCTTGATGGTGGCCCACTACACAGAGCGCGACAGGAGATTCAATGTTTTAGACATCACTGGATGCCCAGAGGTCTTACTGAAATGAAATTCAGATAATATAGCAGTTCTGAGGTTTTCAGGACCAAACAGGAGTCCAAATGGTGTTTTTGAGGGGGCTTGTGTTTGTACTTACTGGATACATGAAACAAGATCTACAGTGAGAAAGGCAAGGATGCACTTAGGTGAAATGATTGGCACTAGTGACTTTGAGACCTCTTGAACTGGAGGGAAACTCCAAGACAGGACATAAGCCTTCACGTTTTTGGACCCAGGTTTGTAAGTGATTACAAACCTTTAGGGGCCACTTGAAAGCCAAGAGTTTATGATTCCCCACATCATAATTGGCTTCTAATGGAGAAAACCTCCATGACAGAAAGGCGCAAGGATGGAGTTTGAAATCAACCGACTCTTCCTGAGAAAGAATGGCTCCTACTCTAACCTCAGAAGCATCGACTTCTACTATGAAAGGCAGATCTGGATCAGGATGGTGAAGGACTGGAACTGAGATAAAAGCCTTCTTAAGATCTTCAAATGCCTGTAGTGCCTGCAGAAACCAACGAGTGAGGTCTGCACCTTTCTTAGTCAATTCCACTATAGGTGTGATGATCTTGGAGAAAGAGTGAATAAATCTCCTATAATAGTTGGCGAAGCCCAGAAAGTGTTGTGTGGACTTTAAATTTGTGAGACTGACCCAATAAAGAGCAGCTTTGAGTTTTTGGGGTCCATAGAAAACCCTTTTGGAGTGATAATATACCCCCACTTCAAACTCGCATTTCTCCAGTTTGGCGTACAGAGGATGTTCTCTGAGCTTTTATAGGACTGCCTTGACATGAGCTCATTGTTCCTGAAGGGACATAGAATAAATCAAAATGTCTTCCAGGTAAACGACAATGAATATTCCCATTAATGAGGTCCTGGAATACTGCCGGGGCATTTGAAAGACCAAATGGCATTACCAGATATGGGTAATGCCAGAATGGTCAGAATGGGTGTTGAAGGAGGTCTTCCATTCTTCCCCCTGTTTAATCCTGATTAGGTTATATGCTCCTAGCAAGTCAGTTTTGGAGAAGATCACTGCCTCCCTTAACTGATGAAACAGGACTAAGATGAGAGGTTGCGGATACAAATTCTTGACTGTAACCTTATTCAGGCCTCTGTAATCGATGCATGGCCGAAGGGAACCGTCTTTCTTTGTCAGGAAGAAAAACTGATTTAGAAGGATGAATGAATTCTTTCTTAAGATTCTCCTGGATAAAGTCCTCCATTGCCTTGGTTTCAGGAAAAGACAGAACATAGAGCCAACCCTTAGGAAGTTTAGCACCGGGCATCAGGTTGACAGCACAGTCATAAGGATGGTGGGGAGGCAAGGAATCGGCCTGCTGTTTTGGAGAAGATGTCAGCAAAAGAATGGTACTGGATAGGGAACCCCTCAGCAACAGGTTGCACCAAATGAACTGGAGCAGCCAGACAATTCTGAGAACACTCCAAACTCCACTGAACTAATTCTCCGGTTCTCCAGTTAAAGACTGGGTTATGCAATCTAAGCCAAGGCAGCCCCAACACGACAGGTGTCAGTGGACACTGGATGAGAAAGTAGGACATATCTTCAAAATGCAAAGCACCAACTGATAAGCAGACAATTGGTGTCCGAAATTTCAATTGACCATTATGGAACGGATTTCCATCCAAACCGCACACCAATATTGGTGAATCTAGGTCTTCCTTTGAGATCCCCCAGGAACAAGCGAACTCAAGATCCATGAAGTTTCCTGTGGCCCCACAATTCAAAATGGCTTGGTAATGTCACCTAATCTTTTCTTGGGGTGTCATGTGAAAGGCCACAATCTGCATCGGCTCCACAACGTCTTCATAAGACTCGGACATGGCCCAACGGGATGACGGTAAGGGTGTCTCCTCCAACCTGCATTCCCGCATACATCTGTCTATCCCATAGGTCTGCAAACTCGGTCCTCATTATCCCACACAGTGCATCTTTTGCAGGTAACCCAGCAGGTGCACAGGTGTATTAATTACTCACAGACACATTTTTAAAGGTCCACAGGTGGAGTTAATTATTTCACTTGTGATTCTGTGAGGAGACCTGCAAAACATGCACTGTGTGGGGTAATGAGGACCGAGTTTGCAGACCTGTGGTTTATCCTGATCTCCATCAGCATAAGGGTGTCAAGTGTTCGGAGGGTTAGATACTGCACTAGATGATCTTTTATTTGTTTTGTGAGGCCTAGCCGGAACTGACTCCGGAAAGCTAGATCATTTTAGCCACAGTCATTAATTCTTAATTAATTCTTCCCCTGTTATAATAAGTGCAGGTGCACCTCTGCGGATGCTGCTCAGTCCGGGTCATCATAAAGCACTCCCGAGGCTGCGAAGAAGGCATCCACGGTATGAAGACTATGATAATCAGACGGAAGACCAAAGGCCCAGTACTGGGGGTTGCCTTGGAGGAGGAAAATAATATTACCCACACGCTGAGTCTAGGATCCAGAAGAGTGAGGTCTGATCCAAAAGTAGGGTTCGCAACTCTCCTGGAAATTCAGAAACTACTTTCGGTTTCCAGAAAACTGGTCAGGGAGATTGAGTTTTGGTTCCTTCACTGCTGTCAGAGGTTGTATCTCCTAACCTCTTCTTGGAAGGTAACACAAAGGTTAAGATCCTGTAGCAGTTGTGTCAGAACTTGTATCTGGTGAGCAAGAATTTGAGCAGGATTTTGCTGCATCAGTTCCATCCTGACAAGCAGAACCTCCCAGCAACAGTATTGTGGGCCGGTTATACTGTTAGGAACCTTGGACTTGCTTGGCAACAAGACTCCTGGACTTGCTTAGAATTATGGTTCTTAGACTTGATGAGCGAGAAAATACTTGGACTTGCTAGACTTGAAAGACATGAAGAAACTTGGTTTGATAGATGTGGAGGTCAATTACAGAAAAAGATACTGAAGCCATAGCAGCATGCTATTCAGAATCAGCCACCAAGTATCTTCTTATAATAAGAAACCAATGCCTATGATGAGATCTTAGGTCCACCTTAGGCGTTTTTTTTAAGCTGCAACCCATTTTTAAATCCTGACAAACGCTGATGGGATATTCCTGATTGGTATATTGGGGGTCATTCTGACCAGTTCGCATGCTGCTGTTTGTCGCAGCGATGCGAACGGATTGGTTCTGCACATGCGCCGTGGCCGCATTGCACAGGCGCGTCATTGCCCGGTGGCGGCCGTCGCCGGGCAGCGACGGAGCTAAAGACAAAAGCGGTCGCAGCGGTGACCGCAAGAAGATTGACAGGAGGTAGGCGTTCTGTGGCGTCAACTGACCATTTCCCGGGAGTGGTTCGGTGAACGCAGGCGTGTCCAGGCATTTGGAGGGCAGATGTCTGATGTCAATTCCGGGACCTGCATCGCTGGAGCGATCACACAGGTTCAGTAACTCTTACCCTGGTCTTCTTTTACAGGAAACTTTTTTGAATAGCAGGGCTGCACAAGCGTTCGCAGCCCTGCTATGCAGATATACACTCCCCCATAGGCGGCGTCTACTTGATCGCACGGGCAGCAACAAGTTGCTACGTGCGATCAACTCGGAATGGCCCCCAGTGTCCTGACTGCTAAGACAGTCAAAGCTATTTCCCATGTCATACTACTCAGTTTGTGAAAATGAAGCCATGTGGTTTGTACAGCATTGGAAATGTGTTATAAGGGATGGGGTTGTATGAAGGCCTAACACTGGTATGCCTATTGCATGCTGGCCACACCCACTCCTACATCCTGGCTGCATGCTTTGCCCAACAACCTCTTACAGTGGCCACTGCCTACTAACCATTTGGCTTTCCTACACGACATCACCTCCATAATACTTTCCAGATCCACCCAATATGTTGGGATGTAGGAATGGCCATTGCAAAATTGCCTTGTGATAGCACGTATAGCCATCTTAAGGTAAACAGTTTACAGCTTAATCAACAATGGGTGTGCATGCCCTGTCTGTGGCAGGAAATTCGGGCATGGTGTCTGCAGCTGAATTAATGGATGGCCTGTGGAAGTAAGCATGTAATGATGGAATCCATCATAATCTCATCATCGAATGAAAAACACATTTGATTTCTAGTGAAGGTGTTTTATACTTAAGCTGTGAGCAGGATCCAAGCATATATGCCACTGCTGAGAGGTATGCTGTAACATCAATCGTATTTTAACAGCCATGATGGATAAAGAATGCAGAGAATTGCAGTGGAGCAGCAGCTGTAAAAGCAGAGGTTGAATTGTGTGCATATTGATTAATATTAGGCTATGGAATCCTCCATATAATTTATTTTTCTTTACAGAACACAGCTGATATCACAGTCAGAACAGAGCGTGAAATGCTTATTAGATCCTTCTGTAATACAATGTGAAACATAACAAATATCAAGACAAAAACAACAGCTGGGAGGAAAAGACCGATTACCCCTCAGGGAAAACCACATGTTGTTGATGCTCGGATTAACTGCTGGACATAACAAATATTTTACCATTAATAAGGACAGAATAGATGGGAAAAGCAGATCTGTGATTCATCAACCGTTAAGTGTGGCAAACATTGGACCCAGAGGGTTCCTGGCCCATTGACATCCTGTACTAGCTTCATTAAACTGGTTAAGGGGACAAGTAAAACTCCAGAAAAAGCATACACACCCCATTACCTCACTACTGCATGTGGAATGTGCCACAACGAAACTTGAAATTCATCTGCAAGCTGAAGTAAAGACACATCTTTGTAGAAATTTCCCTTTGTCATTGTATATTATGGGTATATAAAAGTCATATTAACAATATGCAAATATGATTATGTGAGAAGCCATTTGTAAGACAAGCTGTTACAGTAGTATATACTAGAGATGAGCGGGTTCGGTTTCTTTGAATCCGAACCCGCACGAACTTCACTTTTTTTTTCACGGGTCCGAGCGACTCGGATCTTCCCGCCTTGCTCGGTTAACCCGAGCGCGCCCGAACGTCATCATGACGCTGACGGATTCTCGCGAGACTCGGATTCTATATAAGGAGCCGCGCGTCGCCGCCATTTTCACACGTGCATTGAGATTGATAGGGAGAGGACGTGGCTGGCGTCCTCTCCATTTAGATTAGATTTAGAAGAGAGAGAGAGAGAGAGATTGCTGTGATACTGTAGATTAGAAGAGAGTGCAGACAGAGTTTAGTGACTGACGACCACAGTGACCAGTGACCACCAGAGACAGTGCAGTTGTTTGTTTTATTTAATATATCCGTTCTCTGCCTGAAAAAAACGATACACAGTCACACAGTGACTCAGTCTGTGTGCACTGCT
The DNA here is from genome assembly GCF_028390025.1 of Pseudophryne corroboree. Lineage (NCBI taxonomy): Eukaryota > Metazoa > Chordata > Amphibia > Anura > Myobatrachidae > Pseudophryne > Pseudophryne corroboree. The sequence continues at coordinate 197,202,248 of NC_086453.1, read as the reverse complement.
CAGCCCAGTGTGCTGCACATCAATGTATTGTATATAAAGCTTATAATTGTGGGGGAGACTGGGGAGCACTGCAGGTTGTTATAGCAGGAGCCAGGAGTACATGATAAATAATATTATATTAAAATTAAACAGTGCACACTTTTGCTGCAGGAGTGCCACTGCCAGTGTGACTAGTGGTGACCAGTGCCTGACCACCAGTATATTAGTAGTATTGTATACTATCTCTTTATCAACCAGTCTATATTAGCAGCAGACACAGTACAGTGCGGTAGTTCACGGCTGTGGCTACCTCTGTGTCGGCACTCGGCAGGCAGTCCGTCCATCCATAATTGTATTATAATATATACCACCTAACCGTGGTTTTTTTTTCATTCTTTATACCGTCGTCATACTAGTTGTTACGAGTATACTACTATCTCTTTATCAACCAGTGTACAGTGCGGTAGTTCACGGCTGTGGCTACCTCTGTGTCGGCACTCGGCAGGCAGTCCGTCCAACCATAATTGTATTATATACCACCTAACCGTGGTTTTTTTTTCATTCTTTATACCGTCGTCATACTAGTTGTTACGAGTATACTACTATCTCTTTATCAACCAGTGTACAGTGCGGTAGTTCACGGCTGTGGCTACCTCTGTGTCGGCACTCGGCAGGCAGTCCGTCCATCCATAATTGTATTATAATATATACCACCTAACCGTGGTTTTTTTTTCATTCTTTATACCGTCGTCATACTAGTTGTTACGAGTATACTACTATCTCTTTATCAACCAGTGTACAGTGCGGTAGTTCACGGCTGTGGCTACCTCTGTGTCGGCACTCGGCAGGCAGTCCGTCCAACCATAATTGTATTATAATATATACCACCTAACCGTGGTTTTTTTTTCATTCTTTATACCGTCGTCATACTAGTTGTTACGAGTATACTACTATCTCTTTATCAACCAGTGTACAGTGCGGTAGTTCACGGCTGTGGCTACCTCTGTGTCGGCACTCGGCAGGCAGTCCGTCCAACCATAATTGTATTATATACCACCTAACCGTGGTTTTTTTTTCATTCTTTATACCGTCGTCATACTAGTTGTTACGAGTATACTACTATCTCTTTATCAACCAGTGTACAGTGCGGTAGTTCACGGCTGTGGCTACCTCTGTGTCGGCACTCGGCAGGCAGTCCGTCCAACCATAATTGTATTATAATATATACCACCTAACCGTGGTTTTTTTTTCATTCTTTATACCGTCGTCATACTAGTTGTTACGAGTATACTACTATCTCTTTATCAACCAGTGTACAGTGCGGTAGTTCACGGCTGTGGCTACCTCTGTGTCGGCACTCGGCAGGCAGTCCGTCCATCCATAATTGTATTATAATATATACCACCTAACCGTGGTTTTTTTTTCATTCTTTATACCGTCGTCATACTAGTTGTTACGAGTATACTACTATCTCTTTATCAACCAGTGTACAGTGCGGTAGTTCACGGCTGTGGCTACCTCTGTGTCGGCACTCGGCAGGCAGTCCGTCCAACCATAATTGTATTATAATATATACCACCTAACCGTGGTTTTTTTTTCATTCTTTATACCGTCGTCATACTAGTTGTTACGAGTATACTACTATCTCTTTATCAACCAGTGTACAGTGCGGTAGTTCACGGCTGTGGCTACCTCTGTGTCGGCACTCGGCAGGCAGTCCGTCCAACCATAATTGTATTATAATATATACCACCTAACCGTGGTTTTTTTTTCATTCTTTATACCGTCGTCATACTAGTTGTTACGAGTATACTACTATCTCTTTATCAACCAGTGTACAGTGCGGTAGTTCACGGCTGTGGCTACCTCTGTGTCGGCACTCGGCAGGCAGTCCGTCCATCCATAATTGTATTATATACCACCTAACCGTGGTTTTTTTATACCACCTAACCGTGGCAGTCCGTCCATAATTGTATACTAGTATCCAATCCATCCATCTCCATTGTTTACCTGAGGTGCCTTTTAGTTCTGCCTATAAAATATGGAGAACAAAAAAGTTGAGGTTCCAAAATTAGGGAAAGATCAAGATCCACTTCCACCTCGTGCTGAAGCTGCTGCCACTAGTCATGGCCGAGACGATGAAATGCCAGCAACGTCGTCTGCCAAGGCCGATGCCCAATGTCATAGTACAGAGCATGTCAAATCCAAAACACCAAATATCAGTAAAAAGCCTCTTTTTTTCTTTGCGTCATGTGCTGTTTGGGGAGGGTTTTTTGGAAGGGACATCCTGCGTGACACTGCAGTGCCACTCCTAGATGTGCCCGGTGTTTGTGTCGGCCACTAGGGTCGCTAATCTTACTCACACAGCTACCTCATTGCGCCTCTTTTTTTCTTTGCGTCATGTGCTGTTTGGGGAGGGTTTTTTGGAAGGGACATCCTGCGTGACACTGCAGTGCCACTCCTAGATGTGCCCGGTGTTTGTGTCGGCCACTAGGGTCGCTAATCTTACTCACACAGTCAGCTACCTCATTGCGCCTCTTTTTTTCTTTGCGTCATGTGCTGTTTGGGGAGGGTTTTTTGGAAGGGCCATCCTGCGTGACACTGCAGTGCCACTCCTAGATGGGCCCGGTGTTTGTGTCGGCCACTAGGGTCGCTAATCTTACTCACACAGCTACCTCATTGCGCCTCTTTTTTTCTTTGCGTCATGTGCTGTTTGGGGAGGGTTTTTTGGAAGGGACATCCTGCGTGACACTGCAGTGCCACTCCTAGATGGGCCCGGTGTTTGTGTCGGCCACTAGGGTCGCTTATCTTACTCACACAGCGACCTCGGTGCAAATTTTAGGACTAAAAATAATATTGTGAGGTGTGAGGTATTCAGAATAGACTGAAAATGAGTGTAAATTATGGTTTTTGAGGTTAATAATACTTTGGGATCAAAATGACCCCCAAATTCTATGATTTAAGCTGTTTTTTAGTGTTTTTGGAAAAAAACACCCGAATCCAAAACACACCCGAATCCGACAAAAATAATTCGGTGAGGTTTTGCCAAAACGCGTTCGAACCCAAAACACGGCCGCGGAACCGAACCCAAAACCAAAACACAAAACCCGAAAAATTTCAGGCGCTCATCTCTAGTATATACCACATAATACAATTCTGCAGTGCGAGATATGTAGGAAAATAACGTAACAAGAAATAGGACAAAGCTCATAGTTCCATAGGTTTAACAATTTCCCCTATATAGTAATAATGGCAAGCATTATTTTAATATAAAGCTGCACATATTTTATGAGTTGCAACAGTTGTGCAACTTCAACCAACGCAGGGTACGAGTCTGACATTATGATTCATTCTTTCACACCTACTGTGTCCTGGACACAATAATGGGTTATCGTAGTGAACTTTTGTGTGGTGGTCTTCAGTATGCCGGCGGTCGGGCTCCCGGCGACCAGCATACCGGCGCCGGGAGCCCGACTGCCGGCTTACCGACAGTGTGGCGAGCGCAAATGAGCCCCTTGCGGGCTCGCTGCGCTCGCCACGCTACTGGCACGGTGGCACGCTACGCGCGCCACACTATTTTATTCTCCCTCCAGGGGGGTCGTGGACCCCCACGAGGGAGAATAAGTGTCGGTATGCCGGCTCCCGGCGCCGATATGCTGGTCGCCGGGAGCCCAACCGCCGGCATACTGAAGACCACCCCACAATAATAGCATCCTGGAAATGGGAAGTCCCTTGATCAGATTGTCTTTTATAAGCTTTTAGGGCTGGTAACAGGCCAATTAATTTATTTTTCAGAGTTACTGAGTTGGGTATGGGACACAGATTCCTATACTATATCAGTGCTGAGCAGCGGACTGGCTGTGACAGTTCAGGATAGGGAAGATAGTGTGTGCAGTAATACTTTTTTAAACATATCAGGATATTGTTTGTGTGTTTTATTGCACTTCAAACTGCAAGCAACGTTTTCATTGAAAACCAGTTGGTGCCAATAGTTTTGCAATTGGTGTCACCTACAAAAAGAAAAGTTACGGGCTATGCTTTCTAAGTAATATATTTTGAAGTGTGTGATAGATGCTTTTGTGATTTGCAGAGATCATATCCTCTGTAAATCATAACTGTGACGTCTGGCAAACTCCAGATGGGATTTTGAGTAACGTTTTTTTTCCTGCCTTCCTCCTACGTGTTATGTAAAGCTTTTGATTGATGCGGATCTGTTAAAGTATTTTTTGGCCTCATAGCGGTTTCCCACACAAGTCTCCTCATTTAAATGTTGTATTTTGATGGACAGTCTCTTTTTAGCAGTGTCTGTAGCGCAGCCTCCACATCTTGCTTACTGACAGCCAACGCTTTCATATTTTATGTACCTTTCCTGATCTAGGCATATTATTACACTGTCTCTCTTCTTTGGATTGCCTTTTACAGCTAGCTCAGACACATGTTGGAGCTTATGCTGTTTGGAAAATACTGACGGGTCAGTATCATTTTACCACATGAGTAGCTGTGTGCAGGGCCGCAGAGAGCTGGCCTTGGTTCTGAAGGGGGTATGGTCTAAATGTGGTGTTGTAGCCACGTGACGCCACCACACCAATGGGAACAAAAATGGAAAAAAAAATTGTATGCACAGGGGGTTGCATCCAGAGGCAGATATGAAGGAGATGGTGGTGGTGGTGGTGGTGGTTGAGGCAGGGCCCAGGGTCACATGATGCGGACTGCTGATGCATGTGCTGGGTTGGGGAGAGAGGAACCCGCTCCCACCACAACCCCCTGCTTGGTGCCATTGACTGTTATGAATGCCAAATTGATTTCTCACAAATATTTAAAATGCCCGCTCTAATATATATTGCAGACGCCAGGCACATCTTATTACCATATACGATAAAAATGCGCTGTACATCGCAAACGCTGTATCCCTTAAGAGAAAACAATACACCCACACATTATCTGAGTCCCAAAGCTCATTGATGTATACATTTGTTATTAAAAAGGATATGCAGGAATGAAAGATATACCTTACACACACTTAGATACACTTTAAACCTTCACCATAATGCAATGCAATGATATTATTACACTCTAAACCTTATGCAGCATAAGGCGCCCATAATTTTATTGCGATTGACATAAACACTTCTTTAAGCTAGCTTACCACTAAAATAACGACACACTAAAATAACGACACGGACACGGTTAGCTGTAGTTAAAGGTCAGACGATATTTATTGATCGCTGACCTGTTCTTTGAACTATAATTGTACTTGAATTGGTTTTATATTGGAGGATGGCAAAGGAAAAAGTCGCTACCAGACACTAGCTCCAGTCATTTAGATTGAAACACAAAAACTGAGGAGGGGACTAAACCACAACACCGCCTCCTCCCTGCATAACCCGCATTGTGCAGGACTCACCACTCTTTTCTCTGGCAAACGTTCGGTTCCCGGAGGGGAACGTCTAAATGTCCAACCGCAAGGTAAGGACACACCTGCCGTCCTTCTAAAGAGGGTGCCCCACAATGACCACTTATGCCCATCTGACCGCTGGTTGGTAGCGACTTCCCGCCACAAAGGTTTAACAAACCGCCCCGCCATCCAAACCAATAAAAACCAGGAAAACAAGAAAGCTAACTGAAAGGACCAAAACCTCAGGTAAGAAAAACCTGCAAAACTCCAGCCGGAGAAGACGAACCCCTTCCTCCTTGTCGAAACTGCAGCTGACGCAGTACAAGCAGAGGATGCCTGACCACCTAAAAGCCATAACCCAAAACATCAGCTGTCCTACCCGCCAAGTAATGCCCTGCCGCCCAAAAATTTAAGAGTGGCAAAACCAGCCATTCCTGTTCAAACCATCGACGGCTGCAAAAGAAAAACACCCTAAAATCATCACACTGACATACATCACATAGGAAAACCAAGTGACAGATAACAGAATTAACCCAAGTGAAGGAGAAAACTCAAAAAACCTCCCGTGGACCTTTGATGAGCCAATTGTAATTAGGCCCCCTCGGAGGAAAATTTAAAAATTCACTTCACACCCTCGATTCCTTAACGCTACCCGTTCAAAAACCGACGGATAAACAAGTTTTTGGGTTAGCGCAACAGGCGCAACTAAACATTATCCACATGCAGAAGGCTTATAGTAAGCATCCCTCCACGGAGCACCTCCTGAATAGCTGCCGTGGAGGACCCTGTGGCTGCCGCATGGTAGCCACCCCCATCCGCAAGGAATAGGACCTAAAAAGTATACCTCCAACGGCCCACCTCCTGAATAGCCGCCGTGGAGGAACCTGTGGCTTCCGCATGGTAGCCACCCCCATCCGTATGGAATAGGACCTAAGAAGTATACCTCCAACGGACCACCCCTTGAATAGCTGCCGAGGAGGACCCTATGGCTGCCGCACGGCAGCCACCCCCATCCGCAAGGAATAGGACCTAAAAAGTATACCTCCAACGGACCACCTCCTGAATAGCTGCCGCGGAGGATCCTGTGGAGGATCCACATGGTAGCCACCCCCATCCGCAAGGAATAGGACCTAAGAAGTATACCCCCAATGCCCCAGCTCCTGAACCGCTGCCGTGGAGGACCCTGTGACTGCCGCACAGCAGCCACCCCAATCCGCAAGGAATAGGACCTATAAGGAGTAAACCTCCAAAGCCCCACCTCCTGAACAGCTGCCGTGGAGGACCCTGTGGCTGCCGCATGGCAGACTCCCCAATCCGCAAGGAACAGCACCTAAGAAGTATAGCTCCAACGGCCCAGCACCGGAACAGCTGCCGAGGGGGACCCTGTGGCTGCCGCATGGTAGCCTCCCCAATCTGCAAGGAATAGGACCTGCAAGAAGCATACCCCCAACGACCCTGCTCCTGAACCGCTGCCGTGGAGGACCCTGTGGCTGCCGCATGGTCAGCCGCCCCAGTCCGCAAGGAATAGGACCTATAAGAAGCATACCCCCAACAGCCCTGCTCCTGAACAGCTGCCGAAGAGGACCCCGTAGCTGCCGCAAGGTAGCCACCCCAATCCGCAAGGAATAGGCCCTAAGAAGTACATCTCCAACGGCCCAGCTCCTGAATAGCTGCTGTGGAGGCCCCTGTGGCTGCCGCATGGCAGCCTCCCCCATCCGCAAGGAATAGGACCTAAGAAGTATACCGCCAACGGGCCAGCTCCTGAACAGCAGCCGTGGAGGACCCTGTGGCTGCCGCATGGTAGCCACCCCAATCCGCAAGGAATAGGACCTAAGAAGTATACCCCCAACGGCCCAGCTCCTGAATAGCTGCTGTGGGGGCCCCTGTGGCTGCCGCATGGCAGCCTCCCCCATCCGCAAGGAATAGGACCTAAGAAGTATACCGCCAACGGGCCAGCTCCTGAACAGCTGCCGTGGCGGACCCTGTGGCTGCCGCATGGTCAGCCGCCCCATTCCGCAAGGAATGGATACCGAACCCAAACACAGCAGCAACACTGTACATTAGTGAGAGGACCAGCGAGCGCCTGTATCAGCAACTGGTCGCCCCACCGGAGGCCCATCTATAATCATGCGCCAGGCGCAACGGGCAGACACCCACCACCTCCTGGGCCTCCAAGGACACCCAGCGACCCCCAGCTGCTTGATCCGATTTGGATCACACCATCCTGCAGAGCAACCGACCACCCTGCATCCCGCATTACAGAGAAAGGCCTCGGAATCCTGAAATGCCTGCTGCTCGCCACTCCTCGCTTACCCGCAAAACCCAGAAGAAAGCCAAAGCAAAGGCTAATCTAAACAGGGGCCACCTCCAACACCGACTCGGCGACAGGAGGCAGCACACCCAGCAACTCTGCCAAAATTTGCCACGTAGCAGGCCTACGTGTATCCGCAGGCGCGGGGCGCACCCTAGCCCCAACCCTAAAGTGCTAACGAAAGACCAGGCGGGGTCCACCAGCCCGCGCAGCCTAGCACGGAAGGAAATGCCCGCAAAGGCAGGATACATGGCCGCCTAGGACCTACCTCCCAAATAACGCTCGAACAGGAAAACCATCAAACCGTCTACCAGGGACACACCCGCTGTATCCAACCTACTGAAAAAACACCAGGACGCAGCAGACGCCCCAAACGAGGAAGGAGCAAACGCATGCCTAGTCCGAGTTGCCGCCTTGACAATCCACCCGACAGAAGACAAGCATGAGAAACCCTATGTCGCCACCCAAGGAACCCACTCACGGCACTTATAAAACTGAAAATGAGACAAAGCATCCGCAAACCCATCCCGACTCCGGGAGCGTGATGGGAAAACCGCGCTGCCAGCAGACAAGCAGATGTCGCAACGGTCGCAAAACCTGAGGGGACCTGAGGGAACAAGGAGGAGGAGGCCCAAAAACCTCCCCGTAAAAAGACCATAGGAATGAAGACCAAATCCACCAAAACATCTCCGATCTCGCGGGAAGGGAAACCGCGGGACGCAACCTGGCCACCCCGCAGCGGCCCGTAGGTGTCCTGCAAACTACGCCACCCATGGGTATAAACCTGCTGGCAAAAGGGGGGGAGCTAACAACGACTGCGCCCGCCTAAGCCGAACGCCGCGTTACCCCAAGCAGTCGTTACTAAAACTCAAAAGTGACGGTACCCTGTCAGCGGGGAGGCGACAGCAACACGCAATTGTGCCCAGCGCCAACCCCCGAAAACTCGGCAACCGGTAGGGCCCAAGCAGTGTACCAGGGCAACCCCCCCTCTCTCTCTTCTTCCCCTTGTCATCTTCTTTATCTATTTGTTCCAAATGTCGAATGCCTCATACCTTAAATACATGATATATTAATAAGCGATACCGTCATGGGGCTGCTCTTGACTTTAGATTTTGCAAATTATATTGAACGTTACACGGTTTAAGATAATATAAATGAATCTGCTGATTCCCTTTTGCTGCAAACACTTATTGATGTCTATAACTACAGCTGTTGAGTCATATGACTGTTGTATACGTTCTATTTTTGATATATATGTTGACATATTTGGAAAATGTCTTATATTACAAAATGAAAAATAAAGAATTAAAAAAAAAAAAAAAATGATCAACAAGTTAATGTACTCTAATCCCCCATATGAAACTTACTATAATCTATAATGTGGGAGCGCTAAGTTTATTTTGCACTTAGCAAGTTTCTTTATATACCAAATATATATATATATATATCTATTAGACTATCTATGCACATATTCTCAACACCTTTTACCGACAACGACAATACAATGTTCACATTTTTATATACTATTTCTGTTGCTCTAGTCTATTTTGTAGTATTACTTGGAATCTATATAATGCTTACACCTGATTAAAACCAGTGAACTCAATCTGTGCAAATGACCCAACATAGTGTGAAACCCAATTACAATCTCCAGGTGTGAATAAAGAGACTCTAAAGCTGGTTGGCTGATACCCACTTAAATACATCCACACCTGCCAAAATGGGTATTCACACTTCCTGAGGAAACCGCCGATATTGTGGGAGGAGAAACGCGTAGAGGGTCATTCTAATTGCTTGTCCACTGCTGGAGACTCTCACGGACCATCCGTTACTGCTACTGAGGGATTAGGACGATCTCTCTCTATCACGTTTACTGGATCCACTGCTGCTCAACTCTTTCTGCTGTGCTTGGAAAAGCCCCGTTCTGCTGAGGTGCTTCAAAATCTCGGTTATTCCTTTTGCCGGACAACCCGCTACAGACGCTGTTGGCTGCTGAGAGTCACCTCCGCAAACTGCTACTGACGGGAATCAGCGCTTACAACTACGAGTGAAAAACGGATCCTAATGCTAGGGGTGAGCAATAGCACACTACAATTATAACAACCCCTTTGCTTAATTCTACTAACAAATTTCAAATATCTTGTGGAGACATTTCACCTATCCCTCTATCAGTACGGATGCCACCAGCCTAATTTATGATTGTGGACTGCAATATTAATATAATTGGCGTACAAGCCGATTACAGTTAATTCATTTTTATTGTGAATGTGATTATTTATATATGTATAAACATTTGCACTGCCTATGTTTTTAATTTACAAATTAATCATCTAAAGTGGTTTTTTCCACCGTTTTTATTATTAAATGATTTTCTATTTGATATCAGCGCTCCTTAAATGTTTTCCATAGAACATTAACTATACATTCAGCACCTGTCTTATGATCCTATCCTGAGGGAGTGTCAGTCAATGACACCCTGGACAAAGAGCAATGCTCAGTGAAGTACCAGTCATTTGACTGGGCGGTCATAATGGTGAGAGCGCAAGGTAAAAGGAGTGCTCATGGCAAAGCTAGACGTTGATTCAGCTTTCAGATTGCTCCCACTGCACCCGGATAGCTTCAGGCTGATGGGGTTAAGCTTTGACTGCTTTTTCTTCATAGACAAATGCTTGCCAGTGGGTTGCGCCATTTTGTGAGCTTTCTTCGAAGCATTTAGTTCTTTCCTGCAATGGTGTTTGCAAGAACGCGCAGGATCAAGGTCCATAGCACATTATCTGGACGATTTCCTAGTCGGAACAGTGCAGCCACCTCTTGCGCGAGCTGCAGGGCATGCTGGAGGACTTCAGCGTACCCATTGCACCAGAGAAGATGAAGGGTCATAAGGAAGTTATATCTTACTTGGGCATCGAGATCAACACGGTTAGGCAGGAGTGCAGGCTCCCCACAGAGAAGGTGGAAAGGATGGTCAGGAAAGTAAGCGACTGCGCGAAGGCTAAGAAGGTCATGCTAGGGCAGTTGCAGTCAAAGTTAGGGAGCCTAAATTTTGCTGCAGGGTGATTCCCATAGGGAGAATCTTCAACAGGCGGCTGGAACAAGCCACCGCAGGCATTGCAAAAAAGCATAATTTCATATGTATTTCCAGGGAGCTTAGGGAGGACCTGCGAGTGTGGGAGGAGTTCCTCCTACATTTTAATGGCGTGCGAATCTGGCCCGAGGTGGAACTGTCAAATCATGCATTGTAGTTATTTACAGATGCGGCAAGAGCAACAAGTTTTGGTGTATAATTGCAGGGAGAATGGTGTGCTCAGCAATGGCTGCCAGAGTGGGCGGCCACAGGGTTCACCAACAATTTGGTGGCATTAGAGTTGTTCCCAATAGTCGCGACAGTTGACATCTGGGGCAAAACTCGCCAATAGGCAGATCCAATTCTGGTGCGACAACATGGGGGTGGTGCAGGCGGTGAACAACCAGCATGCATCCTCGCTGCCAGCAGTCAGGCTGCTTAGAAGGTTAGTGGCGGCATGCCTCCAACACAACATTACATTCAAAGCCAAGCAAGTGCCGTGGGAGAAGAATGTGATAGCGGACGCACTGTCCAGTCAGAAATGGGACGTTTTTAGGGCTGCAGCTCCGGGGCCACGCTCGGTAGGCTTAACATGCCCCTCCTATCTCTGGAAGATAGTCGATCCGATTTAGGCAGCCTTGTGGAACGGTCCCTGGCACCAAAGACGTGGAAGGCTTACAAGGCCGCACAAGGAAAATGGCTGCAGTTCAAACGCCGGGAGGCGCTGAGTAAAAGCCCCTGCAGCATCAATTATTGGCTTTTTTGGACAAGCTCAGACATCCAGGGCCAGGGCGAATATGATACTGGCAGGCGTATCCTTTTTTCAAAAGCTGTCTGGTAAAAGGGACGAGACAAAAAGTTTTTTGGTGCGCACTATAAAGAGGGGTTGGGCGCGGGCAGAGGTGAAGAAGCCAGACGCTAGGAAGCAAATCACTATCGAGAGGCTGAGGAGGCTGATAGGTAAGGTACCAAGCGTTTGTCACGACCAAAGCGAGGCAAGGCTGTTTAAGACAGCATTTATCATGGCGTTTAGCGGGGCATTAAAAATTAACGAGTTGGTGGCGCAATCCAAAATGGCAAAGGAAACTGACCTGCAGTGCAGTAGCATTTCCGTAACAAAAGATGCAGTATTGTGCAAGATACAGAGATCTAAGACAGACCAGGGTGGCAAGGGAAAATGGGTGCAGCTACAAAGGCACCCAGACACTATGGTCTGCCCTGTAATGGCTGTCGAAGCTTTTTTGGACACAAGGCCTGTGGGCGGGGAGAATTTTCTCGTGCACAGGGATGAGTCAGCTCTAACCAAGTACCATTTCGCAGCAATCTTAAAAAGCTGCATAGCAGCCCTTGGCTGGCAGGTGGAGAAGTTTGGGACACACTCATTTAGAATAGGTGCAGCCACATGAGCGGCTAGTGAGGGATGCGTGATCGAAGATATTAAAGCATTGGGCAGGTGGGATCTAATAGCTTTAACCGTTACATCAGATGTCTCATTGATGAAGCCGAAAATAACTAACTATCCATCCGCCCCTCCCCCCCCCCCTATCCCCATAAGCAGGGAAAAAGGAGGCCAGGCATATATGGATCGTTGGCCATTCATACATTCACTGGGCAGCAGCAAGGGCCACCAGGAGGTCTTACGGAAGGCAGTTGGGTCTAGCAAAGAATGATGGGAAAGTGCTCTGGTTTGGGCAGAGAGGGATGAAGTGGCATGGCCTCAGGGGTATCTTATTGCTTGGGGAAGAAGCAACTGGCAGCCAGGACACCATAATGTTACACTTGGGGGGTAACGACTTGGGCGACATGAAATCCCTCAACCTGATCAGGTCAATTTTGGCCAACCTAGAATGGGTAAAAGAGCATTGGCAGGCAGTAGAAATAATATGGTCCAACATCATTCCCAGGAGCATGGAGAGTGGCGGGAATAGAGAGGGTTCTTGGGGGGGCGCCCGAGAGCCTTGTGTGGCGGGAAGAAGTGGTGCACAAGGCATGGAAAATGAGGGGAGCCAGCTGAGGTTGGCAGATTCACCTTGGCGTGAAATGCGCCAGGAGGGCTGGTTCCCCAGGGGCGTTGCCATGGTGCCTACCGGGTAGGCGGAGCACGCTCCGGAAAATGAGGAGGGGTCATTGACCCATTTTCACCTCGCCCACCATTTCTGTCCGTGCCCTGCAACCTCATAAGGTAAAATGGAATAAGGTAATGAAATAAACTGTGGCCAGTAATTCGATCCAAATTCATGTCTCTGAGTCTTATTAAGGGGTTTAGAGGGTTATTGAGCTGCTAAGTGGGGGGATGCTGTAGGTCGATCTAACCCCCTTAATGAATTTTGAAGCAATCTTCATGCTGTAAATTATTATCCTCCAGATTCTCCAGAACAGCTATGAATCTCAGCTGATCAGTAGCCTGCAGAGGATTCTGAGCCTTTATGGCTTGATTCATGTTTGTAAGCAAATAAAAAAAAGCAAGCAACTGGGCAAAACCATGTTTCACTGCATTTGGGGCAGATGTGACATGTGCAGAGAGATTTAGATTTGGGTGGGGTGTGTCCAAACTGAAATCTAATTTGCAGTGCAAAAGTAAAGCTGTCTAACACTGCAGATTGTGACAATAAAAAACGTGATTTTGGTACTCACCGTTAAATCCTTTTTTCGGAGTCCATAGGGGACACTGGGATATGCTGGGTACAGGGGGTATAGACGGGGTCCACGGAGCCGGTGTACATTTAAATTTAAATGAGTGTGACTGGCTCCTCCCCTCTATACCCCTTTCCTGAGCCAGTCTAGAAAACTGTGCCCTAAGAGAGATAAACATCGCTGGAGAGGAGAAAAAGAACTAAGCCCTTAATAAAAAAAATTACAACAGTAAAAACTGGAAACATGAACAGTTACACCAAGTAACACTCCGTGGGAACACAAAACAGAACTAGAGCAGGAACAGTCAAAGCAAGTGAATATATTAGAAACAACCTAAAGTAATGCAGAAAAAAAAGCACAATGGTGGGCGCCTAGCGTCCCCTATGGACTCAGAGAAAAGGATTTAACGGTGAGTACCAAAGTCCCATTTTTTTCTTACACCCAAAGGGTACACTGGGATATGCGGGATACAGTGAGGACGTCCCAAAGCTTCCATGCAAGGTGGGAAAGTGCTGTTGACCCAGTAGAACTTGATAAATATGCTTGCCCGACCAAGTAGATGCCCTACACAACTGCAAAGCAGACACTACACAACAGCTGCCGAGGAAGAACCCACCTGCTGTGTGGAGTGTGCCTTAATGAACATAACGGTACTGAGGAGGACCAATAAGCCTGACAAATGGCAAGCTTGATCCACCATGCTAGAGTCTGCTTGGAAGCAGACCAGCTGAATTTGTTTGCATCATACAAGACAAACAGGGCGTCTAATTTCCGCAGGCTCGCCATTCTCTGAACATAAACGCGTAGGGCTTGCACTATATCCAAAGTTCTCCCGGCAGGAGATCTGTCCTGCAAAACCTGTACCACAGTCGGTTTATTTATATGAAAAGCAGAAACCACCTTAGGCAAGAAAGCCTGACGGGTTCGCAATTCCGCCCTGTCCTCATGGAAGATTAAATATGGAAGACGCCAAGAAATAGCTCCCAATTCAGAGACTCTACTAGCCAGTAGTAAAAAAACTTTCCTGGAATGGAATTTTAACTCTGTCATCTCGAATAAGAGTGACTGAAGGAACTCTAGCACTAAGTTTAAATCCCATGGTGCCGTAGTAGAGATAAATGGTGGTTGCAACCACAACACCCCCTGCAGAAAAGTCTAGACTTCAGAAAGTGAAGCCAAATGCCTTTGGAAAAAAATTTGACAAGGCTGAGACCTGTACCTTCAAAGATCCCAGTTGCAAGCCCACCTCCAGGCTTTACTGGGGAAAATGGACAAATCAACCTAAGTGAAAAAACCCCGCAGGTGCATTATGTCTCTCATTCCAAGAAATGTAAACTTTCCAAATCCTATAATAATGCTGTGAAGTCACTATCTTTCGTGCCCGCAGCATAGTGGGAATAACCGCATCTGGGATACCTTTCTTCTTCAGTAACGCTTCTCAACAGCCACGCTGTTAAACGAAGCCACTGTAAGTTCGGATAAACGAAAGGACCGGACCTTGCTGAAGCAGGTCTACTTGTTACTTGTAGAGGCAGAGGAAAAGGGTTATCTATGAGGAGGGACAGAGAATCCACATACCATGCCCTGCGTTGCCAATCCGGAGCCACCGGGATCACCGTCACGTATTCCCTCTTTATCTGTTTGAGGAGATGCAGAAGTAGAGGGAATGGTGGAAAAAAGTTAAACTAGGGAACCATCACAGCATCTAGCATCTTTGCCCCTGATTCCCTGGTCCTGGAGCAATAGTGTGGAAGCTTCCTGTTGTGTCGAGAGGCCATAAGATCTATCTGAGGCCTTCGCCACCATGTAACCAGGTGCAGGGACACCTGGTGGTGAAGCGCCCATTCCCCTGGGTGCAAATCCTGTCTGCTTAGAAAATCCATCCCCCAGTTATCCACTCCCGGTATGAAGATGGCGAAGATTGCCGACAGATGACCCTCCACCAGTGGAGAATTCAGGATACTTTCCTCATTGCCATTCTGCTTTTTGTACCTCCTTGACAGTTTATGTAAGCCACCGCAGTAGTGTTGTCGGACTATAGTTGTACTGCCTGACCCTTTAGGAATGGTAAAGCTTTGCTCGTAACTCCAAGATGTTTATGGGAAGAGAAGCTTCCTGGCTGGTCCAATGACCCTGAAACTGATAGTCCAGAGGCACTGCCTCCCATCCGCGATGGCTAGCATCCGTCGTCAAAAGTATCCAAGTCCAAGGCCCAAAGGAATGGCCTGCTAGGAGATGAGGCATGTGCAGCCACCACAGGATTATTATTCTCGACTAAGGGAAGCGGCGAACCATCCTGTGCATGTGCAGATGAGAACCCAACCATTTGGAAAGAAGATCCAGTTGGAACGTTCTGGAGTGGAATCTTCCATATTGGACTGCCTCAAAGGAGGCTACCATCTTGCCCAGAAGTCGAATACAAAGGTGTATGGAGACGCACGGAGTCTGCAAGACTTGTTTTACCAAACTCTGTAGTGCTTTGACCATGTCCAAAGCCAGAAAAACTCACTGCTTCACTGTGTTCGGGATCATGCCCAGGAACAGCAGTCTATGAGTAGGTTTTCAGATGTGACTTGAAAATTTAGGATCCAGCCATGCTGTATCAATAGGTTCTGTGTTAGGGAGATACTTTGTAAGAACCCTTCCCTGGAGTGGGCCGTTATGAGGAAATCGTCCAAATACAGTACTACGTTGACTCCCTGAGTCCCTAGCTGACTCATCATTTCTGCCATCACCTTTGTGAATATTCGCAGGGCTGGCGATAGACCAAATGGTAATGCCTGAAATTGATAGTGTGCATCTTGAAGAGCAAACCTTAGGAACGCTTGATGCAGTGTCCACATTGGAATATGCAGGAATGCATCCTTTATATCCAATTATACCAGGAACTCTCTCGCTTCCAATCCCGCAATTATTGCTCTCAGTTATTCCATCTTGAACTTGAAGACCCGCAGGTAAGAATTAAGGGACTTCAAATTCAAAATTGGCCTGTTTGAGCTGTCCGGCTTCAGAACCACAAATAAATTTGAGTAAAAACCCTTTTTTCTCTGATGAGGGGGAACTGGAACAATTACACTTGCTTGTAGTAATCTGTGAATAGACATGCTGCAGAATTACCTGCTTTTCTGATGAACCCAGTAAACCTGAGGCAAAAAAACCAAAGTGTGGGGTTATGTCTCAAAATCTATCTTGTAACCTTGAGTAATTAGAACCCTGATCCAGGCATCCTGACAGGTCTATTTCCAAACATGACAGAAGTTTTTGAGATGTGCCCCCACTCTGGGATCCCAAAGGTGAGAGGTAGACCGTCATGCGGAGGCTTAGGGGCAAGTTTTGGATCTTGCTGGGAGGTAGTCATTGTTGAGTGACCACGACCTCTGGTTCCTCTGTTAGCCATTGAGGCTCCTCTAGCTTGACCTCTGTACTTTCTAGATGAAAAGACTGAAAGGAAGGTCCCGCATAAGGACGCCACTGAGGAGGAGCTGCAGAAGGAAAATAAGTGGACTTAACTCCTGTAGCCTTTGAAATCCACTTATCAAGCTCCTTAACAAAGAGGGCTACTCCATCAGAATGTTGCCCCTCAACACTTCTCTTGGATTCCATATCGGCCACCCACTGACAAAGCCAAATGGCCCTACGTGCCGAAACAGCCATTGCCGAAATCCTAGAATTTAGCAACCCCATTTCTTTGGATGCTTCACAGATATACCCCACTGACTCCTGTATGTGCTGTGCTAGGACCACTAATTCTTCAGTGGGAAGATCCTCTTGGATCCCTGTTATACGTTTTTGAGCCCCGGCTTCAATTGCCCTATTAACCCAGCAAATAACTATGGCCAGTATAAGGGTAACCCCTGCCGCTATATACTGTAAATTGACTTAAGGGTGTTCTCTAGCTTATGCTCCGACGGCTCCTTAAGAGAGGTAGCCCCTGGGACCAGAAGAACAATATTCTTGGATAACCTAGATACCAAACGGTGGATTTTCCCACTTTCATCTGTAATTTCATCTGTTATTCCTTTTAGGAATTTGAAACTTTGTATACGGACGTGTTCAGGCTACTGGAAAGGACACTGAGGATTTCTGTCTCAGCCCAAAAAAAGAGGGCTGAGTAGGACCTGGATTTGAATCTTGCATTTTTGCACGTCTCATACCGCCAGGATAAGTGCTTCAATCCCCTGCAATATAGACTCGGCTTCTTGCAGAGGGCTCTTGTCTTCCGATTCCTGGATAAATTCCCCTTTCTCTGGTGCCAGCATCTCCTCATCAGATTTGTCTGACTGTAGAACTGCAGGTAACTGTCATTTCTTTGATACCTGCTTAGAAGGAAGGGAAGATTTTTGTTCAGAACCCATAGCCGAAAGTAAACTTTCCACAGATTTTCCTAAAGTCTGCGCCCACACCGGTTGAGGTCCTAGCAGCTGGTAATTCAGAAGATAAAAAAGACATTGGGGGGCATTCCGAGTTTATCGCTAGCTGCATTCATTCGCTGTGCAGCGATGAGGCAAAAAACGGCACTTCTGCGCATGCGTATGCGGCGCAATGCGCACGCGCGACGTACTATTACAACGAACGTTGTCGTTTCACACAGGGTCTAGCGATGCATTTCAGTTGCACTGGCTGCCGCAGAGTGATCGACATGAAGTGGGCGTTTCTGGGTGTCAACTGACCGTTTTCAGGGAGTTTTCAAAAAAACGCAGGTATGCAAGGGAAAACGCAGGCGTGGCAGGGCGAACGCAGGGCGTGTTTGTGACGTCAAAACAGGAACTGAACAGTCTGAAGTGATCGCAAGTGCTGAGTAGGTTTTGAGCTACTCTAAAACTGCACAAAAGAACTTTGTATGCGGTCTGCGATCCTTTGTTCGCACTTCAGCTAAGCTAAAATACACTCCCAGTGGGCGGCGGCATAGCGTTTGCACGGCTGCTAAAAACTGCTAGCGAGCGATCAACTCAGAATGA
The DNA here is from genome assembly GCF_028390025.1 of Pseudophryne corroboree. Lineage (NCBI taxonomy): Eukaryota > Metazoa > Chordata > Amphibia > Anura > Myobatrachidae > Pseudophryne > Pseudophryne corroboree. The sequence goes on along the minus strand of NC_086453.1, from coordinate 197,183,907 downwards.
CCACCATTACCCGTTAAAAGAGATAACCATGCCGGGGAAGGTTCCTGTACTCTAGGAGCTGACTGTGATGCAGACTCCTCTAAACACTGGTCACAATTAGGGAGGCCAAAACCTCGTGATCGGGATTGGCAGGTTCCCGGGATTTGGGCCCAAAAATGCCAGGATTTGAATCCCGGGATTGGAGCCTCCAATCCCGGGATTCACTGGATTAGAGTGCGCATGCGCAGTTTTGCCGGACAGCGCTGAACACTATAGCACAGCGCTGCCTGGCTGTCAGCGAGGTAGTTTCAGCAGCCACAGGTAGTTACACACACACACACTGACCGCTCTGGGGGCATTTCAAATGTAGCGCCAGCCAATCAGAGCTGGCAGAGCGGTAGCCAATCAGGGTAGCGTCAGCAGCTGCGGCTCCAGATTGGCTGCCAGACCGCCAGTTCTGACTGGCTGGCGGCCAGCGCTACATTTGAAATGTGGTTAGCGCGGTCAGTGTATGTGTGTGTCCATAGCTTCTGCCCGCAGCCCGCCTAATTAGTAAGTGTTATCGCTACCTACACCCACAATCCCTCACTGCTCCAGACATTCTCCCTCCCTCTCTGCTCCTGACATCCTCCCTGCTTGCTACACCCACCCTCCCTTCCTGCTCCCTACACCCACCCTCCCACAGCTCCCTCCACATATACTCTCCCTGCTCCTTACACTGATCCCTACTGCAATCCTGGGAATCCCGGGATTGAGCATTTTTCAATCCCGAATCCCGGGATTGAAAAAATGCCCCAGGATTGGCCTCCCTAGTCACAATACAGAGATACCTCAGCTGAGGACTGTGTTAATTTTAGAGATGAGCGCCTGAAATTTTTCGGGTTTTGTGTTTTGGTTTTGGGTTCGGTTCCGCGGCCGTGTTTTGGGTTCGACCGCGTTTTGGCAAAACCTCACCGAATTTTTTTTGTCGGATTCGGGTGTGTTTTGGATTCGGGTGTTTTTTTCAAAAAACCCTAAAAAACAGCTTAAATCATAGAATTTGGGGGTCATTTTGATCCCATATTATTATTAACCTCAAAAACCATAATTTCCACTCATTTTCAGTCTATTCTGAATACCTCACACCTCACAATATTATTTTTAGTCCTAAAATTTGCACCGAGGTCGCTGGATGACTAAGCTAAGCGACCCTAGTGGCCGACACAAACACCTGGCCCATCTAGGAGTGGCACTGCAGTGTCACGCAGGATGTCCCTTCCAAAAAACCCTCCCCAAACAGCACATGACGCAAAGAAAAAAAGAGGCGCAATGAGGTAGCTGTGTGAGTAAGATTAGCGACCGTAGTGGCCGACACAAACACCGGGCCCATTTAGGAGTGGCACTGCAGTGTCACGCAGGATGTCCCTTCCAAAAAACCCTCCCCAAACAGCACATGACGCAAAGAAAAAAAGAGGCGCAATGAGGTAGCTGTGTGAGTAAGATTAGCGACCGTAGTGGCCGACACAAACACCGGGCCCATTTAGGAGTGGCACTGCAGTGTCACGCAGGATGTCCCTTCCAAAAAACCCTCCCCAAACAGCACATGACGCAAAGAAAAAAAGAGGCGCAATGAGGTAGCTGACTGTGTGAGTAAGATAAGCGACCCTAGTGGCCGACACAAACACCGGGCCCATTTAGGAGTGGCACTGCAGTGTCACGCAGGATGTCCCTTCCAAAAAACCCTCCCCAAACAGCACATGACGCAAAGAAAAATAAAAGAAAAAAGAGGTGCAAGATGGAATTGTCCTTGGGCCCTCCCACCCACCCTTATGTTGTATAAACAAAACAGGACATGCACACTTTAACCAACCCATCATTTCAGTGACAGGGTCTGCCACACGACTGTGACTGATATGACGGGTTGGTTTGGACCCCCCCCAAAAAAGAAGCAATTAATCTCTCCTTGCACAAACTGGCTCTACAGAGGCAAGATGTCCACCTCATCATCATCCTCCGATATATCACCGTGTACATCCCCCTCCTCACAGATTATCAATTCGTCCCCACTGGAATCCACCATCTCAGCTCCCTGTGTACTTTGTGGAGGCAATTGCTGCTGGTCAATGTCTCCGCGGAGGAATTGATTATAATTCATTTTAATGAACATCATCTTCTCCACATTTTCTGGATGTAACCTCGTACGCCGATTGCTGACAAGGTGAGCGGCGGCACTAAACACTCTTTCGGAGTACACACTTGTGGGAGGGCAACTTAGGTAGAATAAAGCCAGTTTGTGCAAGGGCCTCCAAATTGCCTCTTTTTCCTGCCAGTATAAGTACGGACTGTGTGACGTGCCTACTTGGATGCGGTCACTCATATAATCCTCCACCATTCTTTCAATGTTGAGAGAATCATATGCAGTGACAGTAGACGACATGTCCGTAATCGTTGTCAGGTTCGTTGTCAGGTCCTTCAGTCCGGACCAGATGTCAGCATCAGCAGTCGCTCCAGACTGCCCTGCATCACCGCCAGCGGGTGGGCTCGGAATTCTGAGCCTTTTCCTCGCACCCCCAGTTGCGGGAGAATGTGAAGGAGGAGATGTTGACAGGTCGCGTTCCGCTTGACTTGACAATTTTGTCACCAGCAGGTCTTTGCACCCCAGCAGACTTGTGTCTGCCGGAAAGAGAGATCCAAGGTAGGTTTTAAATCTAGGATCGAGCACGGTGGCCAAAATGTAGTGCTCTGATTTCAACAGATTGACCACCCGTGAATCCTTGTTAAGCGAATTATGGGCTGCATCCACAAGTCCCACATGCCTAGCGGAATCGCTCCCTTTTAGCTCCTTCTTCAATGCCTCCAGCTTCTTCTGCAAAAGCCTGATGAGGGGAATGACCTGACTCAGGCTGGCAGTGTCTGAACTGACTTCACGTGTGGCAAGTTCAAAGGGCATCAGAACCTTGCACAACGTTGAAATCATTCTCCACTGCACTTGAGACAGGTGCATTCCACCTCCTATATCGTGGTCAATTGTATAGGCTTGAATGGCCTTTTGCTGCTCCTCCAACCTCTGAAGCATATAGAGGGTTGAATTCCACCTCGTTACCACTTCTTGCTTCAGATGATGGCAGGGCAGGTTCAGTAGTTTTTGGTGGTGCTCCAGTCTTCTGTACGTGGTGCCTGTACGCCGAAAGTGTCCCGCAATTCTTCTGGCCACCGACAGCATCTCTTGCACGCCCCTGTCGTTTTTTAAAAAATTCTGCACCACCAAATTCAAGGTATGTGCAAAACATGGGACGTGCTGGAATTTGCCCATATTTAATGCACACACAATATTGCTGGCGTTGTCCGATGCCACAAATCCACAGGAGAGTCCAATTGGGGTAAGCCATTCTGCGATGATCTTCCTCAGTTGCCGTAAGAGGTTTTCAGCTGTGTGCGTATTCTGGAAAGCGGTGATACAAAGCGTAGCCTGCCTAGGAAAGAGTTGGCGTTTGCGAGATGCTGCTACTGGTGCCGCCGCTGCTGTTCTTGCGGCGGGAGTCCATACATCTACCCAGTGGGCTGTCACAGTCATATAGTCCTGACCCTGCCCTGCTCCACTTGTCCACATGTCCGTGGTTAAGTGGACATTGGGTACAACTGCATTTTTTAGGACACTGGTGAGTCTTTTTCTGACGTCCGTGTACATTCTCGGTATCGCCTGCCTACAGAAGTGGAACCTAGATGGTATTTGGTAACGGGGGCACACTGCCTCAATAAATTGTCTAGTTCCCTGTGAACTAACGGCGGATACCGGACGCACGTCTAGCACCAACATAGTTGTCAAGGACTCAGTTATCCGCTTTGCAACAGGATGACTGCTGTGATATTTCATCTTCCTCGCAAAGGACTGTTGGACAGTCAATTGCTTACTGGAAGTAGTACAAGTGGGCTTACGACTTCCCCTCTGGGATGACCATCGACTCCCAGCAGCAACAACAGCAGCGCCAGCAGCAGTAGGCGTTACACGCAAGGATGCATCGGAGGAATCCCAGGCAGGAGAGGACTCGTCAGAATTGCCAGTGACATGGCCTGCAGGACTATTGGCATTCCTGGGGAAGGAGGAAATTGACACTGAGGGAGTTGGTGGGGTGGTTTGCGTGAGCTTGGTTACAAGAGGAAGGGATTTACTGGTCAGTGGACTGCTTCCGCTGTCGGCCCAAGTTTTTGAACTTGTCACTGACTTATTATGAATGCGCTGCAGGTGACGTATAAGGGAGGATGTTCCGAGGTGGTTAACGTCCTTACCCCTACTTATTACAGCTTGACAAAGGGAACACACGGCTTGACACCTGTTGTCCGCATTTCTGGTGAAATACTTCCACACCGAAGAGCTGATTTTTTTGGTATTTTCACCAGGCATGTCAACGGCCCTATTCCTCCCACGGACAACAGGTGTCTCCCCGGGTGCCTGACTTAAACAAACCACCTCACCATCAGAATCCTCCTGGTCAATTTCCTCCCCAGCGCCAGCAACACCCATATCCTCCTCATCCTGGTGTACTTCAACACTGACATCTTCAATCTGACTATCAGGAACTGGACTGCGGGTGCTCCTTCCAGCACTTGCAGGGGGCGTGCAAATGGTGGAAGGCGCATGCTCTTCACGTCCAGTGTTGGGAAGGTCAGGCATCGCAACCGACACAATTGGACTCTCCTTGTGGATTTGGGATTTCGAAGAACGCACAGTTCTTTGCGGTGCTACTGCTTTTGCCAGCTTGAGTCTTTTCATTTTTCTAGCGAGAGGCTGAGTGCCTCCATCCTCATGTGAAGCTGAACCACTAGCCATGAACATAGGCCAGGGCCTCAGCCGTTCCTTGCCACTCCGTGTGGTAAATGGCATATTGGCAAGTTTACGCTTCTCCTCCGACAATTTTATTTTAGGTTTTGGAGTCCTTTTTTTACTGATATTTGGTGTTTTGGATTTGACATGCTCTGTACTATGACATTGGGCATCGGCCTTGGCAGACGACGTTGCTGGCATTTCATCGTCTCGGCCATGACTAGTGGCAGCAGCTTCAGCACGAGGTGGAAGTGGATCTTGATCTTTCCCTAATTTTGGAACCTCAACATTTTTGTTCTCCATATTTTAATAGGCACAACTAAAAGGCACCTCAGGTAAACAATGGAGATGGATGGATACTAGTATACAATTATGGATGGACTGCTGAGTGCCGACACAGAGGTAGCTACAGCCGTGGACTACCGTACTGTACTGTGTCTGCTGCTAATATAGACTGGTTGATAAAGAGATGTAGTAGTAGTATGTATGTATAAAGAAGAAAGAAAAATAAACCACGGGTAGGTGGTATACAATTATGGACGGACTGCCCAGTGCCGACACAGAGGTAGCTACAGCCGTGGACTACCGTACTGTACTGTGTCTGCTGCTAATATAGACTGGTTGATAAAGAGATGTAGTAGTAGTAGTATGTATGTATAAAGAAGAAAGAAAAAAAAACCACGGGTAGGTGGTATACAATTATGGACGGACTGCCCAGTGCCGACACAGAGGTAGCTACAGCCGTGGACTACCATACTGTACTGTGTCTGCTGCTAATATAGACTGGTTGATAAAGAGATGTAGTAGTAGTATGTATGTATAAAGAAGAAAGAAAAAAAAACCACGGGTAGGTGGTATACAATTATGGACGGACTGCCCAGTGCCGACACAGAGGTAGCTACAGCCGTGGACTACCGTACTGTACTGTGTCTGCTGCTAATATAGACTGGTTGATAAAGAGATGTTGTAGTAGTAGTAGTATGTATGTATGTATAAAGAAGAAAGAAAAAAAAACCACGGGTAGGTGGTATACAATTATGGACGGACTGCCCAGTGCCGACACAGAGGTAGCTACAGCCGTGGACTACCGTACTGTACTGTGTCTGCTGCTAATATAGACTGGTTGATAAAGAGATGTAGTAGTAGTATGTATGTATAAAGAAGAAAGAAAAAAAAACCACGGGTAGGTGGTATACAATTATGGACGGACTGCCCAGTGCCGACACAGAGGTAGCTACAGCCGTGGACTACCGTACTGTACTGTGTCTGCTGCTAATATAGACTGGTTGATAAAGAGATGTAGTAGTAGTAGTATGTATGTATAAAGAAGAAAGAAAAAAAAACCACGGGTAGGTGGTATACAATTATGGACGGATTGCCCAGTGCCGACACAGAGGTAGCTACAGCCGTGGACTACCGTACTGTACTGTGTCTGCTGCTAATATAGACTGGTTGATAAAGAGATGTAGTAGTAGTATGTATGTATAAAGAAGAAAGAAAAAAAAACCACGGGTAGGTGGTATACAATTATGGACGGACTGCCCAGTGCCGACACAGAGGTAGCTACAGCCGTGGACTACCGTACTGTACTGTGTCTGCTGCTAATATAGACTGGTTGATAAAGAGATGTAGTAGTAGTAGTATGTATGTATAAAGAAGAAAGAAAAAAAAACCACGGGTAGGTGGTATACAATTATGGACGGACTGCCGAGTGCCGACACAGAGGTAGCTACAGCCGTGGACTACCGTACTGTACTGTGTCTGCTGCTAATATAGACTGGTTGATAAAGAGATGTAGTAGTAGTATGTATGTATAAAGAAGAAAGAAAAAAAAACCACGGGTAGGTGGTATACAATTATGGACGGACTGCCGAGTGCCGACACAGAGGTAGCTACAGCCGTGAACTACCGTACTGTGTCTGCTGCGACTGGATGATAAATAATGATATAAAAAATATATATATATCACTACTGCAGCCGGACAGGTATATATTATATAATGACGGACCTGCTGGACACTGTCTGTCAGCAGAATGAGTTTTTTATAGAATAAAAAAAAAAACACCACACAAGTGAAGTCACACGACGAGTGTTTAACTTTTTCAGGCAATCACAATATAGTATACTATACTACTAACTATACTGGTGGTCAGTGTGGTCAGGTCACTGGTCAGTCACACTGGCAGTGGCACTCCTGCAGCAAAAGTGTGCACTGTTTAATTTTAATAATAATATGTACTCCTGGCTCCTGCTATAACCTATAACTGGCACTGCAGTGCTCCCCAGTCTCCCCCACAATTATAAGATGTGTGAGCTGAGCACAGTCAGATACGAGTGTTTAACTTTTTCAGGCAATCACAATATAGTATACTATACTACTAACTATACTGGTGGTCAGTGTGGTCAGGTCACTGGTCAGTCACACTGGCAGTGGCACTCCTGCAGCAAAAGTGTGCACTGTTTAATTTTAATAATAATATGTACTCCTGGCTCCTGCTATAACCTATAACTGGCACTGCAGTGCTCCCCAGTCTCCCCCACAATTATAAGATGTGTGAGCTGAGCACAGTCAGATATATACATAGATGATGCAGCACACTGGGCTGAGCAGTGCACACAGATATGGTATGTGACTGAGTCACTGTGTATCGTTTTTTTCAGGCAGAGAACGGATATATTAAATAAAACTGCACTGTCTGGTGGTCACTGTGGTCAGTCACTAGTAAACTCTGCACTCTCTACAGTTCTACAGTACTCCTAATCTCCAGTAAATCAGGTCAATCTCTCTCTCTCTCTCTTCTAATCTAAATGGAGAGGACGCCAGCCACGTCCTCTCCCTATCAATCTCAATGCACGTGTGAAAATGGCGGCGACGCGCGGCTCCTTATATAGAATCCGAGTCTCGCGAGAATCCGACAGCGTCATGATGACGTTCGGGCGCGCTCGGGTTAACCGAGCAAGGCGGGAAGATCCGAGTCGCTCGGACCCGTGAAAAAAAACATGAAGTTCGTGCGGGTTCGGATTCAGAGAAACCGAACCCGCTCATCTCTAGTTAATTTATTACCTCAATTCTTACAAGTGAATAACTTTTGTGAACCCTTAGAGGCAGTGCCTTTTCCAGTCATGTTTCCAATCTTACCTAAATAAATAACAAATCTACCAAAAAGGATTTTTTATTATTTTTTTTTACAGAGAAGATATGAGGGAAAAAGAAGGGTGGAGACAGAGAGAGCCTAGAGGAGAGGAGCACCCTCTTATATAAATAGATTATAGAGTAGCCCTGTCGGAACCCGTAAAAACAGGTCAGTTTATTTAAACCTTCTCCGCCCTGTCCCAACTGTAAATAACGTTATCCTGGGCTCTGTGTTGGCTCTTTTGCTGAAGCAAGACTTTCAGCGCTCTCTCCACTCCACATCGCATCTGAAACACCCTGCAGAGACAGCTCTAAGATGGCGCTCCTGCTCTGTGTGACGAGATCCGTCGCACAAATAAGCTCAGCCCCCTTAACATCAGCGGGAACGTTACCTGAGTGTCTCTTAAAGTGTGGTTTTGTGCCGCTGATTACATCATATGTTACCTGCTGACGTCTTTCGGACAGATAGCCGGTTTGCGGTGGACTTCGGGGGCTCCGGTGACCAAGGGTGGATTGGGATGAAATACCAGGCCGGGAAATTTGTGGAGGCAGCCATAATGAAGGTGTGGTCTGATGAGGGGGTGTGGTCTGTTGAAGGAGGCGGGATCCCTCCTCATAGGGCTTGATAGTACGCAACTGCGGCCTTCCTTTCGTCTTTTGCTGCCATTGTGTCTGAGACCAGGGACTGATTGGGAAATAAAAGCGGCCCTGTAACATTGTGTAGGAGTGGCCCCGACATGGGCAGCACAATAGGTGTAACATACCGTGTAGTTATGTCAGCGTCACTGGATGGCAGAGTTACTGTACTGCAGAAATGTAATAACAGAATGAATGGGGACAATGCAATGCATGGAGTTTTGCCTCATTTTGGAATCCGAACCTGGCAGGAAAATCCAAACCAGGGCTCGGATTCCCTCGTATCCCGGACGTTCAGGTGGGCTGGGTTCTTGGAGAACCGAGCCTGCTTATCTTTCAGTTTGATTTATCCACTGGTGTTTCCACTCACGTGCTTATATACTTTGCAATATCAACACCTGCATACACAAGGGGTAATTCCGATCTGATCGTAGATGTGCTAAAGATGGTGGATATTTTATCTGAAAGAAGTTTGCGAACTCGTTGCATCTTGCCTGGGAGAGTGCTTCATCAGGCTGCAGGCATGCTGGCTTGCAAAGCATCTCCACTGTGCGGAAAAGTTTAGCTGGCCTATTGTTTGCTGCCGTGATCTCATTTGACAGGAACTCTGATTACCTATGGGTGATTGTCGATTGGTACAGGGTCACTACTGGGGTCATTACGTGTATCTGGCACTCTACTAGGGTCATTATGTGTATCTGGCACTCTATTGGGGTCATTATGTGTATCTGGCACTCTACTGGGGTCATTATGTGTATCTGGCACTATACTGGAACGTTATGTGTATCTGACACTATACTAGACACATTATGTGTAAGGAGCACTACTGTGGGCATTGGGGGTCATTCCGAGTTGTTCGCTCGCAAGCTGCTTTTAGCAGCTTTGCACACGCTAAGCCGCCGCCTACTGGGAGTGAATCTTAGCATAGTAAAATTGCGAACGAAAGATTCGCAATATTGCGAAAAGACTTCTCTGTGCAGTTTCTAAATAGTTTGAGACTTACTCTGCCAGTGCGATCAGTTCAGTGCTTGTCGTTCCTGGTTTGACGTCACAAACACACCCAGCGTTCGCCCAGACACTCCTCCATTTCTCCAGCCACTCCCGCGTTTTTCCCAGAAACGGTAGCGTTTTTTCACACACTCCCATAAAACGGCCAGTTTCCGCCCAGAAACACCCACTTCCTGTCAATCACACTCCGATCACCAGAACGAAGAAAAAACCTCGTAATGCCGTGAGTAAAATACCAAACTGCATAGCAAATTTACTTGGCGCAGTCGCACTGCGGACATTGCGCATGCGCATTAGCGACTAATAGCTCTGTTGCGATAAAAAAATAACGAGCGAACAACTCGGAATGACCCCCATTATGTGTAAGGCTGCTAATTGTGTGTTGTTAAGTTCAAATTACTTATAAGGAAAATGCATTACCTAAACACACTGTGGTTCAGGCCACTGCGGCCGCAAACCCCTACGATGTGTATGCACATTGCGTATACACGCCGGCACGCTGTGCGCACAATGCAGCGACACGTGTGGCTGAATACGCCTTATTCCCCAAACAAGAATGGAATGCGACACCAGTAGTTATATGTTATGTTGTGGTCCAACTCATCAACAATATTTACTTAAAAGAAATACAAGTAAAGATACAACAGTAATACAGGGAAAGAGCTACAACCAATAGTACATACGTTTGTTCGCCAACGCTCCCGAAACCGGTCTTCAATCAGTCTTAGCAAGATGACCTTCAGAGAATAGACTGAGCCTGGCCAGGAGGCCTTTCTTTTATACAATAAGTCCAAAGTACAATACAAAAGGAAATGTAAGCTCTTCTTCCATAGGTCAAGGGGTCATTTAGAGTACATGATAGGTTGGTTTGAATGAGTGGGCGATGCTTGGTCCAGGTGTTCTTGCAGGTCTCCACCACTGGGTTCCCACCGCATATCAAATGTACAGTATTTACAGTATTGGCAAATATTACAATTCTGCGCATATCTATGCGCAGAAACATGCGATTAACTGCACATCATATCCGGAATATGGATCTCAAAATACTGCACATCTGGATACCAAACACTAAGTCCTCACCTTGTTCTGTCCCCTCACATCCTGTAAAGCTGGATATCTCTATTGTTCTGCCCTTTGACTAAATGTAACTTGCTGGCCATGTGTGTGGAGACTATGGGGTATGCAATTGCGGTCGAATTGCCGCAAATGTCGAAAAACGGGGCATTTTCGACACAATTTTTTTTTCGACAATGCAATACAGTACTTTTCGACAAAAAAAGGTCAGTTTCAGATTCGACTTTTTGAAATTCGACAGTTGTCAAATTCGACATGTCTGCAATGGTAAAAATGCGGCTTTTCGACAAAAGTATATTCAATTGAAGAATGTCGATTCGACAACAGTGCTTTTCGACAGTCATTTCGTCAATTTCAGTCCGCCTCATTTTGGTGACGGAATCTAATAAAAAAATTTAAAAACATGTTTTTTTGTATGTTTTTTTTTGTTGCTAATAGCATATCTATTTATATTAGAAGGGATTATCTACTTGGTTTGACTATTTGGAGCCACAAGTATTATTTATATATTTTTTAAAAGAATATTTTTTTTTTTTACTGACTAAAATAATATGGAGAGATCAGAGCATGTTTTTCAGTTGGAAGGGGTGGGAATGGGTTAAATATCAAGAAAAAAAATGCGTGGCGTCCCCCCTCCTAAGCATAACCAGCCTCGGGCTCTTTGACCCGGTACTGGTTGTAAAAATACGGGGGGGAAAATTGACAGGGGATCCCCTGTATTTTCACAACCAGCACCGGGCTCTGCGTCCGGTCCTGGTGCCAAAAATACGGGGGACAAAAGATGTAGGGGTCCCCCGTATTTAACACCAGCACCGGGCTCCACTAGCTGGAGAGATAATGCCACAGCCGGGGGGGCAGCCGCTGACTGCGAGTAACCTCATCGCTGACCGCAAAGTTCCCACCATTGAAGATAATGGAGCGGCATAGTGCTATGCGCCGTCTGAGCTCAGACGCACACAGCCAATCAGGAGAGTACCATGACGTGGCGCTCCCTGATTGGCTGAAGGGACCCTATGTGACAGGAGTCACGGGGGGTCCCGGCATTTGGGGAAAGGGGTCCCATGTGTAAACATGGGACCCCTTCCAGTGCGTGGTCCGGGTAATGCGGTTTGTTTTTTTGCCAAGTACGTGGATTACAAAAAAGAAGAGGACAGATGCTACACAGGATTTTTGTGAGTATAATTTTATTTTCAGGTACCCCATGGATTCTACATGGAGAAGTGGACCGAGCCTCGTGTGAACATAGGTAAGTATGTGTGTATGTAAGTGTGCATGTATGTAATAAAGTTTTACTTTCACGGTGTGCGTGTACTGTTTTTACTTGGGTATATTTTTTGCAGTAGAACTACAGGTACCAGTGGGCCCATTTCCCCCCCGCATGCTGGTACTTGTGGTTCTCCAAGTACCAGCTTGCGGGGGAGGTTTGCTGGGACTTGTAGTTCTGCTACTAAAAATAATATTCTTTTATTTGACACAAGGCTATCAGCCCCCCATCTGCAGCCCTTGGATGGGGGGGGGGGGCAGCCTCGGGCTTCACCCCTGGCCCTTGGGTGGCTGGAGGGGGGGACCCCTTGATTTAAGGGTTCCCCACTCCTCCAGGGTACCCCGGCCAGGGGTGACTAGTTAGTGATTTAATGCAAGGGCCGCAGGGACCAATATAAAAGTGTCCCCCGGCTGTGGCATTATCTCTCTGACTAGTGGAGCCCGGTCCTGGTGTTAAAAATACGGGGGACCCCTACGCTTTTTGTCCCCTGTATTTTTTGCACCAGGACCGGACGCAGAGCCCGGTGCTGGTTGTAAAAATACGGGGGATCCCCTGTCAATTTTTTCCCCGTATTTTTACAACCAGGACCGGCTCAAAGAGCCCGAGGCTGGTTATGCTTAGGAGGGGGGACCACACGCAATTTTTTTCTGGGTTTTTTAAACACTTTTGTGCCGTCCAAAAAGTCGAATCAAGGACGCACTCTATCCGTCAATTGGTCCGTTTTTCGACAGCGGGACTGTCGAATCCGTTTTTTATTGATATGTCGAATTCGGGTCCCGGCGGCAGGGTGTCTGACTGTCGAATTGTATCGAATTAAAAAACAGTCGAATTCCAGCCGGAATTCGACCACAATTGCATATACCCCTATGAGTAAATTGTGCAATATATGAATTGAATATTGAGTCTTTGTAGCTTTTCTGTGCAAATGCGTATGCTACCGTATATACTCATACCACGCGCCAATACGCAGGGCTCATGAACCAGTGTACGTAGCGTGCGTGTATGCGCATGCACGGCGAAAATGCGCATGCACAGAGGCCACTCTGTGTGGTGTTTGCACGTGTAGTGTGTGTGTAATATTTTCGACAGTGTGTAGAAGGGGTTGTGAAAATATATATATTTGTGGTTTGATATCATAATATAAAGTTGTGAGGCCATACCCATATTCCCTGGAGCGTGCGAGCCTTTAGCGCTTTAAAATTTCTCGCTCAGGGTGCTAGGAGGCCTGAAGTCGGCTCTGGGACTGGTGCTGCTTGGATTAATCCTGGAATGTTGGTGCCTGTTTAGAAAAGAGATAGATACAATTCAACTCATCGAAACTAGAGATGAGCGGGTTCGGTTCTCCGAGATCCGAACCCCCCGAACTTCACCTATTTTACATGGGTCCGAGGCAGCCTCGTATCTTCCCGCCTTGGGCCAATATTTACTAATATTCGTGTTTGAGTCGGTTTGTGTAGTGTTTAAACTCGTCTTGTATCGGGTGCATTTTCATGCAACTTTTTGAATCCATATACGCAAAGTTACGAAGCAGTCGACTTTATGGTTGTCGTGTTTTCCGATGTCGATGCCAGTCGTTTTTTTTTTTTGGCACATTTACGGCCGTCATTGCCGTTTGCGTACGTGTTTTTGTTGTATTTGCTGGGTTTTTTCCTAAGTTAAACGCGGCAGGGTTTTTTTTCCCGCGGCTGCATTTTCACTTTCAGTTTCGATTTTCATCCCCGTTCGTGATTGGTTGTGTTTCAGATGGTAGGAGTGTCTGTGCGCAACCATATAAATCCGCCCCAAACCGTCCGCACCTCGTGGGTTTAGTTAGTGGTGAGGAGGAGGGAGGTTGTGCTGTGGAGGTAGGTGAATTTGTGGTTTGGGGAGGAGTGTTGGTAGCGATTTCTGAGTGTGGTATTGTGTTTGAAAGTCGTCTTGTCATTCTTGTTGTCTTGTATTTTGTGGTTTTGTCTCATTTTTAGTCCAAGGTATTTTTCTTTATAGTCCCTTGTCAGTGTGTGTGTGTGTGTGTGTGTGTGTGTGTGTGTGTGTGTGTGTGTGTTGTGTAGTGGTAGTGGAGGAGTGTGTTGTTTGTCTTTTTTTTCCCTGTGTTAACTGTTTAGACACACAATTATGTGTGATTCAGAGGTGGGTGAGGTGGAGGGTGTGAGTGAGGGGGAGGAGGTCGGTCAGGTGGAGGAGGTGAGTGTTAGTGAGGTTAGTGAGGTGGAGGAGGTGGGTGAGGTTGCTGCAGCAGCCTCAAGTGATAGTGACAGTCAGAGTGCTCCGCAGCCACGCACCACTACTAAGACTGGGCGGAATGTAAAGTTTAGTTTTGCTGAAAATGTGGCATTGGTGCGTGAGCTGATGAAGTATCAGAGGCAGCTATTTGGCCCTGAGTCCGCCAAGGTGCCAACACGGAGGAAGACGGTGTTGTGGGCGAAAGTTGTTGCTGCTGTCAATAGTGAGGGGGTGGTCAAGCGGACGGAGGACACGTGCCGCAAATGGTACTATGACATAAAGCGACGTGTCAAGTCCAAAATGGCCAAGGAGGCCAAGGAGGCCAAGTCGGCTCGGAAAACCGGTGGTGGGCAGCCCTATATTGCAAGTTATCTGGAGTATGAGGAGCCCGTGCGGAGTGTAATCCCTCCAGAAGTTGTCTCTGCAACCCATGTCCGGGATTCAGATAGGCCCAGGAAGAATGGTGGGCATGTGTATTTGCAGTTACATTCTATGGGGTTTTTTTTGTTTTTTTTTAAATGTGTGTCATGTGACGTTGCATATTACTCCCATCTTCAAGTGTGTGTCAGCAAATACATTGTTTTGGTTAATGTTTTATACAATAGCCAATGTAACATCTTACTTTATTGTATGTCATGTGTTTTTCTGACAGATATTTTGCATGTGTAGTTTGGACTTGGTGTGTCTCTGAATTGTCCTGCAATAATGTTTTCCTTTTGGCCGATTTTTAATTTAAAATTGTGACTATGTTTTATATTTAAGTGATCCATGTGCAATGTTTTAAAAACAGTGGTTGTCATGTTAGAGGCTGGAGTACTGGAAAGTGGTTTGGAAACCACTAACATGTGTAGTGTCATTATTAGATAATGTTAATTATTTAATTAAATTAACAATATTTTTTATTTTATTTTTTGCTTGTATTTGTACCGTGACACCATACTGCAGTGTAATTTTTGTAAAAAATAGCTACATTTTGTTTTGGCTCATATAGTGGTAATGTGTCTTTGGAGTGCCACATCACAGAGCAATTTATATATTGCATCTGTAATATTTATCCTTTCAATACAAAATGAAGATGTGTGTGTTTATTTTTTTCTTTTTTTTTCTTTAACTTGTGGCCTATGTCAGTGTCCTGTACATGTTTTCCTGTGTTGATGTTGCCATAGTGCATATGTGTTTTGGTCAATGTTTTTAGTTTTTTGTTTTTCCGGTCCTTATGTTTTTTATAAATAAAAACCAAGCATTTCTTCAAGAATAAATGTTTATAAGCATAATGGGTGGATGTATACACAATAGCATGATAAAAAAAAATAAATATTTTATACAGTGTTAGAAAAAAGCAGTACTACTCGTCGGCCAGTAACTCCTATCACATCTGATGATGATGACGCTGCGGAAGCAGGTAAAGTGTCCATTGTAGTATAGGGTATACTTGTAAAGGAATGGCCATAACAAAATTGCACTTTCATTAAAAGGTCCATCAAAAGAAGTATGGAGCAGCAGAAGTGGCACTTCTGAAAGACATCACCACAAAAAACCTGTGGCCGAAAAGAAAGCAAGGTCGTATGTCCCGGCCCAAACACAGCAGGCTACCCCGCCACGAAGATTATCGTCCGTATGTTCTGTCCCCCCACTCCAAATTTTGGACACACCTCCAAGACATCATCCACACTCCCCTCATCTTGATTGTGAGCATCAAACTGAAAAAAATGTGATAAATTTCAGAATGTAATCAAAATATTTCATAACTGCATTAAGTCAAAACACATCAAAAACTTAAATACTTACCGCAGTAAGTAAAAGCTGAAATGTAATCCAAGCTAAATGTCCTTGTCCACATCCAGTAAAGATATGTATGTCCACTTGAGCCATACAGTATGACATTGTGTGTAAGATGCTGCAACAAAAAAGCATGTTGGTTTTAATGCAAAAAGTAAGGTTGTTTTTCCACATTTCACATGTGTGTTTGAGGTAACATTGCAAAATACATATAAAAACATTACTATGTTTGTTTAAACAAAGCTATAAGGTAACACAGTATGTATTCCAATGTGTTTCTATGGTGGAGTATGTGTGAGCTACAATAAAACTAAAGTGTTTGCTCTCACAATTAAGTAACCAGACACATTTGCCACAAACAGGCATATGTATGTACACACAGAAAAATGAGAAATCACGTCTGCGCTCGTCAGAGATTACAATACATAAACAATAAATGGTGTGCGGTATCTAAGAAATAGTTCTCAAAGTTGGCTGAATTGATGTGTCACGTGACCTTGAAAAAGACTTCTTCAGTCGAAACGCGTTGGTGTGAGGGCCAGGACCACCAGGGACTGATTGGGACGGTACCTACTAAGGTGAGAACAATCCGGACATTAACATCTTTTTCACCCGTGTATACCCCCCTCTCTTACCTGGAGCCCATCGGCAGTTTTAAATGTTGTTTTAGAAGTTTTTGTACAATAAAAAAAATTTTATGTGTCACCCCATGACACCATGCTTCGTTTATCTTCATGCATAAAATGAGAGGAACGGACTTTGGAATAAGGAGCATCTAGAATCAGCAGAACCATCATAAAGATACCCTTATACAAAAGTTTCCACATTGTACAGTGTGAGTTGGGTACGCCCATTATTCCTCTCATCTATTTTATTTGCATGAGTGTGACCGTGTACGACAACAGATCGACCTAAAGATACCTTTATGTGTTTTTCACCCCCCCATATGGATGTGAGTACGGTATGCACTCCCCCATTATAAAGTCATAAGTTCAGAAGGGTGAATTGCCTTTTCATTCACTCTATCATAAAACTTACTATACTATCAACTGTTCCATCTCCTCTTTTACTCCCGAGGATAAGAACTATAAAGGATTCTTTCTGGAGGAATAGGAGAAATCATAAGAACACCAAAGATACCTTTACGCGAGGGGTACATCACGTCTTTCACGTGAGTACTGGTACGCAATTAGCAGCCACCACCTTTCTAAAGATCTCCCTATAAGACACTTCCGCTACTTGTAATACGCCTACTACACTATCAGCGGCTATCTCTGTCTTTTTGTCTCCAACCGTCGAGGATAAGAACTGTTTTGATACCCTGGAAGGAAGTACAGGAGAAAACCCGGAGAACGAATATTTGAGATACTTCTAAGGAGAAAACACACCACAGTCCTACACGACCGAGGAAACAGACCTATTCAAGCTTGAAGAATTAGAAATAAAGACACACAAAGAAAGGTTCAATACGTTTTATTGACATCACGTGACACATCAATTCAGCCAACTTTGAGAACTATTTCTTAGATACCGCACACCATTTATTGTTTATGTATTGTAATCTCTGACGAGCGCAGACGTGATTTCTCATTTTTCTGTGTGTTCATGTTTTAGGGGGTTGAGTGACCCCCCGTAGATATCACCACTGCTGCTCTCTGGGGCGCGGCAGTCCTTCCAGCAGCCTTTTTAGGCATATGTATGTATTTAAGCTATGAGTGATGATGTTGCTAGGCAGAATAGTTGTAAGCAACAGTGAATCACATGTGTTCCATGTGTAGTGATTTGTTTACATTTCTCAAACATATGGATAGCTAACGGAGATTTGTTTAACATTTCAGCTTCTAGTCCTGGGAACAGCATCCCTCCGCAACAACAGCAACACAGTGACATGGAGGAGACAAACATCTTAGAAATGCAGCCATTAATGCAGGGAATGAGCCCCCCAGCACCTGTAAGTACACCACCACAGCAAAGCACACCACCACCACCACAACACAGCCCAACAACACCAGGAACACAAGGCCCTGATCAGGTGTTTTGGACCATTTGGGCTAGACAGCAGGCCACTAATGAAGATTGCCTGCGTAAGCAGACACAAATGTTTGCAAGCCTACCATCTCACCTCAGAAGAATATCAAGAAATCTGAGTAGACAAAATGAACAAACAACCAGAATAGGCAATACCATGGAACTCATGCGTACAGACGTTACACAGGTGATGGGCAACTTACAGCGCATAATGGAAGAACAGCACAGACAACAGCAAAGTTATATGAGCATTTTTCAAAACAATCAAAAGATTAATGAAAGTTTATTCCGAATAGTAGACAATCAAAATGCTGCTACACGTGAACTCAATGCCACCCTCACTAACCTGAATGAAACACTCAGATGCATGCACCAACAGCAAACAAGCAGCAGTTCTGGTACGACTACTCCCAATATCACGCCAGTCTCATCACCACCAAGACGCTCCACCAGAGCACGACAACATGACAGTGCTAAAGGCAAAGGGCAGGACAAGCAGCCACCAAAAAAACTTGAAAAAAATACAAGTTAGACAATTGTGATAAGTAACTCAAAATAGTTAGTAAGTGTATTTTTGGCGAAAAAAATATATAACACTTAGCTCCTTGACACTTTTTTCAACATCATTAATTATAAGTGCTACAAACAAAAACAAAAAAATTGTACGCACATTTATTCTTTACCATTTTTTTTGGTATTGGAGGAGGGAAATGTTGATGGAGCCACACATACATGTTAGCAGGAAGTAAACTGACCACTTGATTTTTTTTCTAATCATTACTCTTTCTAGATTCCAATCATTCTCATTTCCTGCAGTCACAATAATTGGCAGCCAGGCAGAATGTCTTTAGCAGGAAGTAAACTGACCACTTGATTTTTTTCTAATCATTACTCTTTCTAGATTCCAATCATTCTCTTTTCCTGCAGACACAATAATTGGCAGCCAGGCAGAATGTCTTTAGCAGGAAGTAAACTGACCACTTGATTTTTTTCTAATCATTACTCTTTCTAGATTCCAATCATTCTCTTTTCCTGCAGACACAATAATTGGCAGCCAGGCAGAATGTCTTTAGCAGGAAGTAAACTGACCACTTGATTTTTTTCTAATCATTACTCTTTCTAGATTCCAATCATTCTCTTTTCCTGCAGACAATCCAAATTACAATGTTATTGATACATATTTTAGCTTTCTTCTCTATACAACATTACAAGAAGAACACAATTGAGTTGCGTAAAAAGCTTGTAATATGTTGGCTTTGTTTTGTTTTAAAAACATTGACAAAATGAATGTCAGTATTGTTGGGACATGTTTGTGTGTGTTAAAAATTAGTAAGAATGTTTTTACACATGATGCTGAAACAAACAAATATGTACTTTTACATCAAAAATCAAAGAATGTGTATAATAATGTATATGTGTGACAAACTGTGTATTTACTTACACATCATCAAGTTTACAGCATCAAACATTAGGAAATAAATTATTCCTGATTACAGTAAGTTTGTGTGTCTTAAATATGATGGTGCATCACACATAGGGACACATGTATTCCTCAAGGCTAACATATTATATGTTGAGGAGTGTTTTTTGGGAACACAGGTTCTCAAACTCGGCCCTCAGGAACCCACACAGTGCATGTTTTGCAGGTCTCCTCACAGAATCACAAGTGACATAATTAGCTCCACCTGTGAACCTTTTAACATATGTCTGTGAGTAATTCATACACCTGTGCTTCTACTGGGTTACGTGAAAAACATGCACTGTGTGTGGTCCTGAGGGCTGAGTTTGTGAACCTGTGCATTAGGGCGTTACACACTATGATAAAGTGAAATACTAAATGGATTATGTGGGCTTGTAAGAAATTAGCACTGCAAGTTTACGATCACTTATCCAGACCTAATGCATGCCACTCATAATATGTTATTTTGAGAATAAAAATACACACAATACACATGCAACATTTGTTTTTCATAAAGCGAGGGTATGTTTGTATGTGTCAAGGAGACAGACACATTCTGAGTAATGGTTTTGGGGAAAAAAAGTCAAAACATCTATTTATGATTACACAACAAATTAAATAAGCAAACCAAGCTTACCTTAGAAATAGCGATTGATGATCTCTTGCCTAACCTGCCTCCCTACATCTGTACTCCAAGTATCACCAGATGTCTCTAATTCCTCTGCTTGCTGGCTGCTTTCTTCCTCCTCCTCAACATGTGGCAGATGTTGTTGCAAACACATGTTATGAAGAATGCAGCAGCAGAACACAATTTGAGTCACCTTGGAGGGACTATACAACAAAAGGCCACCAGACTTATCCAGACACCGAAACCTAGATTTCAGCCCACCAAAACATCTTTCTATCACATTCCGCGTGGACTTATGTGCATGATTGTAATTGTGTTCAGCAGGGGTGTCAGGTTGGGACAATGGAGTTAGAAGCCAAGAGAACAGCCATATCCTCCATCACCTAAAAGACAGATATAGTAACGTGATTCATGTTAAGATACAGCAACACATAAGTAACACACTGTGGGGCAGATGTATTAACCTGCAGAAGGCATAAGGAAGTGAAAAACCAGTGATATGTGCAAGGTAATAAAGGCAGGAGACAATCTGTTCCTAAATGTTCATTTACATATTGGAGCTGATTGTCTGCTGCCTTTATCACCTTGCACAGATCACTGGTTTCTCACTTCCTTATGCCTTCTACAGGTTAATACATCTGCACCTGTATTTGGACAAAGTATACGCAGGCCTACACATATCAAATTACATACCCAGCAGCCATCCATCTGGCATTTGTCCGTCCTCAAACTTATCAAAGAGGGATGACTGACTGGGGATGAAGGAGTCATGGCAGCCCCCACGGTAACCAGCAACAACACTCATTATTTTGAGATTTGAATCACAAACCACCTGCAGTTTTGTGGAGTGTTCGAAATGGCGGTTTGTATATATGTGCTGCCTGCCCCTAGGTGGTTTCAGCTGAATGTGTGTGCAATCTATGGCTCCAAGCACATTGGGCATGCCAGCCAGCTCATAGAAATCTACCCTGACGGCATGCCACTGAGGCTCCTGGGTAGGGAAGCAGATTGAGGCCTCGATGTGTGGCTGCAAAACAGCCAACACCTGTGTGTATATTTTAAAGAACAATAAACATGAGATTTTAGGACAGAACTGGCCACCGAGAAATGAAAACAAACACAAAACAGAAGAGGTAGTTAGGTATACATCACCTATGTTAAGATTCTGGAAAATGAGGGCTGTGAGATTCCTATGACATCCCCAGACACAGCCTGAAAG
Organism: Pseudophryne corroboree; assembly: GCF_028390025.1. Classification (NCBI taxonomy): domain Eukaryota; kingdom Metazoa; phylum Chordata; class Amphibia; order Anura; family Myobatrachidae; genus Pseudophryne; species Pseudophryne corroboree. Next base: position 197,162,676 of record NC_086453.1, on the reverse strand, counting down.
CTGCCATTATCCAGAAAGTGCAACACAGCCAGGAGTTTGTGTAGGCCTGAGACAGAGCGAGAGCGTGCTGTCTCAGGGTCTAGGCCCAGTTTGACAAGGTCATACAGATGGAAAATGTTGTTACGATTTAGACGGAACATCTGTATGACCTTATCATCGGACAATGCGTTCAAGTTTAAACGCCCCCTAAAAAAACGAGGCCTGTGCAGCCTCCGCGGAACCTGTACAACCTGCTGACCATGTTCAGTTTCTTGGCCCTGATTACTTACAGGCTGATGACTGAGTCTGGGGAATCCCACAGCACACAAAAGATCACTGGCCCACAGTCCTGCTGCCATTTCTGAGTGTAGGTGTATTGAAATGGGCCTAACATCCTTTTATAGGCATCCTAATTCAGGTGTGAGTGATTTTTTATTTGCAACACATGTAAACACGACTGAAAAAAGCAGGTCTATTTTTTTGCCGCTTTTTTTAACGAATCGCAAAAAAATACGACCACATTTGAGCACTCAGAGACTAACACCCAAATACGAACGAATAGTGAATTCCCGTATTCTATGTAATAACAGCCGCGTTTGACCGATGGTCTATTCATTCGTATTTGTGAACGTTGTCATTCAAACCATTACGAATAGTCCAAACACTGCCGAGGTTTGTGCTTAGTGAATTCCCGGATTGGGACTTAGAAAAAAAAACACAAATCGGACAAACTCGATTTTTTAGTAAATATTGACCTTGCTCGGTTAACCCGAATGGGCCCAAACGTGATCATCCCGCTGTCGGATTCTCGCGAGATTCGTAGTCTATATAAAGAGCCGCGCGTCGCCGTCATTTTCACTCGTGCATTGGAGATTGAACGGAGAGGACGTGGCTACGTTCTCTGCCTGAAAAGCTCCATATCTGTGCTCAGTGTGCTGCAAATATCTGTGCTCAGTGTGCTGAAAATATCTGTGCTCAGTGTGCTGAAAATATCTACGTTCTCTGCCTGAAAATGCTCCATATGTGTGCTCAGTGTGCTGCAAATATATGTGCTCAGTGTGCTTCATTTTGGTGGCCAACAGTATATAGTTGTACAGTACAGTAGGCCATTGCTGTATCTTGCAGCTCTGTGTCACTGCAAGTATCCATTCCATATCTGTGCTGCATTATTGTGAGCAGTATATAGAAGGACAGTGTAGCATTTTGGTGACCAGCAGTATACATATATAGTACAGTACAGTAGGCCATTGCTGTATCTTTCAGCTCTGTGTCACTGCAAGTATCCATTCCATATCTGTGCTGCATTATTGTGAGCAGTATATAGAAGGACAGTGTAGCATTTTGGTGACCAGCAGTATACATATATAGTACAGTACAGTAGGCCATTGCTGTATCTTTCAGCTCTGTGTCACTGTAAGTATCCATTCCATATCTGTGCTGCATTATTGTGAGCAGTATATAGTAGTGCAGTGCAGCATTTTGGTGACCAGCAGTATACATATATAGTACAGTACAGTAGGCCATTGCTGTATCTTGCAGCTCTGTGTCACTGCAAGTATCCATCCCACATCTGTGCTGCATTTTTGTGAGCAGTATATATAGTAGTACAGTGCAGCATTTTGGTGACCAACAGTATATAGTTGTACAGTACAGTAGGCCATTGCTGTATCTTGCAGCTCTGTGTCACTGCAAGTATCCATTCCATATCTGTGCTGCATTATTGTGAGCAGTATATATATATAGTAGGACAGTGCAGCATTTTGGTGACCAGCATTATACATATATAGTACAGTACAGTAGGCCATTGCTGTATCTTGCAGCTCTGTGTCACTTCTAGTATCCTGATCAGTGCTCAATATCTGCTGCATTGTTGTGACCAGTATGTATACTGTACTGCGCGACGTGTGTTATACACCTGGTGATTACTGATTATACATCCTGTAATCTGTACTGAGCGATGTGTGAGATACACCTAGGGATTAAACACCCTATATACTGTACTGTGCGATGTGTGTTATACACCTGGTGATTATACATCCTGTAATCTGTACTGAGCGATGTGTGAGATACACCTGGGGATTATACACCCTATATACTGTACTGTGTGATGTGTGAGATACACCTGGGGATTATACTCCCTATATTATTATTATTATTATTATTATCCTTTATTAATATGGCGCCACAAGGGTTCTGCAGCACCCAATTACAGAGTACATAAATAATCAAACAGGAAAACAGCAACTTACAGTTGATGACAGTATAGGACAAGTACAGGGTAAATACACATAGTTACATCAGCAGATGACACTGGAATAAGTATCAGGCAGCAGAAGACTGCTGGTTGTGGTACAGTTGAAGATTATTAAAGTAAGACAAAGGATAAGCACATGAGGGAAGAGGGCCCTGCTCGTGAGAGCTTACAATCTAAAGGGGAGGGGTAGACAGACATGGGTGACACAGATGGGGTACATAGAGAATGTGGAACAGAGGGTTAGGATGAGATTTGGCTGGGTTTGGTGAAGAAGTGGACACCCAGAAGGCACAAGTCAGTACTTAATATTGCAACATTTTACTGGGCTTTGCAGGAGAAAATTAAAAATAGGGGGGGGGGGGGGGGGGAAGAATCAATAACTTCTACCGCTTTCAAAAAGGTCAATTGAAGCTGAAATAATGGACAACTACCTCATGGAAGCCAGATACAGTATACCAAACAGTACTTAGCAGAGGTAGGAATGAGAGCTTATGAAATACAGTAACATTTTGTCATAATATTTCAGAAACTGCATGGCTGGTCTCTTGCACTCTTTTGCTCTGATACACCACCTGCTTTAGGATTTATATTCAAAAACATTATGTCTCCATAATCCCAAAAACGTCAGTCTTCTTGGAAAGTGGTTTGTTCCTTTGTAAGGGAAAGAGAACAAGCATTCTCAAACAACGGTTTCTCAATTTCTTTTTCCTCTGGGAAGGGATTGTGGATTCGCAGGAATACCTGAGCATTTCTGTAATCAGAAAGCAGCGACTTTCTACAAATGTTTACGAATAATTCCAGTGATTTTGTCATTTTCTTCCAGTGATTTGGACCAATAATACCATTGATTAGAACGAATAATTCCAGTGATTTTGTCATTTTCTTCCAGTGATTTGGACCAATAATACCATTGATTAGAATGAATAATTCCAGTGATATTGAGGTGTTTGTGTCGCTTAGCTTAGCCGTCCAGCGACCACAGTGCACCTCTTTTTCTCTTTTCTTTGCATCATGTGCTGTTTAGGACCAATTTTTTTTAGTGCCATCCTGTCTGACACTGCAGTGCCACTCCTAGATGGGCCAGGTGTTTGTGCCGCCCTCCTGGGTCGCTTTGCTTAGTCATCCTGCGACCTCGGTGCAAATTTTAGGACTAAAAATTGTATTGTGAGGTGTTCAGTGTTCAGAATAGACTGGAAATGAGTGGAAATTGTGGTTATAGAGATTAATAATACTATAGGATCAAAATTACCCCCAAATTCTATGATTTAAGCTGTTTTTGAGGGTTTTTTGAAAATAGACACCCAAATCCAAAACACACCCGAATCTGCCAAAAAAATTTCAGGGAGGTTTTGCCAAAACGCGTCCAAATCCAAAACACAGCCGCGGAACCGAATCCAAAACCAAAACACAAAACCCGAAAAATTTCCGGTGCACATCTCTAAATTAGAAACATGAGCAATTAATATAAAAAATAATTTGTTCATCTGCGTTATAACCCCTGACAATATTGCATACTGAGGCCCTTATGCAGTGTGCACACACGCAGGAGCCAGAGGCGGAACTGTGGGAGGCAGTGGAGTCGGCTACCGCCGGGCTCCTGACCTGCAGGGGGCACTTCTCCATTGCCTCTCACCCGACAATCCATCGCCGCATCTGACTGGAGTGGACGGAGGAGCTGTGTCACTTTCGTGACACGGCAGAAGCAGCAGCTGCCTCCTCGTATGCACAGAGAGAGCTCAGCTGACAGCTGGCTGCAGCTAGAGGGAGCTCTAGCGCACAGCTGCTCACAGGACTTCCAATAGAGCTGGCCGGCTGAAGCTCTCTCTTCCTCCATCATGGGGATAGCGACAGGTAGGCACTGGCACCACCTGCCTCAAGCTGCTGCATTGTGTGTGTGTGTGTGTGTGTGCGGGGGGGGGGGGGGGGGGGGGGTGATTACTGAGGATATCTTTAAATAAGAATTTACTCACCGGTAATTCTATTTCTCGTAGTCCGTAGTGGATGCTGGGAACTCCGTAAGGACCATGGGGAATAGCGGGCTCCGAAGGAGGCTGGGCACTCTAGAAAGATTTATGACTACCTGGTGTGCACTGGCTCCTCCCACTATGACCCTCCTCCAAGCCTCAGTTAGGACACTGTGCCCGGACGAGCTGACATAATAAGGAAGGATTTTGAATCCCGGGTAAGACTCATACCAGCCACACCAATCACACCGTACAACTCGTGATGCTATATCCAGTTTGACAGTATGAAAACAACTGAGCCTCTCAACAGATGGCTCAACAATAACCCTTTAGTTAGCAATAACTATTTACAAGTATTGCAGACAATCCGCACTTGGGATGGGCGCCCAGCATCCACTACGGACTACGAGAAATAGAATTACCGGTGAGTAAATTCTTATTTTCTCTGACGTCCTAGTGGATGCTGGGAACTCCGTAAGGACCATGGGGATTATACCAAAGCTCCCAAACGGGCGGGAGAGTGCGGATGACTCTGCAGCACCGAATGAGAGAACTCCAGGTCCTCCTCAGCCAGGGTATCAAATTTGTAGAATTTTGCAAACGTGTTTGCCCCTGACCAAGTAGCTTGGCTGTGGCAGGCCTGCCACAGAATGTGCAAGCTGAATTGTACTACAAATCCAGCGAGCAATAGTCTGCTTAGAAGCAGGAGCACCCAGCTTGTTGGGTGCATACAGGATAAACAGCGAGTCAGATTTTCTGACTCCAGCCGTCCTGGAAACATATATTTTCAGGGCCCTGACAACGTCTAGCAACTTGGAGTCCTCCAAATCCCTAGTAGCCGCAGGCACCACAATAGGCTGGTTCAGGTGAAACGCTGACACCACCTTAGGGAGAAACTGGGGACGAGTCCTCAATTCTGCCCTATCCATATGGAAAATCAGATAAGGGCTTTTACATGATAAAGCCGCCAATTCTGACACTCGCCTGGCTGAAGCCAAGGCCAATAACATGACCACTTTCCACGTGAGATATTTTAGATCCACGGTTTTTAGTGGCTCAAACCAATGTGATTTTAAGAAACTCAACACCACGTTGAGATCCCAAGGTGCCACAGGAGGCACAAACGGGGGCTGAATATGCAGCACTCCTTTCACAAATGTCTGAACTTCAGGTACTGAAGCTAGTTCTTTTTGAAAGAAAATCGACAGAGCCGAGATCTGTACTTTAATGGAGCCTAGTTTTAGGCCCATATTCACTCCTGCTTGCAGGAAATGCAGAAATCGACCTAGTTGAAATTCCTCTGTTGGGGCCTTTTTGGCCTCGCACCATGCAACATATTTCCGCCATATGCGGTGATAATGCTTTGCCGTAACATCTTTCCTGGCTTTAATAAGCGTAGGAATGACTTCCTCCGGAATACCCTTTTCCTTAAGGATCCGGCGTTCAACCGCCATGCCGTCAAACGCAGCCGCGGTAAGTCTTGGAACAGACAGGGCCCCTGCTGTAGCAGGTCCTGTCTGAGCGGCAGAGGCCACGGGTCCTCTGAGATCATCTCTTGAAGTTCCGGGTACCACGCTCGTCTTGGCCAATCCGGAACCACGAGAATTGTGCTTACTCCTCGCTTTCTTATTATTCTCAGTACCTTTGGTATGAGAGGCAGAGGAGGGAACACATAAACCGACTGGTACACCCACGGTGTCACTAGAGCGTCCACAGCTATCGCCTGAGGGTCCCTTGACCTGGCGCAATATCTTTTTAACTTTTTGTTGAGGCGGGACGCCATCATGTCCACCTGTGGTTTTTCCCAACGGTTTACCAGCATCTGGAAGACTTCTGGATGAAGTCCCCACTCTCCCGGGTGGAGGTCGTGTCTGCTGAGGAAGTCTGCTTCCCAGTTGTCCACTCCCGGAATGAACACTGCTGACAGTGCTAGTACATGATTCTCCGCCCATCGGAGAATTCTTGTGGCTTCTGCCATTGCCATCCTGCTTCTTGTGCCTCCCTGTCGATTTACATGGGCGACTGCCGTGATGTTGTCTGACTGGATCAGCACCGGCTGGTGTAGGAGCAGGGATTTTGCTTGACTTAGGGCATTGTAAATGGCCCTTAGTTCTAGAATATTTATGTGAAGGGAAGTCTCCTGACTCGACCATAGTCCTTGGAAGTTTCTTCCCCGTGTGACTGCCCCCCAGCCTCGAAGGCTGGCATCCGTGGTCACCAGGACCCAGTCCTGTATGCCGAACCTGCGGCCCTCCAGAAGATGGGCACTCTGCAGCCACCACAGTAGAGACACCCTGGTTCTTGGAGACAGGGTTATTAAGCGATGCATCTGAAGATGCGATCCGGACCATTTGTCCAATAGGTCCCACTGAAAGATTCTGGCATGGAACCTGCCAAAGGGAATTGCTTCGTAAGAAGCTACCATCTTTCCCAGGACCCGCGTGCAGTGATGCACCGATACCTGTTTTGGTTTCAGGAGGTCTCTGACTAGAGATGACAACTCCCTGGCTTTCTCTTCCGGGAGAAACACTTTTTTCTGGACTGTATCCAGGATCATACCCAGGAACAGTAGCCGTGTCGTCGGAACCAGCTGTGACTTTGGGATATTCAGAATCCAGCCGTGCTGGTGCAGCACTTCCTGAGATAGTGCTACTCCTACCAACAACTGTTCCTTGAATCTCGCCTTTATTAGGAGATCGTCCAAGTACGGGATAATTAAAACTCCCTTTTTTCGAAGGAGTATCATCATTTCCGCCATAACCTTGGTAAATACCCTCGGTGCCGTGGACAGTCCAAACGGCAGCGTCTGGAATTGGTAATGGCAATCCTGTACCACAAATCTGAGGTACTCCTGGTGAGGATGGTAAATGGGGACATGCAAGTAAGCATCCTTGATGTCCAGGGATACCATGTAATCCCCCTCGTCCAGGCTTGCAATAACCGCCCTGAGCGATTCCATCTTGAACTTGAATTTTTTTATGTATGTGTTCAAGGATTTCAAATTTAAAATGGGTCTCACCGAACCGTCCGGTTTCGGCACCACAAATAGTGTGGAATAGTAACCCCGGCCTTGTTGAAGTAGGGGTACCTTGATTGTCACCTGCTGGGAATACAGCTTGTGAATTGCCGCTAGCACCGCCTCCCTGTCTGAGGGAGCAATCGGCAAGGCAGATTTTAGGAACCGGTGGGGTGGAGACGCCTCGAATTCCAGTTTGTACCCCTGAGATACTATTTGAAGGATCCAGGGATCCACCTGTGAGCGAGCCCACTGATCGCTGAAATTCTTGAGGCGGCCCCCCACCGTACCTGGCTCCGCCTGTGGAGCCCCACCGTCATGCGGCGGACTTGCAAGAAGAAGCGGGGGAGGACTTTTGCTCCTGGGAACCTGCTGTTTGTTGCAGCCTTTTTCCCCTACCTCTGCCTCTGGACAGAAAAGACCCGCCTTTTCCACGCTTGTTTTTCTGGGTCCGAAAGGACTGAACCTGATAAAACGGCGCCTTCTTAGGCTGTGAGGGGACATGGGGTAAAAATGCTGACTTCCCAGACGTTGCTGTGGAAACTAGGTCCGAGAGACCATCCCCAAATAATTCCTCACCCTTATAAGGCAAAACTTCCATGTGTCTTTTAGAATCTGCATCTCCTGTCCACTGGCGAGTCCATAAGCCTCTCCTAGCAGAAATGGACAATGCACTTACTTTAGATGCCAGCCGGCAGATTTCCCTCTGTGCATCTCTCATATATAAGACTGAGTCTTTGATATGGTCTATGGTTAGCAGGATCGTGTCTCTGTCTAGTGTGTCAATATTTTCTGACAGTTTATCTGACCACGCGGCGGCAGCACTGCACATCCATGCTGACGCAATAGCTGGTCTAAGTATAATGCCTGAGTGTGTATATACAGACTTCAGGATCGCCTCCTGCTTTCTATCAGCAGGTTCCTTGAGGGCGGCCGTATCCGGAGACGGTAGTGCCACCTTTTTAGACAAACGTGTGAGCGCTTTATCCACCCTAGGAGGTGTTTCCCAACGTGACCTATCCTCTGGCGGGAAAGGGAACGCCATTAGTACCTTCTTAGGAATTACCAATTTTTTATCAGGGAAAGCCCACGCTTCTTCACACACTTCATTTAATTCATCTGATGGGGGAAAAACTACGGGTAGTTTTTTCTCCCCAAACATAATACCCTTTTTAGTGGTACCTGTAGTTATATCAGAAATGTGTAACACCTCTTTCATTGCCTCAATCATGCAGTGAATGGCCTTAGTGGGCATCAGGTTAGACTCATCGTCGTCGACACTGGTGTCAGTATCAGTGTCGACATCTGGGTCTGCGGTCTGAGGTAGCGGGCGTTTCAGAGCCCCTGATGACCTTTGAGACGCCTGGACAGGCACGAGCTGAGAAGTCGGCTGTCCCACATTTGGCATGTCGTCAAATTTCTTATGTAAGGAGTCTATACGTGCACTCATTTCTTTCCATAAGCTCATCCACTCAGGTGTCTGCCCCGCAGGGGGTGACATCCCTTCTAAAGGCATCTGCTCCGTCTCCACATCATTATCCTCATCAAACATGTCGACACAGCCGTACCGACACACCGCACACACACAGGGAATGCTCCAACAGAGGACAGGACCCACAAAAGCCCTTTGGGGGGACAGAGTGAGAGTATGCCAGCACACACCAGAGCGCTATATAATGCAGGGACTAACTGAGTTATGTCCCCTATAGCTGCTTTTTCTATATAAATGTATACTGCGCCTAAATTTAGTGCCCCCCCTCTCTTTTTTACCCTTTTCTGTAGTGTAGACTGCAGGGGAGAGCCAGGGAGCTTCCTTCCAGCGGAGCTGTGAGGGAAAAATGGCGCCAGTGTGCTGCAGGAGATAGCTCCGCCCCTTTTCCGCGGACTATTCTCCCGCTTTTTCCTATATTCTGGCAGGGGTATTTTCCACATATATAGCCTCTGGGGCTATATATTGTGGTATTTTTGCCAGCCAAGGTATTATTATTATTGCTTCTCAGGGCGCCCCCCCCCAGCGCCCTGCACCCTCAGTGACCGGAGTGTGAAGTGTGTGTGAGGAGCAATGGCGCACAGCTGCAGTGCTGTGCGCTACCTTGGTGAAGACTGATGTCTTCTGCCGCCGATTTTCCGGACCTCTTCTTGCTTCTGGCTCTGTAAGGGGGACGGCGGCGCGGCTCCGGGACCGAACACCAAGGCTGGGCCTGCGGTCGATCCCTCTGGAGCTAATGGTGTCCAGTAGCCTAAGAAGCCCAAGCTGGCTGCAAGCAGGCAGGTTCGCTTCTTCTCCCCTTAGTCCCTCGCTACAGTGAGCCTGTTGCCAGCAGGTCTCACTGAAAATAAAAAACCTAATTTCTATACTTTCTTTCTAAAGGCTCAGGAGAGCCCCTAGTGTGCATCCAACCTCGGCCGGGCACAAAATCTAACTGAGGCTTGGAGGAGGGTCATAGTGGGAGGAGCCAGTGCACACCAGGTAGTCATAAATCTTTCTAGAGTGCCCAGCCTCCTTCAGAGCCCGCTATTCCCCATGGTCCTTACGGAGTTCCCAGCATCCACTAGGACGTCAGAGAAATAAATGTTGGCAGCACTGTGTGTGTGTGTGTGTGTGAATGTTTTTAAGTGAGGTGTGTTTTTTAATGGAAAGTTGTGTGTTTAAGTGAAAGAGTCATGTGTGTGTGTGTGTGTGTGTGTGTGTGTGTGTGTGTGTGTGTGTGTGTGTAAGTAAAAGTGGCATGTGTGTTTGTGTAATTGTGTGTGTAAGTAAAAGTGACGTGTGTGTGTGTGTGTGTGATTATGTGTAAGTGAAAGTGGCATGTGTGTGTGTAATTGTGTGTGTAAGTGAAAGAGTCATGTGTGTAATTGTGTGTGTGTGTAAGTGAAAGTAGCGTGTGTGTGTGTGTGTAATTGTGTGTAAGTGAAAGGGACGTGTGTGTGTGTATAATTGTGTGTAATTGAAAAAGGCGCGTGTAATTGAAAAAGGCGTGTGTATGTGTAAGTGAAAAAGGCGTGTGTGTGTGCAAGTGAAAGAGGTGTGTGTAAGTGAAAGAGGCGTGTGAGTTAGTGAAAGAGGTGTGTGTGTGTAAATGAAAGAGGCATGTGTGTAAGTGAAAGAGGCGTGTGAGTTAGTGAAAAAGATGTGTGTGTGTGTGTGTGTGTGTGTGTGTAAGTGAAAGAGGTGTGTGTGTTTTCAGTGAAAAAGACATGTGTGTGCAAGGAAAAGAGGCATGTGTGTGTAAGCAAAAGAGGTGTGTGTGTATCCATACTGTTGTGAAAGGCACCTGAGTATGCTGCTACTGTTCACCCTGTGTTCCAGATATCTACATATGGCGTATATGTATGTATATGTGTGTGACTGTGTATATATATATATATATATATATATATATATATATATATACACACAAGGAGTTCCTGCACTCTCACAATAATCAAGTCAGCTGCTGGGGTGTCTATCAAGGTCCAGTCACAAAGAAGCCCGGCCCATAGTACAATACAGGAAATCCCACTTACGTGGGAAAAGATAGCACTCTCCAGACTAAATATCCAATAAAGTTAAAAATAAATTTAATGTAAAAGGTAGTCTCACAGTTCAAATGAAGTATCAAACGATCTCCAACAATGTCCAACGTTTCGGTCCCTGACGGGGCCTTCTTCAAGGAATAAACACAGTCAATAGTGGCAGCAGTTCAATATCAATGAAGTCTTGCAGGGAAACTGGAGACACCAGTTGTGAGACTACCTTTTACATTAAATTTATTTTTGACTTTATTGGATATTTAGTCTGGAGAGTGCTATCTTTTCCCACGTAAGTGGGATTTCCTGTATTATATATATATATATATATATATATATATATATCCCCCTATATGTATGGGGGGGCGCCAACATTTTATCATGCCTCCGGGCGACTGGGGCGAACTTACGCCACTGGCAGGAGCTGAACTATCTAGTTACCATAATGGCAATGGGCATTATCAAGTAACTATAATGCTGACAGGTGCAACATTTCACCATACAAAAATGGTGATGCATCAAGCCTTGGAGAGAGATAATATGGAGAAGATGCCCAAAGCAGCCAATCAGCTTTTGTCTTTTATCTGTCATAGTCTATGGAATGAAAGTTAGAAGCTAATTGTCTGCTTTGAGAAACTTCTCCACTTTCTGTCTCTCTAAGGTTTGATACTTCTCCCCTAAAATATCAACTACCAATGTTAACTGTAACCCTAACACTAATCCCAAACCCTAAAATATCTAGTTGAGATTTTGCAGCTAACAACATTTTGGGGGTCAACATTTTTTCCAGATTGATATTATGACATTCAACATAATGGTGATGATCTTTCAGCTATTGACATTGTGATTGTTGAGATGGTGACTACGGCCCTCATTCCGAGATGATCGTAGCTGTGCTAAATTTAGCACAGCTACGATCGTTCACACTGACATGCGGGGGGACGCCCAGCACAGGGCTAGTCCACCCCACATGTCAGTGCCCCCTTCCCCCACAGAAGTGCAAAGGCATCGCACAGCGGCGATGCCTTTGCACTTCAAGAGTAGCTCCCGACCAGCGCAGCTTTAGCATTCTGGCTGGGAGCTACTCGTCACTCCCCGGCCGCAACAGCTGTGTATGATGTTACGCAACTGCTGCGGGCCACTCCCACACGGTCCGTCCACGCCTACGTTGGGCGGACCGCGCCCAAAAAATGCTGGCCAAATGCCGCCGTTCTGCCACCTCCCGCCCAGCGACCATCTTTGCCTGTCAATCAGACAGAGGCGATCGCAGCCCAGCTACGGCTTTCGGCATGCGCAGTAGGTATCTGTTCACTCGGCTGCGATAAAAAGCAGCGAGCAAATGGGTCAGAATGACCCCCTATATAGCTTCTTACATGATACACAAGTAATATTTCTGGCTAGCTAAAGATGCAGATTTAAGGTAGGTATAGGGAGGTGAAAACAGCAGAAAATGTGTGTCTGTGAGTCACAGTTGTGCATTAGAGAGCTGCAGGAAGACCCCACCCTCTACCCTCTTCACAGCTCTCACTGGCTGCCCAACAGGGACAGCTTATCTACTCTTCTAGACAGTGCTGTTTGTGCCTGGAGATGGCACCCACCTCCCTCCTTTCACTTCCTAACTGTCAGATGAGAGAGAGAGAGAGAGAGAGAGAGAGAGAGGTGGAGGGAGACAAATATAAAACACACAGAGCTGCAATAAGGATGGAGAGACATGGTTGGAAAAAGGCTGGAGTGACAGGTGGCATGAGGTGGAGACATAGGGGGTCATTCCGACCTGATCGCACGCTGCCGTTTTTCGCAGCGCATCGATCAGGTTACTACTGCGCATGCACAGGCGTGTCATACGTGTAAAAACACAGTAGTGTAAATTCCTGGCGCAAAAGGTTATCAGCCCAATCTAGATCCTCAACGGATGCGTCCAAATAACAGATCAAAACAAAAAAACAGTGAGAGGGTAGATCAAAGGCGATAACAGAGCAAATAAATTTTGATATACATCACATGTTATGGTGTCCTTTTGGATGATCACTCTTTGAATTGTCTCATGATATCCAGATATCAAACATGAAAAAAGAGAGATAGTACACATAGGTGGTATTGCTTTAAACACTAATTGAATAGCCTATAAGTGTCCAGAAAAAGAAAGCCTAAAGTGCCGGACCCAATTTGATAGTAGATGAGGATAATATCTCGCCACCGCTCCACCGATATTCGTGGACGTACCGAAACTCACATCAAAATGGATAAGAACAAGTGTATAAAGGTATCTTTTAATGCTGTATCCCACGTGATATAAGGCAGAAAGGAAGCTACTCCAAATAACGTACCCCACTCACTTTGGAGGGGGATTGTTCCCACGTATAAAGGTATCTTTCAAGCCAGGATCAGGAATGACATCCACGATAATTCAAAAGGTTTAATTTAAAAGTTCATAAAACAACAATCTGATATTTTTCTATGTGGTTTCCACTCTCTGGTTTGTACAAAAACATGCAGGTCAGATATAATGGACAAAAAACTGATGTAATCCGGTTTTACACCAGTACTGTCATGCTAGGCATACTTCAAAGGTGCTATCCCATAAAAAGAACAAAATATTTAAAAGAATAATGAAAACTCACTGCCTGGTTTCACCAACGGCGTTTCGACCACTTGGGTCTTTTTCAAGGTCATACGTGTACAAAGCGAATTGTTGCTGTGTGATGGATTTAACGAAGAATCCATTCGCACAGCCGATCGCAAGGAGATTGACAGGAAGAAGGCGTTAATGGGTGTCAACTGACCGTTTTCTGGGAGTGTTTTGAAAAACACAGGCTTGTCCGAGCATTTGCAGGGTGGGTGTCTGATGTCAATTTCGGGGAAACGGAAGGGCTGAAGTGAGTTCTGAGCTACTCAGAAACTGCTTAAACTACTTTTGTACTGCTCGTCTGCACATGCGAGCGCACCCTTGCACAGCAAATATACACTCCCCAGTGGTCGGCGACTGCGTTCCCACGGCTGCAAAAAGTAGCTAGCGAGCGATCAACTCGTAATGATCCCCATAGGGAGGTATGAGGCTGGAGAGACACAGGGTAATTCAGATCTGATCGCAGCAGCAAATTTGTTAGCAGTTGGGCAAAACCATGTGCACTGCAAGGGGCGCAGATATAACGTGCAGAGAGAGATAGATTTGGGTGGGTTATATTGTTTCTGTGTAAGGTAAATATTGGCTACTTTATTTTTACACTGCAATTTAGATTTCAGTTTGAACACACCTCACCCAAATGTAACTAACAGATCTGAATTAGGCCCACAGAGAGGATGAGGCTCTATGGCTTCCATAATAGCTAGCGACCCGGCGAAAGATGTGTCAAAACACTAGTTGTTTCTAATGTATTATTACACTGTGTTGTGCTGCAAGGATACATAAATATATATACACAAGGTTAATAGAATGATGCAGAAGCTTTTAGCAAAACATTCCACTAGGTATATATTACTCTAAAACACATGATGAAATATTACTTCTATGAAATTGCTTTCAGGACAAGAGGGAAAAAACAGATCTGAAATGGAAATACTGTAGCTTACTTTAATTTAAAAATAGAGATGTGCGGCAGGCACTTTTCGTGTTTTGTGTTTTGGTTTTGGTTCTAATTCCACTTTCGTGTTTTGGTTTTGGCTTGGTTTTGGAACTGGATGATTTTTGAAAAAAAAAACATAAAAACAGCTAAAATCACAGATTTGGGGTTAATTTTGCTCCTACGGTATTATTAACCTCAATAACATTCATTTCCACTCATTTCCAGTCTATTCTGAACACCTCACACCTCAAAATATTGTTTTTAGGCCTAAAAGTGGCACAGAAGTGGCTGTATGACAAAGCTAAGTGACACAAGTGTGCGGCACAAACACCTGGCCCATCTAGGAGTGGCACTGCAGTTACAGACAGGATGGCACTATTCAAAAACTAGTCCCCAAACAGCACATGATGCAAAGAAGAAAAAGAGGTGCAATTAGGTAGCTGGATGGCCAAGCTAAGCGACACAAGTGTACGGCACAAACACCTGGCCCATCTAGGAGTGGCACTGCAGTAGCACACAGGATGGCATATTTAAAAAATAGGCCCCAAGCAGCACATGATGCAAAGAAGAAAAAGAGGCGCAATGAGGTAGCTGTATGACTAAGCAAAGCGACACAAGTATGCGGCACAAACACCTGACCCATCTTGGAGTGGCACTGCAGTGTCAGACAAGATGACACTTAAAAAAACTAGTCCCTAAACAGCACATGATGCAAAGAAGGAAAAGAGGTGCAAGATGGAATTGTCCTTGGGCCCTTCCACCCAAATGTTATGTTGTATAAATAGGACATGCACACTTTAACAAACCAATAATTTCAGCGACAGGGTCTGCCACACGACTGTGGCTGAAATGACTGGTTTGTTTGGGCCCCCACCAAAAAAGAAGCAATCAATCTCTCCTTGCACAAACTGGCTCTACAGAGGCAAGATGTCGACCTCATCATCATCCTCCGATTCCTCACACCTTTCACTGTGTACATCCTCCTCCTCACAGAGTATTAATTCGTCCCCACTGGAATCCACCATCACAGGTCCCACTTTTAATTTAAGTTTTACACACACCTACAATCCCTCGGAGATCACTTATTTGGATGTGACTCTCAAAATAATAGATGGTTGCATACAAACTTCCAATCACATCAAGGAAGTTGGAAGTAACGCCTATTTACATTATAAAAGTGCACACTATGCCCCATGGAAGACCAACATCCCCAAGGGGCAACTTATGCGCATTAAGCGTAATTGCTCATCGGACGATATATTTAAAAAACAAGCAATAGACATACTAACAGCATTTGAGGGAAGAGGGTATCCCAAAAATCTATTGCAAACTGCATTTGAGGAGGTTTTATCTATGGATCGAACGCAATTACTGTATCCCAAACCCAAAATAGCTTCTGCATCATTACAGAGGGAACTATCGTTTATTTCTACATATAATAACCAGTCAGGAGAAATCAAGCGTATTATTAAAAGAAATTACAATGCACTTAGATATGATAATATCCTCATGTCATTAAAAACTATTTTAGCGCCTAGCTTAATGAGACCATTATCTAAATTGAATGATACCACGAGTAACTCTCTTTCATGGTTGCCCCCAAACAAAAATGGTTTTATAAGTGTGGAAAAAATAAATGTACCACATATTACCATGTTATGAATAAAACCATAAAACTGTCATTAGATCTAGCCAATAAAGAACATCCTATCACAAGCTTTATTAATTGTGAGTCAAGCTGGGTAGTATATTTATTGGTATGTGGGTGCAACATGCAGTATGTAGGAAGAACTACTAGATCTTTGATATCTCGGTTCATGGAACATAGGCGAAACATCATTAACAAGGTTCAGAATCACAGTATTCCGAGACATTTTTCCAGATATCATAATGGAAATCCAGAATCCCTTAAGGTTGTAGGTCTAGAACACATCCCGGCAACGAAACGGCGTGGTGATAGGTTTGCTAAACTTTGCAAGAAGGAGATATAGTGGACTTTTCAGCTTAATTCGTTACACCCAGAAGGTTTAAACGAAGCTTTGAAACTTAATGTGATCTTGTGAAGCAGTTAATACTGTTATAGTAGATCCAATATAACAGTATGTTTTTCTGCTCTCCATTGTTCATGTTATAAACCATTTTTTTTTTGTCTGATATGGTTTCCAAAAAAATGCTAATTCATATTTATTAGGAACTGTAGAAATTATTGATAAATTATTATATAATATATTCATAAGTCATCTATATACATGTGTGTGTGTGTGTGTCTAATTAAACAATCAAGTTAGATCTACATTAACACATTGTTTTTGTGTATGATATATTTTTCTTTTTACAAAATACATCACAAGTCCTGATGGTTTACATTTTTAATGCATTATAAATTATTTTCAGGGAGCTATATAGGTATATGTCCAGTTATGGTGAAGTTGCAAAAAAGTACCAATAGGGCATATATATTTATTTATTTATATATATATATATATATATATATATATATATATATATATATATTATAATAAATTTTAAATTATAATTCTCATTACAGGTATCAGCTTTGTGTACATAATAGAATCTGCAATGATCATGTAATTATATTTGTGTAGAATAAGAACAGCCCATTTACCATAGGGCTTGCCAACCATATGTAGAGTTGAAAATCAAGGATCCGGAAGTAGTGATCCATTGCACCAGCATATGCAATATTAAGTCTTCCGGTCACGTGGTCTCGGTGTCGATCACGTGACCGGAGACTGGACGCTCTGTCCAGCGTTCTCCATTTCCCAATAGGCACATTGTTATTAAGGGCACAAGTCTATGTGATGTTGAATCTTCCGGTCACATGGCCGTGGCACTGATCACGTGACCGGAGACCGGGCGCTTTGACCAGCGCTTTTAAGTTCCCAAAAGGGGATATTGGTTTAACTGTGTCTGCATCATAGTATACGCAGTTAGGTAGTTCCAAATTAAACTGTGGAATTATCCTTATTGTATCCTAGCTTAAAGTCCGACCACATGAAAGGAAGTAGTCACAGTGGGGCCGATCTGTGATAGGCCCATGTGATCATCATTCCGGTCATGTGAATGGAATTATGTAAACAAACATTATGGATTCTTTGTCTCCAGCATTAATATATCTTCCAATTATGTGGAATAATAAGATTTTACTTACCGGTAAATCTATTTCTCGTAGTCCGTAGTGGATGCTGGGGACTCCGTAAGGACCATGGGGAATAGACGGGCACCGCAGGAGACAGGGCATTTTAAGAAAGAATTTGGATACTGGTGTGCTCTGGCTCCTCCCTCTATGTCCCTCCTCCAGACCTCAGTTAGAGAAACTGTGCTCGGAAGAGCTGACAGTACAAGGAAAGGATTTTGGAATCCAGGGCAAGACTCATACCAGTCACACCAGTCACACCGTATAACTCGTGATAAACTTACCCAGTTAACAGTATGAACAACAACGGAGCATCAGATCAACCCTGATGCATCCAACATAACCCTTATTTAAGCAATAACTATATACAAGTATTGCAGAAGAAGTCCGCACTTGGGACGGGCGCCCAGCATCCACTACGGACTACGAGAAATAGATTTACCGTTAAGTAAAATCTTATTTTCTCTAACGTCCTAGTGGATGCTGGGGACTCCGTAAGGACCATGGGGATTATACTAAAGCTCCCAAACGGGCGGGAGAGTGCGGATGACTCTGCAGCACCGAATGAGCAAACACAAGGTCCTCCTCAGCCAGGGTAACAAACTTGTAGAACTTTGCAAAAGTGTTTGAACCTGACCAAGTAGCCGCTCGGCAAAGCTGTAATGCCGAGACCCCTCGGGCAGCCGCCCAAGACGAGCCCACCTTCCTTGTGGAATGGGCCTTAACTGATCTAGGCAGCAGCAACCCAGCCGCAGAATGAGCCTGCTGAATCGTGTTACAGATCCAGCGAGCAATAGTTTGCTTTGAAGCAGGCGCCCCAAGCTTGTTGGACGCATACAGGATAAACAAAGATTCGGTTTTCCTGACCCTAGCCGTTCTGGCTACATAAACCTTCAAAGCCCTGACCACATCTAGTAACTCGGAATCCTCCAAGTCACGAGTAGCAACAGGCACCACAATAGGTTGGTCCATATGAAAGGATGACACCACTTTTTGCAGAAATTGTGGACGGGTCCGCAATTCTGCCCTGTCCATACGGAAAACCAGATAGGGGCTTTTATGTGACAAAGCCGCTAATTCTGACACACGCCTAGCTGAAGCCAAGGCTAATAGCATGACCACCTTCCACGTGAGAAATTTTTACTCCACGGTTTTGAGTGGCTCAAACCAGTGTGACTTCAGGAAACTCAACACCACGTTAAGATCCCAAGGTGCCACTGGAGGCACAAAAGGGGGCTGAATATGCAGCACTCCCTTTACAAACGTCTGGACTTCAGGAAGAGAAGCCAGTTCTTTTTGAAAGAAAATGGATAGAGCCGAAATCTGGACCTTAATGGAACCCAATTTCAGGCCCAAAGTCACTCCCGACTGTAGGAAGTGAAGGAAACGGCCCAGCTGGAATTCCTCCGTAGGGGCATTCCTGGCCTCACACCAAGCAACATATTTTCGCCATATACGGTGATAATGTTTAGCCGTCACATCCTTCCTAGCCTTTATCAGCATAGGAATAACCTCATCCGGAATGCCTTTTTCTACTAGGATCCGGCGTTCAACCGCCATGCCGTCAAACGCAGCCGCGGTAAGTCTTGGAACAGACAGGGCCCCTGTTGCAACAAGTCCTGTCTTAGAGGCAGAGGCCATGGGTCCTCTGTGAGCATTTCTTGCAGATCCGGATACCAAGTCCTTCTTGGCCAATCCGGAACAATGAGTATTGTTCTCACTCTTCTTTTACTTATGATTCTCAGCACCTTTGGTATGAGAGGAAGAGGAGGAAATACATAAATCGACTGGAACACCCACGGTGTCACTAGTGCGTCTACAGCTATTGCCTGAGGGTCTCTTGACCTGGCGCAATATCTCTGTAGCTTTTTGTTGAGGCGGGATGCCATCATGTCCACCTGTGGCAGTTCCCACCGCCTTGCAATCTGCGTGAAGACTTCTTGATGAAATCCCCACTCTCCCGAGTGGAGGTCGTGCCTGCTGAGGAAGTCTGCTTCCCAGTTGTCCACTCCCGGAATGAACACTGCTGACAGTGCTCTTACGTGATTCTCCGCCCAGCGAAGAATTCTGGTGGCTTCTACCATTGCCACCCTGCTCCCTGTGCCGCCTTGGCGGTTTACATGAGCCACTGCAGTGATATTTTCTGACTGAATCAGAACCGGTTGGTCTCGAAGCAGGGACTCCGCTTGACGTAGAGCGTTGTATATGGCCCTTAGTTCCAGGATGTTGATGTGAAGGCAAGTCTCCTGACTTGACCACAGCCCTTGGAAATTTCTTCCCTATGTGACTGCCCTTCACCCTCGGAGGCTTGCACCCGTGGTCACCAGGACCCAGTCCTGAATGCCGAATCTGCGACCTTCGAGAAGGTGAGCACTCTGCAGCCACCACAGGAGAGACACCCTGGCCCTGGGGGATAGGGTGATTAACCGATGCATCTGAAGATGTGATCCGGACCACTTGTCCAGTAAGTCCCATTGGAAGGTCCTCGCATGGAACCTGCCAAAGGGAATGGCCTCGTATGATGCCACCATCCTTCCCAGGACTCGAGTGCAGTGATGCACTGACACCTGTTTTGGTTTTAATAGATTCCTGACCAGTGTCACGAGCTCCTGAGCTCTCTCTATCGGGAGATAAACCCTTTTCTGGTCTGTGTCTAGGATCATGCCTAGGAGAGGCAGATGAGCTGTAGGAACCAACTGCGACTTTGGAATATATAGAATCCAGCCGTGTTGCCGTTACACTTCCAGAGAAAGTGATACGCTGTTCAGCCACTGCTCTCTTGATCTCACTTTTATGAGGAGATCGTCCAAGTACGTGATAATAGTGACCCTTGCTTCCGCAGGAGCACCATCATTTTCGCCATTACCTTGGTGAACATTCTCGGGGCCGTGGAGAGACCAAACGGCAACGTCTGAAATTGGTAATGACAATCCCGTACCGCAATTCTGAGGTACGCCTGATGAGGTGGATAAATGGGGACATGAAGGTATG